>NC_058132.1:32042479-32072317 GCF_016433145.1 Gracilinanus agilis
CTTTTCCTTTTCCTTTCCTTTCCTTTCCTTTCCTTTCCTTTCCTTTCCTTTCCTTTCCTTTCCTTTCCTTTCCCTCCCTTCTCTCTCTTTCCTACCACTCCTTTCCTTGCTTCTTTCCTTCTTTCATCCCTCTCTCTCTTTCCTTTTCCAACTTTTCTTTTTCCTATTTTCTTTTTGTTCCTTCTCCTCTCCTTATGCCATAGGTCTCTTGGTCTCTTCCCTTCCCCAACTCCAGCCCTGCTTTAAGTCCCTGGTGCTGCCCTGCAGGCTTAAAAGGGGCTACAGTTCTCTGATCCATACCATTCTCAGAAATTCAGCAAATGGTGTCTATGTAAGACTCTGTATTAGTTCAGGATGAACAAAAACAAAGAAGCCACACACACACCCTCAGCCTAACTGCAGAAATTGGCCCATCTCCAGTGTATTGTTTACTCTTTATATAACTCTGGACTTGTCATTTAACCTCAGGACTTGATTTTCCTCATTTCTAAGATGTAGTGGTTGCCCTATGTCACTTTAAAGTCCCTTTCATTGGGTTTAAATGTGGCCTCAGACTCTTCTTAGCTGTGTGTGACCCTGGGCAAGTCACTGACCCCCCAATGCCTAGCCCTTATCACTCTTCTGTCTTGGAACCAATGCACAGTGTTGATTCTAAGATGGAAGGTGAGGGTTTAAAAAAATGCCAGCTGGAAATCCTATTATCCTGATGGTAGAAGGAAAAATAACCCTCAAGCCAGGATACAAGGAAGAAATGGATACATGAAAGGGAGAAGTCCAGAACAGGGTTGTGAAAAAGATCAAGAGGGCCTTCATGATATCTAAATTGGGCCATGAAGGACAAGAGGAAGTGGGAAGCTGTGAGAATGCAAGGATATAGTTCATTCTTTGCACACAAAAAGTCATGAGCAGGAACAGAGAGGGAATGGCAGGGGACAGGATGAAAATCAGCCAGAGAGAGGAGTCCATCTTTACCATAAGGGAGACTATAAGCAGGAAATAATAATAATAACAGCTAATATTTATATAGCACCTATTATGAACCAGGCTCTGTGCTAAGAGCTTTTTGATCTTCACAACAGCCCTGGGAGGTAGATGCTATTGTTATCCCCATTTTACAGTTGAGAAAACTGAGGCAGACAGAGATTAAATGACTTGCCCAAGCTGCGTCTGAGGGTCTAAGGCAGGATTTAAACTTCCCAGCACTTTATCCACTGAGCCACCTAGTGATTATGGCTAGAAAGTAGATTTTGGGGGATTCTGAATGCCAGTAATTGAGAGCTTATTTGAAGGTTCATTTAAAGTTTTTCTTGGGAGTGCTCTGGACTATCCAGGTGTGGTGGGAAAATGACTAGGGACAAGGTAAGAAGGCAAGAGGAACAATTGGGATGATGGCATGATAGGGCAGGAAGTGGATCTTAAGGACTTCAGCCAGGTAAAATGGAGGTGTGCCAGCAGGAGTGGAGAGGATGGATGGACTTCCTGTGAGATCTTCCAACTAATCCCCAATTAATGGACCTTGGTGATTAATTGGAAAGGGAGGGTGGGGTGAGGAGAGAGGAAGAAGCGTCCTTTGTATAGTGGAAAGAACTTTGAAGCCAAAGGACCTAGATTAAATCCCTGCTGCATCCTTCTAGCATCAGGTCTCATCCGATGTCACATATTGTGTTGGATCTGTTCTAGTGGGAACCCTTTGTAGTTGGACTAGAAGGATATTAGGGGCTTTTCCAACTCTCTGTTCCTCTAGCGACCACTAGGTGGCTCAGTGGAGAGGGTGGTGGGTTCAAATACAGCCTCAGACGCTTCTAGCTTGTCCCTGGGGAAGTTACTTAACTTTTCTCTGCCTACCTCAACTTCTTCACTTAAAAAATGGGGACTACAAATAGCAGGGTGTTTGTGAGGATCAAATGAGATAATATTTCCAAAGTACTTAGCACAGTGTACATAGTAGGCACTTAATGCATGATTGTTTTGTCCTTTACTATTAATTCCAGTGCCTTCCCTCTGTTCATTCATTTAATGTAAATTACTTTGTATATATTTACTTCCATGTTGTATTCTCCCCCTTCCCCCTCCCCCCCCATTATAAACTCCTTAAGAGCAGGAACTATCTTTTGCCTTTTTTTTTTTTTTTTTTTATCCCCAGGACTTAGCACAGTGCCTGGCATGTAGGGTTTTTGTTTGTTTGTTTTTAATAGATAGTTGCATCCAACTCTTCTGACCTCCTATGGGGGTTTCTTGCCAAAAAAAACTGGAATGGTTTGCCATTTCCTTCTCCAGCTCATTTGACTAATGAGGAAACTGAGGCAGACAGGGTGAAGTGACTTGCCCAGGGTCATACAGCTACCAGTGTTTTAAACTGGATTTGAACTCAGGAAGATGAGTTCCTGAGTTTATGCTGAGTATTCTATTCACTGTGTTGCCTAGTTGCCCCTAGTTACCTTCCATCTCCTCTAGTTTCTTTCCATCTTTTCTATGTCTTTACCCATTTATATACATGTCTTCTCTCTTCCCCCAATAGAATGCAATCTTAGAGATTAGGAACTAAATTTGTTTTTCTTTATATACCAAGTGCTTGCCTTAGCCCAATGTAAGGGGCAGCTAGAGCATAGAGCAGCACTAGGTCCAGAATCAGGAAGGCCTGAGTTCAACTCTAGCTTCAGACACTTACTAGTTGAGTGATCCTGGGCAAGTCACTTCACCCTGCTTGCCTCAGTTTCTCCATCTATAAAATGAGCTGAAAAAGGAAATGGCAAACCACTCCAGTATCTTTGCCAAGAAAACCCCAAATGGGGTCATCAAGAGTCAGATATAACTGAAATGACTCAACAACAACAACAACAAAAGCCCAGTATAAAAGCAGAATCTAAGCTTGTTGATTGACTGATCGTCCTGGACTGAAGGAACTCGGGTTGAGAAGCCTGGTGCAACCAAGAAAAGCCCCCTATCAGGAGTCAGAGAAAGGGAGGGCTAATGGAACTAAGTGAGTTCAAATTCTGCTTTTGTCTCTTAATCCCTGTGTGACTGTAGCCAAATTGGTTAACTTTTTGGGCCTCAATTTCCACATCTGCAAAATGGGAACGATTTTACCTAGAGGTTTACATAAAAGAGCTATTACGACATTCAAGTGAATTAAAAGATGTAAAGGTTTTAAAAAAAGTGTCGCCTCCCCGTGCCTCAGTTTCTCCATCTGTAAAACAGAGGCTTACTGCACAGTGCTTTGAGAAGCCGAACTGGGATTCTGGAGGGAGCATTCTCATTTAACCTCTCCCTAGATGCCTCAGTTTCCCCATCTGTAAAAAGAGAGGCTTGGACTCGATGAGCCCCCAACCCTCCCCGCTCTGGATCCCAGGGTGCTAAGAGCGGTCTTTCTTTCTCTCTACCTGGCACAGACAAGCGGCCACCTGGAAATCCTTCCGAGACGAGGCAAGCTGAAGGCCACCTGCGCGGGCCGCGTCCACGATTCCAGTCAAAGAAAGGACAGTTATGCAGAGGCCCCCGCCCGCCCGCGAAGCCAGCGGAGGAGCCCCGAGCGGCGCGAGACACTCACCTGGCCCACGCTAGCAACTTGCCCCGCGGCCTCAGTTTGTTGTAGGCGGAGCCATGGCAACGGAAAGCTTCACTAGCTCCAGAAGGAGGCGGGGGCG
This sequence comes from Gracilinanus agilis, assembly GCF_016433145.1. NCBI lineage: Eukaryota > Metazoa > Chordata > Mammalia > Didelphimorphia > Didelphidae > Gracilinanus > Gracilinanus agilis. Next base: position 32,046,124 of record NC_058132.1, read on the forward strand.
GGGGCGGGGAGGGGGGAGAGGAGAGAACAGAGTCTCCCCTTTCTAGGCAAATGGCACATTCCAGCCAGAGTCCGGGGTCCCGCGGGGAGAGCCACATAGCGTAGCTGGGGCTGAGGCCGGGGTGGGGGTTGGTCAGAGGCAGGAGTCTGGGCATGGGCTACAGCTCCCACTCGCTTATGGCCAAAGGGCCGTCCTGAGTCCTTGAGCGTCATGTGGCCTTGACGACTCGGTGTCCGGGGTGGCATCGAGGTATCTGGCTGGGACAGAGTGGATGCCTCCGCGTCAAGTCCGTAGGATCCTTGCTGGAAGGGCGCTTCTTTTCACAGGGGAGGGAGCTGCGGCTCTGAGACAGGTTCAGTAAGAGCAGGAGCTTGATGAGGAGAGATCCATTCACTCTTTGGACTGGTATCCCCAGATATGGTTGGTGTTTGATAAACGTTTGTTCATGAAATGAGCAATAATATAGTTAGCCTCAGTTTCCTCATTTGTAGAATGAAGATAATAACAACATGGGGTGGGAGGATCAAAAGAGGTAACCCGTGAAATCTGTGCAAACCTGGAAGCACTTTATATACATATATCTAGCACCTCTCTGTCAGTCTATCTGTCCAACTATCTGTCTGCCTATCTATTCATGCATCTATTCATCCAGTTAGCCACCCATCTCCCTATCTAGTCATCTATCCATTCATCTATCCATTGATCCATTTATTCATCCATCCATCCATCCATCCATTTGTCAATTCACCTATCCATCTGTCTATATCTATATATGCTAACTGTTGTTTTATATACACATATAAATATCTCTATATGCTGTTATATATTATACATATCGTGCTCTAAAGCTTATATTGCACTTTACATGTATTATCTCACTTGGTCTTCACAACAATTCTGCAGTATAGGTGTTACTATTATCCCCATTTTACAGATGAGGAAATAAAATGTTATGTTACACAACTTGTCCAAGCTCATACAGCTAGTAATAATAGCAAGGATCATGCAACTAAGTATCAGAGGGGGGAATCTAAAATCAGATCTCATTGACCCCAGCTCAGTGCTTTGTCCATTATATCACACTGTTTCTGAGAATCCCTCCCTTCCCCTGTGACACAGTCATGGTTACCCAACTTCATCTATAAGTCGTCATCTCTGACACCATTATCCTGAACCCAAAGGGCTTTCTCTGTCCCTTGTCTCGTTTGATCCTCCCAACCACCCCATAAGGGATATCACACAGATATCATTTTAACCATTTTGGAGGTGAGGAAACTGGAGTTTAGGGAACTCTCCTCTCTTTGACCCCACCACCCTTCCAGGTTCCTTAAATGTCTTGTCTTCTCCCATTAGGATGTAAACTTCTTGAAGGCTTGAACTAACATTTTTTGTTTTTATTTCTTTTGTCACTTAGTACAGTGCCTATAACATTTAATAAATGCTTGCTCTATCTATCTATCTATCTATCTATCTATCTATCTATCTATCTATCTNGCTTGCTCTATCTATCTATCTATCTATCTATCTATCTATCTATCTATCTATCTATCTATCATCTCTCTAATCACTCTATTTTATCTATGTCTCTATCCATCTCTCTACTTCTGTCTCTCTACTTTCTTTCTCTCTACTCTTTGCATCTCTCTGCTCTTTCTATCTCTATCCATCTATCTGTCTATCTATCTGTCTGTATGTCTGTCTTTCCATTGATCCATCTATCTATCTGTTTATCTATCTATCTGCCTATCTATCTATCTATCTATCTATCTGTCTGTCTGTCTGTCTGTCTGTCTGTCTGTCTGTCCGTCCATCCATCCATCCATCCCACCGTCTGTCTGTCTGTCTATCTATCTATCTATCTATCTATCATTCTATCTATCTATCTATCTATCTATCTATCTATCTGTCTGTCTGTCTGTCTGTCTATCTATCTGTCTGTCTGTCCGTCCGTCCATCCATCCCACCATCTGTCTATCTATCTATCTGTCTATCTATCTATCTATCTATCTATCTATCTATCTATCTATCTATCTATCTATCATTCTATCCATCCATCTATCTATCTATCTATCTATCTATCTATCTATCTATCTATCTATCTATCTATTTATCTGTCTGTCTGTCTGTCTGTCCGTCCATCCATCCCACCATCTGTCTGTCTGTCTATCTATCTATCTATCTATCTATCTATCTATCTATCTATCTATCTATCTATCTGTCTGTCTGTCTATCTATCATTCTATCTATCCATCCATCTATCTATCTATCTATCTATCTATCTATCTATCTATCTATCTATCTATCATTCTATCCATCCATCCATCCATCCATCCATCCCACCATCTGTCTATCTATCTATCTATCTATCTATCTATCTATCTATCTATCTATCTATCTACACAAACTTCTGTAGATATTGGGGAGATTCTGAAACTAAGTTATTTACTGAATGCTTGAATTGATTCTTCAGATTAATATACAACTGTTTGCAGGAGGGAGCAGTGTTAGTCTCTGACCATGTGATTCCCCTTCTCCCCAGAGCAATTGATGAAATCACAAAAAGGGGGCAGATCTACACTGAAGCCCTGTTTATTCCTTTACAAAATGTGAAGATGTTTCCCTGATAGAATTGGAAGGGCGGATGGGGCAGCTAGGTGGCACATGGGATAGAGTGCCAGGCCTAGAGTCAGGAGAACCTGGATTCAAGTTTGATCTCAGTCCTAGTCATATAACTCTGGGCAAGCAACTTAACTCCAAAGACCTAGCCCTTCCAGAACTGATACTTGTATTGATTTTAAGACAAAAGGTATTTGACAGATGAGGAAACTGAGGCAAACAAGGTTAAGTGACTTGCTCAGGATCACACAACTAGTAAGTGTCTGAGGATTGATTTGAACTTGGGTCTTCTTGACTCCAGTCCTGGCACTCTATCCATTGTACCACCTAAGTCCCCTGATATTTCCTTCTCCAGCTCATTTTACAGATGAGAAAACTGAGGCAAACAGGGTTGTCACTTGCCCAGAGACATCTAGCTAGTTAGTGTCTGAGGCTGAATTTGACTTGGAAACACTCATGTTCTTGTGCCACCAATAGGAACTTCATTATCCAAGGTTGCACCAGCACCTCCTCTGTACCCTCTGCTCTTGGAACCCCTCTGTTTGGAGGGCAAAGAGGGAAGTTCTTTCCTAAGCCTCCACTTAAGGGAAGTAACTAGGCCAGCCATTTCTTTTTTGCTCCCTCTCTCCCTCCGTCCCACCCAGTGTCTCTCTTTGTCTCTCTCTGTCTCTGTCTCTGTCTCATATTTATAACCCCCCTCTTGTGTTCAGCACAGTATCTGGCATATAGTGGTTGTTTAATAAATGTTTACTGACTAACACCTACTATGCACAAGGCATACATAGTCTATCTCTCTGAATGAATTCTCCAGAGCAATTAAAATGAATTCCTTCCTTCCTTCCCAACCTTCCTTAAATCTGTCATTTCCCTGCTGTGGGTACCCCCTGCAGTAAGACAAATCACACTCCCTCTTTGCTTCCTTCTCATGAGTGACTTTCATCCATGCTTTGCCCCAAATCTTCAGTATAGGAGCTTATTAGAGAAGTAAGCTCTTCGGAGAACTTCTTATAAAATTATTCAAATGTGACTAGAATAGAATGCTGACATGTAGAAAAGCTTTCAAGTTTGCAAGAGCTGAGGAGAGGATACCAATCCAGCTTTGAAGGCAGGAGGACCTGAGTTCCAGACCTGCTGCTGACACAAACTGACCATGTATCCCTGGATAAGTCACTTAACCTCTTAATGTTTCAGAGCAAGTCAAAGGAATAATAAACTGGAGGAATTCCATGTGAACTGGAAAGACCTCCAGGAATTGATGCAGAGTGAAAGGAGCAGAGCCAGAAGAACATTGTACACAGAGACTGATATATTATGGTAAAATCAAATGTAATGGACATCTGTACTAGCAGCAATGCAATGACCTAAGACAATTCGGAGGGATTTATGGAAAGGAACACTATCCACATTCAGAGGAAGATCTGCAGGAGTAGAAACACAGAAGAAAAACAACTGCGTGGACACTTGGGTTGATGATAACATGATTGGGGATGTAGACCTGAAAAGACCACACCCATGTAACTATCAATAATGTGTAAATAAGTCTTGACTGACCACACCAGTGGAAATGCGAATTAGCTACGGCAGGGGAAGGGGGTGAGTAGGGGGATGGGGGTGTGTGAAGGGGGTGAAGGGTAAAGTTAAAACATGACTTATGTAACCAGGGAAATTTTTTCTAAAAATTAAAAATTATTTAAAATTAAAAAAAATATTTCAGAGCAAGTGTGATTTGCATTGAGGAGTTTCTTCAGCCAGGGATTCTCTCCCCCAGTAAAATCATGGGCTCGGATCCCCCAAATAAGGTTTCCGAAGCCTTTTAAAGGCATTATCTCATTTGATCAACAAACCTTTTTGAAACTTTCTGTCAACTTGATCTCTATGGTGAAAAAGCAGTTATTGGAGAATTGAGCATCCTGGACTGGGAATTCAATTCTGCAAGTATTTATTTACTCAGTGCCAGCTTTGTGCAAGTGCTGGGGATGCAAAGACAGAAATGTAAATGGTTCACATTCTATCAGGGAGAAACTATATATATATATACATATATAGTTATGTAGTTATATTATATAATATATATTACATATAAATATAAATATATATAATTTCTCCCTCACATACACGTGTGAGGGAGAAATTACATGTGTGTATGCATGTGTGCATGTGTGTATATTTTACACATATTTTATATGAGTTATTTATGTTTGTATATATGTGTATATCTATATAAGCTATCTATCTATAATTTATATGAGTTATATGTCTCTCTCTCTCTCCCTCCCTCTCTCTTTCTCTCTATCCCTCTCTAATTTATATGAATCAAAGAACTTATATTCTACCGGGGAGAAATTCTATATATGTGTATGTATATATATAATTTATATGAGTTATTTATGAGTGTATATATGTGTGCATCTCTCTCTCTCTCTCTCTCTCTCTCCTCTCTCTCTCTCTTCCTCTTTCTCTCTCTCTCTCATTTATATGAGTTATTTCCTGGACTCGGGTATAATGAAAAATTCTGATATTTGGGAGGATTAAGAAAGCATAGTATCCAAGGTGACACGGAGAGTGAGTCCTAATGGGGGTCAGGAATTCCAAAAGGTAGAGGTGCGGAGGGATAAGCTACCTGGCAAAGAAGAGGGAATGAGTAGTATACAAGTAGCAGGGAGTAAGTCTCTTTGATAGGATGGAAGGCTCAGTTGTTTCAGTTGGATCTGACTCTTCATGGTCCCATTTGGAGTTTTCTTGACAAAGATATGAGAGTGGTTTGTTATTGCCTTCTCAAGATCCTTTTACAAATTAGGAAACAGAGGCAAACAGGTTTGGTTAAGTGACTTGCCCAGGGTCACACAGTAAGAGAGTAATGCTAGATTTGAAATCAAGTCTTCCTGATCCAACCCCTGGTGCTCTACCTACTACATCACCCAGGTGCCCAGGAGAATGCTTTTGTCCACTTGTGTCCAACTCTCCATGACTCTTTTGTGAGGTTTCTTTACAAAGATACTGGAATAGTTTGCTGATTCTTTCTCTGGTTCCTTTTACAAATAAGGAAACTGAGGCAAACAGGGTTAAGTGTTGTGCCAAGGTTATCTAAAGATAAATTTGAATTTAGGTCTCCTGACTCCAGACCTGGCATTCTATCCACCTAGACTCAAATCTGACCTCAGTTATGTGACTTTACCACAATTGCCTAGTCCTTACCACTCTTCTCTTAGAATTGATCCTAAGGCAGAAGGTAAGGATTAAAAAAACAAAGGATAAATTGGAAATAAGAGAGAGAGAGAGCACAAGGGTGGAGGCTATATTAACAGAGCAAAGGACATGAGTCCAACTATGGAGTATAGTGGACCACATTTGGGAACGGAGTGAATGTGGTAGGTGAGTTGGTCAGGAATGATTCTGAAATTACAAATCTGCTTGACACTAGAATGATGGTGGTGTGCTTCACAGAAAAAGGAAAAGGAAATGGTATAATATATGATTACATTCTTTCTTCAGAACTCTGCAATGAGCATAATCCCGGCCCCTAGATCCAAGCTATTAACAGGGCTCAGTCCAGAGCAATAACTTTCCCTTGCTGAGTGCTGAAATCTCAGGCAGCCAGTTTTCTGGGTGGTTTCCATTTTTTTTTTAATCCTGTCAATTTAAATGAATGCTTCTTTGAAGTGGAATGTTTTTCCTTTCGTGATGGACAGCCCTTTTGTTAATGAATGTTAAATCACGTTGAACATTTTCTGGTGTATAAAAGAATTCAAATTGTCTCTCCAAAAACAGAAAAACCAGAAGTAAAAATTCAGACCTCCACCATGTTAAACAAGAATGATTAGGCACAGGGCTTTGTTTAACTGTGCAGGGAACGAGCGGGCCATTTTCCATTAGGCAAACCTGCTGGGTTAGTTCTCAGGAATCCTTAGAAACCTCCAGCAGAACTAACGATATTGCAATGATGACGCCAGTGGAAGGGAAAACAATGGTAAAAGGCAGTTAGGTTCAAGTGAATTGCAAAGGGCAGCCCTGGATACTGCTAGGGAGTGAAACGCGCATGTGTTGTCAGACACAGCCGGTCAGTTGGGTTGGTTGTGTTTTGCCACAGGGCTTTTTTGCAAGGGAGGATTCTGTGGTGGTGTGGCATATTGGGAGAGCCAATCCAATAAGAATTTGTTAAATACCTACTATGTGCCAAGTATAGTGGGGATACAGGCAGGAATAAAAGACTCCAGGGGCTTATATTCGAATCTAAGGGGAAACATCATGGATATGATCTTTTGTGGAGAGTGCTAATAACTGAAGGGCTCATTCATGGCTATCATATTCACGGAATTAAAACTCCCCTTGAAGGGAACTAGGGATTCTAAGAAGCAAAAGGGTAAGGAGGGAGAGCATTCCAGGCAGAGGGAACAGCTGCCTCTGGATAATCCCTGACTGATTATGGAGTGCTGAAGAAAAATGTGGTGGAGCATTGCATCCTGAACCTTATGTATTATCTCACTTGACATCTTGCACACGGTCCTTTAGAGAAGCCTATATTTAAATGGCCCTAGTCAGGTTTCCCAGCTCACTCGAACGGGATGGATTTCATCTAATAGATAGTTGCTAAGGGTTAATGATTGCATTCTGTCTATATTTCCTTCTCCTCTGTCAGTCCCTTTCCTAATTGGTGCATCTGCTGAGGAACCCATCAAGACAGCCCAGTGCTTTAGCGGAGGGACGGGTGTCACATTTAGCTAATACAATTTCCTTTTTGTGGCCCAGCCAAGGGCTTACCCTGTGGTGCTGGCCTCATGACTCACCACCATCTCTCCAGATGGGGCACGGGCTCTCTGGGGCTGATGCTGTGAATCCGGGCCAGATTGTCTCTCCAGGGTGGGCAGCAGCAGGTTTTTGTCCCCCTTCTCTCTCCCATCCTTCCTTGCCCAACCTCCCCATCCCCATTCCCTCCGAGCACACAGCAAAGTGATTATCCCCAAGAAATGCCATTTAGATACATTTATGTATGTATATTTGCAATTCACCTCCCAGGAATCACAGTAAGGATCTATTTCCCCAAATGTCACTCCTAATTTGGCTGCCCACAAGAGTGTTGAGTCAGGGAGTACCAGGGGCCTCTCTGCCTTCCAGGGCCAAATATTTGTGTCTCCTGCCTGACTCCATATGGTGAGATCCTAACACCTCATTGCACTCAGCAGAGAAGGAAAGGAATTGTTAGTTACAGTCAAGGGCACCTCCTGAAGGGAGAAGTCTGAGGATGTGAAAGCTGTTCACTGTTAAAGGAGCAATTGAGCAAAACTTGGGGGAAAATGCCCTCCACTAGAGAAATGAAAGAGAATGATTTGTGCATGGATGGGTGGGAAAAAATCTTCTTTGCACTGCATAGTGCCTAGAGGGAGCGCTGAGGTGGAGGGGTGCAGGGAGGGAGTGGAATTGGCTGTCAAGAGGGGATGCTCAGGGCAGGGGAGATAGAAACCAAAAGCCATTTCCCTCAGAATCTGAAAGCCCCTCGTTCAGCAAGAGCCATCTGGGCTTGCTCTTTGTCTTGGCAAGGCTTCATCAAGGCTGGGTGTAGAGAGCAGGGCTCTTCTGGGCAGCCTATGGCTATCCCTGGAACTCCAGCAAACTGGAGAGTAAGCTGTCTCATTTACACTTTGAGGAAGAGGAAGAGAGAGGAGAAGGGAAGAGAAGCAAAGAAGCATTTATTTGGTAATTGTCTACCCAGCACTGTGCTTTACAAAGAGTACCTCATTTGATCCTCACAACCATGCTGGGAGATAGGTGCCGTTATTTATTATTACCCTCCTCATCTTTTAATTGAGGAAACTGAGGCAGACAGAGGTTAAGTGACTTGCTCAAGGTTGTGCAACTAGTAAGGTGTTTTATTTTTCATTTTTTTTTAACTCTTACCTTCTATCTTAGAGTCAATACTGTGTCTTGGCTCCAAGACAGAAGAGTGGTATGGGCTAGGCAATGGGGGTTAAGTGACTTGCCCAGGGTCACACAGCTAGGAAGTGTCTAAGTCCAGATTTGAACCTAGGACCTCCCATCTCTAGGTCTGGCTCTCCATCCACTGAGCTACCCAGCTGCCCCCAACTAGTAAGTTTTTGAGACTGGATTTTAACTCAGATCTTCCTCACCCCAGCCTCAGTGCTCTATTCAGTTTTACACCTACCTGCCTTGTGACAAAACAAAAGAGCAGCCCTGGCCTGAAGGATGACTGGATATTCTGCCTTATAGATTGGAATCAGGGAAGATTCGGGTTAAATAAGACTTTAAAAAAACAAACAAACTTTACTTTCCCTCTTAGAATCAATACTATGTATTGGAAGAGTCATAAGGGATAAGCAATGGGGATTAAGTGACTTGCCCAGGATCACACAGCTAGGGAGTATCTGAGTCTAGATTTGAACCCAGGCCTTCCATCTCTAGGCCTAGCTCTGATTCCACTGAGTCAGTCATCTACCTGCCCCCTAAATAAAGGGATTACTGATAGGATAGAGCCTGGGCTTGTGCTTTTATTGATATGGGGAACTTTCAGATGAAAAAATTCTTAGAGATGCTAAATTTATTAGCAAGGCTCTCTAGAGCACTATGAGGTTAAGTGCTCTTACCCTGCTAATATTATTGTGCTATTACAAGCAGTATGGGTTAGAGGTATGACTTGACCCCAAGCCTCCCTGATCCTGAGACCAGCATTCTCTCTGGCACAACTATGCCTCTCCCTGCTACAATTAAGAACTTTTCATAATTAATAAAATAAAAATAAATTTAAAGAATAAATAAGTATTTCAATGATCTGAAAAAAAAATAATAAATTTTAGAATTTCAGAGGCCATCTAATCCAATCCCCTCATTATACGGAAGAGGGTCCTGAAGCTCGGAAGGGTTTTGACTTCCCCAAAACTGAAATGAGAGCCCCTGGACTCCCAGGTCATGCCTTTCCCAGTCCAGCCCATCTAAGATCACCAAAGGGAAAGACAGGATAATTCAGAACTAGGTGTAAGGTCTTCCAGTCTGGGCCTCTTCTGGAGAGATTCACAAGCTTTTAGAGAGGCGATTGGCTCAGAAAGTAAAGGTTAGAGTCCACAGAGGGCCAGAGGGGATCTCTTCATTATTCCACATCCAGGGAAGTATTAAGTGAGCTGCATCTTCATTCTTCTCCAGGCTCCATTCTCTTACTTTCTCTCTCATGATGCCCCCCAGCATCCTTTGCACTCTGGAAATTAACCCTGCCTCGGTAGTCCCCTCCTCTGGACTCTCTCCATCTCTTTGGTCCCTTCCTCCCAGAACCTCCATTTTAAAGAAAGTGACCAGGTCAGCCATGTTTTCATTCTTTTCCAGACTCCATTCATAATTAGCTGACTTTCTCTATGGCTCCACTAGGGTTCTTCCCCTCCCTCCACACACGTGTCCCAACTTTTCAGCTTTCTTTTATATATTATTGCCTTCCCACTTTAGAATAAAGATCCCTTGAAGGAACAGATTATTTTTTTTGCTTCTCCTTGTTCGTATTTGTACTCCCAGCTCTTAGCCCCATGCCTGGCACATGGTAAATGCTTACTAAAGACTTCTTCATGGAACTTTGACATTCTGAAGATTTTCACAGCGCTGCCTTGTTCGAAGATATGGCATTCCATATTTAGATGCTAAGTTTGGTGCCTGGTCCAACACAATGTCCAAAAGAGCCATTCTCTTCATCTCACTGTGACATGTAGAAAGCAGAGATGTGGGTCACAGAATTCTCATTGGAAGGGACCTATACCATCTGCAATGAGTGGTCATTCAGAGACATCCAGGTGGCTCAGTGGATAGAGAGCCAGGCCTGGAGTTGGGAGGCCCTGGGCTCAAATCTAGCTTCAGACACTAGCTATGAGACCCTGGACAAGTCACTTAACCTCCATTGCCTAGCTCTTACTGCTCTTCTGCTTTGGAACCAATACTTAGTATTGTTACTACAATGGAAGGTAAAGGTTTTTTTTTTTAAAAAAAAGGCAGAATTATGATAGACTGGATGAAGGGAAGTAACATGTAACAAAGCTGGGGAGGTCTGTTGTTGTTCAGTTGAACCAGAGCTATTCCTGTGCTTCTCTTGTCAAGAATACCAGAGTGGCTTTGCCATTTCTTGCTCCAGTGGACTCAGTGAATCCTTTTGTCAGGCAATCAGAGGGTAAGTGACTTGCCCAGAGTCACACAGTTAGGATATATCTGAAGCTAGATTTGAACTCAGGTCTTCCTGACTCCAGGTCCACTGCATCAAACACTGCAAGTTATGAAGGACTCTAAGTGACAGAGGAAGGTATATTTAATAAAGGTTTTCACAAACTTACCAGAGGTGATAGGAAGACATTGAAGTTGACTAATTGGTGGGAGCAGGGAAGCTATGACATGGTCAGATTTTTGGTTGACAGCTGTGTGAAGAATTTGGATCGGAGGAGGGAGAGACTGGAGATAGAGAGATCAGGAAGCCATTGATGGTCCAGTTAAGAGGCAATGAGGGCCTGAAATAAGGCGGTGGTTGTGTGAGTGGAGCAAAGGGAATGAATTTAGAGATGTAGAGAAGGTAGACAGGCCAGGACTTGGGAAATGTTCTGATATGATGAGTGGGTGACTGGGAGGAGTCAAAGATGATGTCAAAGCTGGAAGCTGGATGACTAGAAGGATGCTTGAAAGTAATAGGAACACTGGGAAAAGGGAAGGGTTGTAAAGTGCCTTGTTTGGGGCATATTAATAGAGTTTGAGTTGCCTGTTACAGGACATCCAGTTTGAAATGTCCAACAGGAAGCTGGGGACTTGGAACTGGAGCTCAGAAGAGACTAGGGTGGGGACCCACATCTTTGCTTAGAGTTGAGAATTAACCTGCCAAATTAATTTAAACTGCACAGAGAAGATAATCAACTACTAAATTCACTTACCCCAATCTTATGTGTACCTTCAGGTTTTTTGTGGTTTTGTTTTTGTATAAAACCCTTAACCTTCCCTGTCAGGTCCAAGGCAAAAGAGTGTCAATGGCCAGGCAATTGGGGTTAAATGACTTGCCCAGAGTCACACAGCTGGGAAGTGTCTATGGCCAGATTTAAACCCAGGACTTGCTGTCTCTAGGTCGGGTTCTCTATCCACTGAGCCACTCAGCTGCCTCTCTTTTTTCAGTTTCATTTTGATCATTCTCATAGGAAACTCACTTTCTTTGTATAGAGGAGCCCAGAAGATTCTTCTTGGGAGACCCTGGCAGAGGACTTTGGGGAAAGGGTTGTTTGGACAGTGAAAAGGATTGGATCTGGATTCAGAAAACCTGAGTGGGAATCCTAGTGCTGCCACTTTCTGCCTGAAAGATACTGAGCAAAACACTTCACCTTATCTGTCAAATGGTGCAGGAGATGCCCTCTAAGGTCCCTCCCAGCTTTAGAGGGTGTAGCCCACAGCCCACTGGCCTGTCGATGGCTGTCACTTTCCTTTCTGGGCTTCATTGGGGCTGGGGGCGTGAGGTGGTTGCTGGTTTAATCAAATCTCGTTTTTCAGCCTCTTTGCCTCTGATTGATTATATAAGGCTTCGCAGATTGGTGATGCAAGTAGGACCGCTGAGACGGTTACTTCTTGGTTTCCAAGAGACTCATCTATCACCAGAGCCCGAGGGTGTGAAGATACCCACAGTATTAGGGCCACAGACGCTCTCTTTCTCGTTCTGACCCCTCTCTTGCAGGCAAGCTTCTCGCGGGAAATAATACAAGTCTGCTTTGTAAAAGAGAAAAGGGCATTCCCTAATCTCCATGCTCAGCTCCATCGAAAGGAAGTCATCCAGGGTGGGGGTGGGGGTGGGGGGAAGCAGCGACTACTTGTGTCTCTTCCCAGGAACACGAACGTCGAGAATGCTCTGATGCTCTAAGTTTAAACCAGGAGAGCAGCCTCCAGCCTCTCTGCTGCCGCTTATTCTGGGCGCCTGCCTGGTGCTCAGCTCCCTGGCAGCTAGAGGCTAACGCACCTGCCCTGGGCCGGCGCCTCAGGAAGGCTCTGCTGCTCCGTAGCTTCTTGCCACTGAAAGTGAAGGAGTCCGGTTGCTGGGGCGCATCCCACCCCACCCAGATCCTCTCCTCCCCTCCTTCCTTCCTTCCCGCAGCCAAAGCTGAAGCGAGGGATTCTCCAATTCCCCCCAGCTCCCTCCTCCAGTACGAACAGAGCGTTCCCCGCGTCCAGGTGAGCTCAGTCCTCAGCAAGCCCCGCTGCCCAGGGCCCCCAAGCCTGCACGGGGGACGTCGTCCCCACGTGCGAGGCGAAGAAAGGACGTGGAAAGGGGAAGAAGAGAAAAGAGTTGGGTCTGAAACCAGGTGAGTCCGAACCCGTAGGGGAGCTAGCCCTGAGGCCACTTGTGGGGTTGAAAGAATCCTAGAAGGAGCTCGGACCCTGGTCCTCACCGGGGCGGGGATGGAGTAAGGAACTGAGTCTTTCACACTTTGGTTCCGCTGGCTCGGACCAGATCCCCAGCCCGCCCAGGAAAAGCAGTCTCGGGACCGCTAATTGGGGGCTGAGAGCTAAGAGGGACGGCGGGGGCTGGGCGGGGCAGGGCTGGTTGCGCCCTTGCCCTTGGAGCCAAGGAGGCAGGCACGTGGGGCAGCGCGAGGCGGGCAAGGGGGCGGGTCGACAGGCCCCGTCTCCCCTCCTCTCTTTCCCTCCCTCCTAACCGCGGCTTTCCGCCCCCAGAGCTCACTTTGCTCGCAGTCATGGGCTCGGCTCACCTGCCGCCTCCGAGCGTGCCGCCCCTGCTCACAGACGCCTAACTCCGGCAGCCAGCGAGATGGAGGCGCTCGCCTGGCTCCTGCCCCCGCTCGTCCTGCTGTGCGCCCAGCAGCACAGATGCACCAGGTAAGCGCGCCAGGCGCGGACTCCGTCCCTCTCCCTCTCTGCCTGCGGGTGTGGGTGCGGGTGCTGGAGCGGGTTGGGGGACACTGGCGCCTTCCAAAGCTCAGAGTGAAGACCAGAGCCGGGGCACGGAGAGGGAGCAGGTCAGGGCTCTTCAACGTGCTCCCCTTGGTTCCCTCCCCTTGGGGTTTTGTGGGAAGGCACCTCCAAAAGACCAGACCCCAACCGTCCACACCTGTCCTCCGAAACCAGCCCAGAGATCCTTCCGAGGTGATGGGGACGTCGTCTTTCCCAATTTTCCCCACCCTTCCTACCCTCGACGGCCATTTGGAGGGCTTAGCAACCTGGGTCCGTGGCTTGACCCTGATAGGTCCTCTTAGGTGCGGAGAGTGACCTGGAGCTCCAGACCTGGGCTGCGCTCCGTGAGAGGCAGCAGCACCTCGATCCAGCAGCCTGAGGAAAAGTCTACCTCCATACCTCCTGTAAGGGCGCTGTCCACGACTCTCGGTTCTGAACCAGGGTGCGCTGAGACTGCCTGGGCGACAGCTGGGAAAAGATGTAGGGGGGCGGCCTTGTTTCTCTATAACAAGCTCATACTTCCAAAGGCCCACGTCTCCTCCCTTGCTTCTGGGTTGGCTTAACCGTGGGAGCCTGAGGCTGGGAACTTTCCAGCGTTCACATCCCTTAGAAACTTCTGGGCTCCCTGACCCCATCCCCACCTCTCTGCCTCCAGCACGAGAAATCAGAGCCCTGCAGAAGATTCCCTGTCCACTAAGGGCAGAACTCAAATAAACGAGCTTCCTTGCGGCAAAGAGGATCTGGGTTACAAGCATGGCAGAATTTTCTCTCCCCGGTAAGGTTGTGATAGACTGAGGCGATGGAGAGGCCGTGAGGAATCCCCCTTTCCAGAATCCTTTAAAAAGAGGGTGATCACTGGACTGCCTAGAAGAGGAGATCATGGAGAAGTGACTTCTGAGATGCCCCTGTTAGCAAGAAGAGGCGTCTATAGGGGAATTTGGATAAACTCCTTTTCTATTGTGGGTCTCTATGGGCAGGATGAGAGCAGCACCTAGGGGAGTGCTAGGAAGCCCCTTGCCTAGCTTTAGGACAGATTTGTGGGAGACACAGAGAGGAAGAGAGGACAGCAGGGACCTCTCAAGTGGCAGCTTCCTGCCTCAGCACTATTTTTGATTCCCGAGGCTGGTTAATTGGGCATCGTGCTTTCCAAGCAGATCTTTTCTTGAAGAGTGAGAATAGCCTGGCCTGTACTCTGAAATCCGGGGCCCCTCCACTGAGTCTCCCCACCTCCCAGTCAAACCACTGGACACAATGACTGAGACTATATCTTCAAATTTAAGAAATATTTTCAGAAAACCGACTACTATGGGAATGAGATGTTGGTGAGAAAGGTATCAGAGAAGGACAATGAGCCAGGGTTGGGGGCTTTAGAAGACAGGTGAGAAATGCCAGATCAAAAAATGGGTCATTCTTTCACTTTCTTCCTTTTTTTAAACCTTTACCTTCCGTCTTAGAATCAAAACAGTATATTGGTTCCAAGGCAAAAGAGCAGCAAGGGGCTAGGCAAAGGGGGTTAAGTGACTTGCCCAGGGTCCCACAGCTAGGAAGTGTCTGAGACCAGATTTGAAATTAGGACCTCCCATCTCTAGGCCTGGCTCTCCATCCACTGAGCCACCCAGCTGCCCCCACACGTTCACTTTCATGATGGTCAACTCCCTTCTTTTGAAAGTGGATCTGATAGGCTGACATTTTAGAAAGTTAAAAAAAAAATCCAAAGTGACTAAAAAAGATAATTCTGTGCCTGTGTGTGGTCACAGCCAGTGTGAGAGAGACAGAGACTGAAGAAAGAGGGGAACACAGAGCTAAAGAGGCAGAGAGGGCAAGAAAAGAGAGGCAGACACAGGCAGATGGAAAGACAGCATGGGGCAATAGAAAGAGCATAGGACCAGGGGCCAGGGGTCCTGGGCCTCTAGCTGTGTGACCTTGGGTAGGTCACTTCTCTCTGAATCTCAGTTTCACATCTATAAAATGAGGAGGTGGATTACATTTGCTCTGAGGTCCCTTTTATCACTGAACATCTAAAATAAGAGCAAATGGTGTCACTGTCGACTATTGAAAAGCTATTGCTTAGAGCAGGGAAGAGGTTCTAAACTCTGGAGAGTCAGCAAGGTATTGTGCATAGATCACTGAATGTGGCAGCAGGAAGGCTTGTGTTTAGTGTGACCCCCCCCCCCCTTTGCCAGTCCCTTAATCGCTAGGAGCCTCGGTTTCCTCGTCTGTAAAATGGGAATATGACACCAACTTCCTAGGGTTGTTATGAGGATTAAATGAAATAATATTCATAAAGAACTTGATAAACCTTAAAGTTCTATGGAAGTGTGAGCTATTACTATTACTATTCTTCTTCTGCTGCTGTAGACCTAAAGGTTACGTGCTTCTTGTGCCTCCAGGATCTTTTCTGTAAAGAACTTGCTGCATTTTTCCTCACATCAATTAACCTTTCTTTCCTGCCTCTCACCCTCCTGTCCCCATCATCTCAATGTAACAGAAAGGAGCAGAGAACAGGGGCTCAGCCATAATTGTATGTATTGAGAGCCGAGGAGACTGCTACCAGGGTGTCTGAGAAAGAAAAGTGAAAGGCCCCGCCCTAGGCATGTGGGAGAAGGTTCTAGCATCCCTTACTCCTATTCCTATTAATAGGAGTCATGCTGGTATCATCCCTAAGCCGGGGGGCTCCTGACTGTACAACTCAGTTCTGAATTAGCATTTCATTCCCTGATTAAAAATCAGAGCATTCTTTCTTCAGTTGGAAACCCATAGTTTTAAAACAATCCTAGTCAAAGCATATACAATTATTTCCCAGGGACAGTAGAGTCAAGGCTCAGTCTTCTGCTCTGAGTTTTATAATTTATGTCAATTCAACTCAATTTCATGTGCATTTTATGAGTCTCTCCTATGTGCTGGCCTCTCTACATGGTATCATGCTTAATGGGATCACTGAGTGGGTAGCATAGGAGCTGAGAGGTCTCTGTGGCTCACAGGCATTCATTCATTGTCCAAGGAAGGAAGGAACCAAGCATTTATTATTGAACACCTACTATGTGCCAGGCACAATGCCAAGTGCTTTACAAATGTCTCATTTGAATCTCACAGTATCCTGGGAAGTAATTGCTGTTATTAGCACCACGCTACAGCTGAGGAAGCTGAGGCAAAGGGAGGTTAAGTAAATCGCTCAGTCAGAGCTGTCTGAGGCTGGATTTGAACTCAGGTCTTCTTGACTCTAGGCCAGTGCTCTATTTACTATGCCATGAAACTGCTTCTAGGTGTTAATAAATGTTAGTTAATAAATGACCTATTTATTATGCTTGCTGTATACCAGACACTGTGTTAGGTACTGGGGATTTAGAAACGAAAAGTGGTAGTCTCTATTCTTGAGAATTTTATATTCTAGGATGTGTGTGTGGAAGAAGAGTATATGTGCAGATAAGTAAATACATAATATTCTTGTTGTTGTCCACTCATTTAAGTCGTGTCCAATTCTGTTTTCTTGGCAAAGATACTGGAGAGGTTTGCCATTTCTTTCTCCAGCTCATTTTACAGATGAGGAAACTGAGGTAGAGAGGGTAAAGAGACTTGCCCGGGGTCACATGTCTAACTCTTTGTGATCCCATTGGGAGTTTTCTTGGCAAAGATACTGGAGTGGTTTGCTATTTCTCTAGCTCATTTTACAGATGAGAAAACTGAGGCAAACCAGTTGTGTGACTTTTCATGATCCCCTTTGGGGTTTCCTCAGAGATACTGGAGTTGTTTGCCACTTCCTTTTCCAGCTCATTTTACAGATAAGGAAACTGAGAAAAACAGAATGAAATGACTTGTCCAAGGTCCCACAGCTAGTAAGAATGAGGCCAGATTTAAACTCAGAAGATGTGTCTTTGTGATTCCAGGTCTGGCACTCTATCCACCATGCCGCCTAGCTGCCCCCTCCCCATACAAAATATATGCAAAGTAAATGAGAGGTAATTTGACATAGTACTAGGGGTATTGCACACAGTAGAACCTGCCCTCCAAAATACCCTCCTCCTGATTTTCTACCTTGGTTAAAGACTTTGTGTTGACTCATCTCAATTCTGCCCCTCTCGGCCTCAGTCCAGTGGAGGGAGGCATTTATTCACTGAGATGGACTCTCCTTACCCACAGTGCTTTCACTTGGGCTTGCATTTTTTCAATAAGCATTTATTTGTTAAATGTCAGATGTCAGATGAGAGGCAGTGTAGCATAGTGGATAGAGGACCTTAGAAGGGAGAAGATGTGGGTTCAATTCCTATTTTTGACATAGATCATCTGTGAGACTATGGGCCAGTCATTTCATTTTTCAGCATTTTTCAGCAACTTTCCAAGACTAGAAGTTACAAAGAAGTTGTTGATCTGTATTGATGGAGGAAAGGAGTTTCCATGCAGTTGGTTCCATATATTGATAAAGTCCAAGGTTTAAACAAAAAGAAAATACATCAAGGGGAAACCAGGTGACACAGTGGATAAAGAGCAGGTCTCAGTTTGGGAGGACCTGGGTTCAAATACGGCCTCAGACACTTCCTAGCTATGTGACCCTGGGCAAGTCACTTAACCCCTAGCCCTTGTTACTCTTCTGTCTTAGAATTGGTGCTAAGACAAAAAGGGAGAGGTTGAAAAAAAGAAAAAAGGAAAAAGAAAACATGCCAGATATTGGGCAAGATAAAAAATGAAGCAGTCATTGTCCTCAAGGGGCTTACAGCCTACTGGAGGAAGCACAAATCTACAGATAAGTGCAGCAGGGCTCACCCATCACTCTTAATCCTCATTTAAACCATCTAGCAATCCATATGATAGGATTCCTGTGGTAGGGAAGTTCACACATAGCAGTGAATGTGGAGAAGAAGAGTGGGATAAAGGAGAGGAGAGGTGAGGAATCCAGGCGCATCCTCTTTCATGTTTCCTAGAGAAAGAACACTCTCTGAAGTCTGGTCTTCATCTCACCAATGAAAATAGGGGAAATTGATGAAAGCAAATGATAAGTCTCTCTGTTTTTATTTCTCTGCCCATCACCTTGGGTTAGCCAAGGACTTTTATGGCAGTGAGCTATTCCTGCATTGGTAACTTCCTAGGCAAGAAATCATTATTGGCCATTATCCTGCTTCACTCTAGGTGGTGAGTAGGTCTTTCTGCCTTTCCAGACTACACAGCTCTCCAGTCTCTTCTGGTAAGGCTGGTATCAAGCCCAAAGCAGGATCCTCAATCACTAATAAGTTCTGTAAAACACTAGAACGAATAGTGACAAAATTAACACAGGGGAAAGTGGGAACAAATGTGTGTATATTTGTATATGTGTCTGTGTGTGTGTTGATTGAGTGCAACCAGCTACTGCAGGAATGGGGGCTTTCCTCTAATTCCTTTTGATCACAGACTCCAGAGGAGAAAGGCCATCCAAGGTAGCTCCCTTGTCCCTGACTCAGAGCTATGGGAGGAACAATTCTCTTACAGCAACAAGGGCCATCTCAGCCAAACTGGTCCTCTAGGCTCACCACTCGATCTCACCCCATTCTCAACTGCATCATTAGCCTCTTCTTTCAGAGCCTTTGGAGAGAGATGAGCAGGGAAGCATAAATCAGATGCAAACGCAGATGTGGCCTCAAGACGGAGGTGATCCATCCTCCCATTGTTAGGTCTTGGAGTCCTCCTTCTAGTGAGAATTTTTGGTGAACTGTCCAGGGTCCTGATTTACTCATGACTTCATTGGCCAAAAGAGCACCTCGCTATGGTTATCTGGGCACTGGGTTGGATTCTGATGCAGGGTTACATAAACAAATATGAAATATACACAAAATTTATTCCAAGGATAGCTTTCTGGAGGAGAGCGAGGATCAGGGAAAATCAGGTTGGAGGTAGCATTGAACCAAACCTTAAAGGAAGCTCTCTGGTTCCCAAGAGATGGAGGTAAACATACAGAACAACCTCTGCATAGACAAGGAAAAGAGAAGAAATGATATCTGACACTCATATAGCATAGCACTTTACATATATATGTAGTGTTATTTATATATAATATGTGATTTATATGTAACAAATAATATATCTAATTTTTAATTTGAGCTTTACAATAATACTATGAAGTAAGTATTATCATCCCCATTTTACAGATAAGAAAGTCTGAATGATTTGCTCATGGTCACAGAGCTATGAAGTGTCAGAGACAGGAATTGAAACCTCAAAGTCCAGCATCAGTGACTTTTACATCCATACATCTGTACCACACAGCCACTCCCATAGGAGAACTATGAAAACCTTTATTGCTACCAATGGTAGTGAGCCTACTGTAGAAGACAGCAGGTTCTACCTAATTTTGAGTGATCTACACTCCATTGTTCCCAAAAGAAGAGGTAATAAAGAAATGGAGTGTGTATATGTTTATATGTATGTGTGCATAACTGCATTCACCGTTTTATAGTTTGTATGTTTGTCTTATTTATTTATTTGTTTTTTTAAAGCCTTACTTTCCACCTTAGAATCAATACTGTGTATTGGTTCTAAGACAGAAAAGTGGTAAAGGCTAGGCAATAGGGGTGAAGTGACTTGCCCAGGGTCACACAGCTGGGAAGTGTCTGAGGCCAAATTTAGGCTTGTATGTTTTTTTAAAAAACCCTTACGTTTTGTCTTGGTAGTAAGTATTGGTTCCAAAGCAGAAGAGTGGTATGGGCTAGTCAATTGGGGTTAAATGTTTGCCCACTGTCACACAACTAGGAAGTGTCTGAGGCCAAATTTGAACCCAGGACTTCTGTGGGCCTGGCTCTCTATCCAATGAGCCACCTAGCTGCCTGGCAATATCCTTCTAACAGATCTCTCTGCTTGTCTATTTCTCTTTTCTCTAATCCATGGACCCCATATCTACTAACCAAGCAAATTGATCAATCAGCCAACAAGCTTTTATTAAGCTTACTATTGGCTGGCACTGAGGATTCAAAGACAAAATAAAATAAAATCAGTCCCTGCCCTCAAGGAACTTCCATTCTATTGGGAAAAACAATAGAGCATATATATATATATATATATGTAAATAATATTTCCAAATATCTTCCTGAGGGACAGGTTTGGATATTTCTTTCTCCCACTCAAAAATATCAGTGATGGTGGCTCAGTGGATAGAGAGTCAGACTCGGAAATGGGATGTGCTGGGTTCAAATCTGATCCCTAATATTTCCTAGCTGTGTGACACTGGGGAAGTCACTTAAGCCCCGTTGTCTAGCCCTTCATGCTCCTCTGCCTTGGAACCAATACTTAGTATAGCTTTTAAGACAGAAGGTAAGGGTTTAAAAAAACCAAACAGTGATTCTCCATTGCCTAGAAGACCAAACACGAATTCCTCAGCCTGACATCTCAAGCCCTCTGCAATCTGGCTCCCACCTACCTTCCCAGTCTTGTTTCACACAGTGATCCCCTCCCAGAAGCTCCAAATTCATCAGCCTCTTCAGTCTGCAACCTCAAATGGAGTGTTTGCTGCCCAGTTCTCCTCAGCTTCCATCTCCCCAGAGAAGCTTTGCCCTCTGTATGTTCCTTGTTAGCCTAATTTCTGATTGTCCAAAGAACTCTTGGTCTTCTTCACCTTGGTAACTGGAGCTCTAGAGCTGCTGACTTTGTAATTTTAAAAAATTCCAGTATTCTTGTCAGCGTCTCTGTCAGCCTAGGTGGAGAATAGAAGGAGCAGGAAGGGATTTCAGAGACAGATTGTTAGACACAAAGTAAAATGTGTTAGTGGTAGGATTTGAATTTAAGTTTTCTGACTTTAAATCCAAGTCACAGATTGAGAGTTGGAAGGGACCTAGCAGGCCATTTAGTCCAAACCCTCTACTGCACAGATAAGGAAACTGAGGCCCAGAGAATCAGGTGATTTACTCAATGTCCCAAAGCTGCTAAATGACAGAGGCAGGATTTGAACTAAGGTCTACTGAGTCAGAGCCAAAGGATATTGTTCTCTTACTTAGATCACTACATTGTACCTGCTGCCTGAAACTGGCAATAAGCTTAATAAAGGTTGATTCACTGAACAGAAATAACTGGGAAAGAGAGCTTTCCCATTGTAGTTTAAGGAATAGAGGGAAAACCCACTGTGTTCACTCACCAGGGAAATCCCTGGAAGTTCCAAACTCTCAATTAAACTAATGTTTTAGGTACTTATCCTGTTGCTAGACACTGTGCTAGGCACTGGGGAGTACAAAAATAAATATGAAATTGTGACTCTCACTCCCTTACTATTCCTTGCCCCAGAAACCCTACTTGCTGACTCTGGCTGCACTCTCTGGCTGTCCCCCATACCTGGAACACTCTTCTTCAGCCCTGTTTTCTGGCTTCCCAGGCTTCTGCAACTCTCAGTTCAAATCCCACCTCTGCAAGGAATCTTTCCTGATCGTCCCCTCCCAGCCCTTAATGCTTATGTATTTGCCTTTATTTATTATCGATTATTTAATTTAACATTATGATTTATTAGCACATTGCCTGACGCATAGAAGGAATTTAATCAATTCTAGTTGATTTGACTTTCTTTCAAGGGGCTAACTCTCTTTTGGGAGTGCACTCTAGGCAAGGGGGAGGGCTGGTGTGAATAAACACATGTGGAAAATGACCAGGAGGCCACTTTGGGTCCCTTAGGGCAGGGGCTGTTACTTTTTTTGTCTATCTGTCCTGAGCACCGAACACAGCACCCGGCATATTGGAGAGACTTGGTAAATGCTGGCTGAATTGGATGGAATTTATGAAGGAGAGCAGGATGAAGTCAGGCTGAAAAAGGAGGTGGGAGCCTGCTTGTGGCAGACTGATGATAAGAGGCTGCTTTTAGATAGGTAGGGAGAGGGATGGATGGATGGATGGATGGATGGATGGATGGATGGATAGATGAACAGACAGAAAGAAAGGCTAGAAGGATACAGATAGGATGGATAGATCGTTTTGATAAATAGGATAAATGGAAATTAGACAGATAGATAGATAAGTAAATGGATATGTAGATATAAATATTGAAAGGGAGAGAGAGAGAGAAGAGAAGAGAGAGAAGAGAGAGAAGAGAAAAGAGAGAGAGAAAGAGGGAAAGAGAAGAGGAGAGGGAAAGGGAGAGAACCTGCAACTTCTAATTCAGGTTGACGTGAGCTCTGTAATTTAGAGTTTTAGAGAGTTGCCTAGAGGACTGAGAGGTTAGTGACTTACCCAGGGTCACACAGCCCATGTGTGATAGAGGCAGGACTTGAAACTAGGTCATCCTGGCTTGAAGGCCAGTTCTCTCTATATCCATATAGTTCTTTATAGTATTTATCTCATTTGAACCTCATGACAACCCTGAAAGGTTAAAGAATTTGTCCAGGGTCAAAGGACCATAGAGTGAGAGGTAGAAGGGACCACATAAGCCATCAAGTCCAATCCCCTAATTTTAAATATGAGTAAACCAAGGTTCACACCACTAATAAGTATCTGATTCTTCCTAACTCCAAGATCCACCATGCCCTGCCCCTACCAGATTTATAATATATCTTAGAGACATTAGGGAGCCACTGAACATTTCTGAGCAGAGCAGTGAGATGATCAGACCTGGGATTTAAGGAAACAATTTGGCAGCTATGTGGTGAATATGTGGTTAGGGAGGAGCCTGGAGGTAGGGTGACCCATTAGGAGACTATTGTGATAGCCTCTAGTGAGAGAGAGAGAGAAAATGAATTAACGTTGGTGCTATCTTGTGTCTCATAGTGTCCATAAAGGATATATTAGCCCCAGCTATAGCAAAGACCCAGTATAGCCTTCTGAACTCCCAGATCTGATACTTCCTAGGGCAGTAATGAGGCTACTAGGTACCATAGTGAACTTTGGACTTTGGAGACAGGAAGAACTGAGTTCAAATCCTACTTTACATACTTAATTGTGTGACTGTTTCCTTATCTATAAAAAAGAGGATAATAATAGCTCCTCCCTCTCATGGCTATTGTAAAGACAAAATGAGAAATATGTAAAGTGCTTTGTAAACCTTAAATCATGCTATAAATGTCTCTATTATTAGCTTTTCCTCATCATCCCTACTTAGTCATTGTGAATCTGCCTGGGAGGGGAGAAGCATCATTCTTTGATTGCTTCAGACCAGTTACCAGAGACATTTCAGTATCAAAAAAAAATTATTGCAGGGCAGTTAGGTGGCCCAGTGGATAGAGAGCTAAGCCTGGAGAGGGGAGGTCCTGGGTTCAAATTTGATCCCTGACACTTCCCAGCTGTGTGACCCTGGGCAAGTCAAATAACCTCCCCATTGCCTAGCCCTTTCCACTCTTTTGCCTTGGAACCAATACATGGTATTGATTCTAAAATGGAAGCTAAGTGTTTTTTAAAGAATCTCACCAATTTTGCCACCATTGAATAAGCACTTATTATTCTCCTACTATATGCAAGAAACTTGGAACAAAAATAAAGTCCCAAAGAGATTATATTGTTGTTGGGGGGGGGGGTACAAAATGTGCAAAGATAGGTTAATGTGAGATGAATTTAAAAAATTAAGTACAAAGTGATAGATGAAGAAGTAGAATTGACAACTAGGGATTTTGGAGGGTGCTTCTTGAAGGAGATAGCACTCTGGGGTTGTTTAATGATGTTCCACTCTTCAGGACCCCATTTGGGAGTTTTCTAGGTAAAGGATACTGGAATGTCACTTAATAGATGAGGAAACTGAGGCCAACAAGGTTGAGTGACTTGCCCAGGACAAGTGTCTGAGACTGGATTTGAACTCAAGATAAGCCTTCCTGATTCCAAGCCTAGTGCTCTGTCCACTGTGCCACCTAGCTACCCCTAGTGTGTTGGCATTTGAGGGAAACCAGAGTTCCCAAGAGGCAAAGGGGAGTGGCAAGAATATTTTAGGCTTGGGACAAAGCTAAACAAAGACACAGTGAGACACTGAGGGGCAGAATATTGGTTGGAGGGGATGACAAAAAGAATGGCTTGACTGGAATGTGAAGAATCTGAGGGTAAAGATACAGGGTTTCCCAAAAGCCTTAGGGAGGTTTAGAATTAATAGTTTAAAATAAACCAAATTATTATCTCTATTCATATTTAAGCTGATTGCTCAAAAGCTCACCAAGAGTTTTGGGACATCTCTATGCATTCAGTTTGGAAAAACTAGACCAGGAAGGATTTTACATGTCGAATAGAGGCATTTGTGTTTTATCTTACAGACCATGGGGAACCCCCAAAGCTTCTTGAACAGGGGAGTGGTCTAGCCAGACCTGTGAAATAGGAATCTTATTTTGGTACCTGGAACCAATATATTAGCCATCAGCTGGCTATTTCAAGGTGAGAGGCAGTAAGGGACTAAACTTGGATGGGTGGTAGGAATAGAGTACTGAGGCACTGGAGTCAATAAGACTGGGGAACTGAGAGGATATATGGGTGAGAGAGAGAGTAAAGAACCCAAGATGATTCCTCCATTAGGAAATTGGGTGATTGGAAGAATGGTGGTACTCTTGATGGAAATTGTGAAGTTAGGAAAGAAACAGCAAGTTTTGTTTTGGACAAGTTAAATTTGAGTTGCTTATTATTGTTGTTGTTGGTCCTTCATTTTCAAAGAGGACCAATGACATGTTGGCTTGTGAGAGAATCCAAAACAATCCAATTGAGATGCTAAAGGATATCCAGGTGGAGATATCCAGGAGCTGGAAACTTGAAACTGGTGCTCAGGTAAAAGATAAGAGATTTGGGAGGCATTCACATAGAAGTAATAAGAGAGAGAGAGAGAGAGAGAGAGAGAGAGAGAGAGAGAGAGAGAGAGAGAGAGAGAGAGAGAGAATTACTCTGCTGGCCTGGTCCAAACCAGGTAGGGCTTCAGAGGCCCCAGCAAAGGGGCCTACAGAGGTTAATTAAACAAAGCTGCTAGTCAGGAGGCCTCCTCCAAGATGAGTGGCCTCTCTTGAGGCTAGTGCCTTCAGAAAAGCCAAGGAAAGGGAGTCAGCCTTTTCACTTACCCACATGGCAGTCCAAAAGAAAGCAGTCTGAGATCTCAAGTCCAAGCTCCTCCATGGCCAAGTTCAAAGGGGAAAAACCTCCTCACAGGAAGTTACCATCATATTTAAAAGACAATTCTTTGTGTCACTTCCTGAGCCTACCTTCCACTTTTTTTTTAAACCCTTGTACTTTGGTGTATTGTCTCATAGGTGGAAGAGTGGTAAGGGTGGGCAATGGAGGTCAAGTGACTTGCCCAGGGTCACACAGCTGGGAAGTGGCTGAGGCCGGGTTTGAACCTAAGACCTCCTGTCTCTAGGCCTGACTCTCACTCCACTGAGCTACCCAGCTGCCCCACTACCTTCCACTTTTATGTGGACCAATGGCAGCTTTAACTTTGCTTCAGACTGCCCAGTTGTTTTTTATTTGTCACTCACTAAGACACATAGGCCATAGACCTCCCTCCTCCACTTAAGGATTAAGTGGGGGTGTATACATTCCTGAGGCTAATAGGGGAGAGTTAATCCCATCTTCACACACCTGAAGGAAAGGGAACTGAAATCCATCTGTGGTCATATCTGTCCTAGAAACTAAATGAGAAAAAATGTCATGAATAGTGAAAAATCAAATTCCCAGATGCAGAAAGTTACTAAGAGAGTTTTGAAACCCAGGTTTAGTCCTGAAGGTAAACCTATTGTCAAAGAGACATGAATCAGAAAATTAATATCAGTATCAT
>NC_058132.1:32076758-32092996 GCF_016433145.1 Gracilinanus agilis
AAAGAAAGAAAGAAAGAAAGAAAGAAAGAAAGAGGAAGCTAATATTTACATAGTGTTTACTATGTATCAGGAACTACTGAATTCTTCACAATTATTATCACATATGAGTCTCCCAACAACCCTGGGAGGTAGGTGCAATTATTATCCCCATTTTACAGACAAGGAAACTGAGGTAAGCAAAAATTAAATGATTTGCCCAGTGTCACACAGCTACTAAGTATATGAGGTTGGACGTGAACTCAGGTTTTCTAGATTTCAGATCCAGAGCTTTCTCCGCTGTATCCTTCGGCTGCCTCCCCAAAGTAGAAATGATGGTATTCTACATTTAGGATCCTATTTACATCTGAGATCAAATCTCTCTGGTGCTTACTGATTGATAATGTGACCTGTTTGGTCCTTAGCTGCCCTACCTGTCATATAAGAGTGGTTGGATTAGATGGCTCATTCCAGCTCTAAAATGACCTTTTGGTTCTCTGGTACCACATAGGTAAGTGATGGAACCATGGGGTTGTGAGAAGACTGGGAAGCAGAGCCTGGCAACCAGTATATACTTTCAAGGACATGGGCATGGCATGAGTCATTTCTGCATTTGGTTTTCAGCTTCAGAGATCCATGTGGGGTATTTCCTGTGACCTTGTCAGGGAAGAACCCCAAGAAATGTCATGCCATGCATGGAGGAATGGCAGAAAAGGGATCATTGGCCATACAATGAGTGTGTATCCCAGGAACTCTCCATCAAGGCTCTGCCCACAGTTGGCAGAAAACCAAATAGCAAAACCATATCACAGTCGCATGCAGAAGAGCCTTGAGGAAGGAGGATGTATGTGTAGAGCAGGAAGAGACAGGAATAAAGGATTCTAGTTTTGGGGGGCGGGGCAGGGTAGGAGCTCCTTGCATAAAGTGCTTATGTATTACCCCTCCTGCAGCCTCGGTTAGGCTAGTTGAACATTTGAACCAACAGCCCTCTGCTAACTCTTTTCTCTGCATTCCACCATGATGGGGGTAGGAGAGGAGAATCTCTAAGCCCTTATTCTACTTCATCATAAATGGTCATAGTATTTTCTGACTTCAAGAGACCTTATGAACCTCAACATTCTGGGTGGCATCATAGACAAGCCCCTGGACTTGACAGCAGAAAGTCATTGGGCTTGAATCTTGCCACCAACATATTTGGGACCTGGAGTCTCAGTTTCCTCATCTATAAAATGGGGGCAAGGGAGCAGCTGGGTGGTTCATGGATTGAGATCCAGCTCTAGATAAGGGAGGTCCTGGGTTCGAATCTGGCCTTAGATACTTCTTAGCTGTGTGACCCTGGGCAAGTCACTTCACCCCCATTGCCTAGCCCCTACCACTCTTCCGCCTTGGAACCAATACCCAGTATTGGTTCTAAGACAGAAGGCAAAGGTTTTAATAAATAAATGAATGAATGGATAGATTGTTAGACAGATAGATAAAATGGGGGTAATAATAATAGCATCCACCTTCCTGGGTTGTTGTGAGGAGCAAATGAGATGATAATTGTAAAAGGTTTAGCAAAGTGCCTGACACATAAGAAGTGCTATATAAATGTTAGATTTTTTTTAAAAATGCAAGAGTTGAACTAAATTAGATGTCCTTTGAGCTGTCCTTGGCTGATGGAGGTGCTTTGGCTTCATGATTTTGGAAGACCTTCCCTGCTTTGTCCCTCTGAGTCCTTGAATCTATGAAAAGAACGGGGATTTTTTTTGTCTTGTACCTACAGCTGGGAGACTGTGTTCCAGTTGGGGACTATTTGGGGGAAAGGCAGCTGTAAAGATGCTGTCTCAGTCCCTCTGGTTTAGTTCCTAATTTCCCAGTGCCTTCCTGGCCCCCCAGAGAGAGGGGGCAGGGTGGGAGGAGAAAACTGGGTATGTTTAGCCTGGGGAAGAAAAGACTCAGGGGGCATGTGATGGAGTTTCTGTCCTGCAAGATTCTGAAAGGTTGTCACATGGAAAAGGGATTATATTTGTTCAGCTCAGCCCCAGGGGAAAGAACCAGTAACAATGAATGAAGGCTTCAGAGAGACGAATTTAGGCTTGTATTGAGGAAAGATTTCCTGAATTAGAACTTTACTAAAGTGGCATGGGCTTATCCTCCCTTCCTCCCCTCACTGGAGGGTCTTTAAGACAAAGCTGGATGACCTCTTATCAGAGATATGATTAGAGCAGCAGCCAGGAGCCTCAGTGGATAAAATGCCAGGAGAACATGGATTCAAATCTGGCCCCAGATACTTCTTAGCTGTGTGACCTTGAGCAAGTCCCTTCACCCCCACTGTCTAGCCCTTTCCACTCTGCTGCCTTGGAATCTATACTTGTGTTGATTCTAAGACAGAAGGTAAGGGTTTACAAAAAAGAATACTATAGAGTGATTTTTGGTGGGGTGGAGTGATGGAGGTTATGGTTGGACTGACTGGCTGCTGAGATTTCAATTCTGATATTTTGTGATTCTTTTTAAATGTTTCTAGAATGGATGGGGTAGGGGGAGAAGTGGGGATAGATAATAGAGAACCCCAACAGATTCTTGAATAAGTGAATACTTTGATTGAAGTGGATTTAAAAAAATAAACCTCACCTTCTGCCTTAGAATATATTAGTTCTAAGGCAGAAGAGTGGCAAGAGCTAGGCAATGGGGGCTAAGTGACTTGCCCAGGGTCACACAGCTAACAAGCACCTGAGGCCTGATTGGAACGCTGAACCATCACTGGACCTGGCTCTCAACCTACTGTGTTACCCAGCTGCCCCCAGAAGTGGATTTTAAAAGAAATATAAATCTTTCTCTGAATGTGAGAGCATTCGTACCCTTTGCTAAGAAAGCAAGTCCAGGACTGTTTCCCAACACCTCCCTCCCCAGTAATATCCTTTGCAGTAACTTCTACCCATGCTTGAATTTCCTTTTCTCTCTCTCCAGAGCAATGAATGACATTGGAGATTATATAGGTTCTAATGTGGAAATATCTTGGCTCCCCAATCTGGATGATCTGATGGAAGGCTATGCCCGGAATTTCAGACCTGGCATTGGAGGTAATACAGGGAGATCTAGGGATGGGGTGGGAAAGGGAAGGAAGGATTCTCTGTCCCTGAATAAACTCATATTCAGTCCCTGCAGTAGACAATATGTGGCCCATATTCATTCCCCAGGGATTGAGGTCAGCTCAGGGTTTGGGCTATTCTCCAATTAGAGATCACCATTTAAGAGGATATCTCAACTCTTCAGGACTTTTGGAAATGGACAGTTCCCTGCCCAGAGTTTTCTTTTTTTTAAAAAAACACTTTCCCCTTTCCTTCTATTTAATTCTATTCCTCCTAGAATTGATACTGAATATCTGTTCCAAAGAAGAAGAGCAGGAAGGGCTAGACAATTGGGGTTAAGTGACTTGCCCAGGGACACACAGCTAGGAAGTGTCTGAGGCAATATTTGAACCCAGATCCTACCCAGGTCAGGCACAATCCACTTTGCTACCTACCAGCCCCTAAAGAGCATGTATTATACACCTACTAGGTTTAAGACACTCTGCTGGATACTAAGGCATATTGTTTAGTCATTTCAGTTATGTCCACCTTAGAGTTTTCTTGGGAAAGATCCTGCTTGTGGTTTGCCAATTCCCTTTCCAGCTCATTTTAAAAATGAGAAAACTGAGGTAGAGTTAAGTGACTTGCCCAGGGTCACATAGCTAGTATGTGTCTGAATCTGGATTTGAACTCACAAGATAAGTCTTCCTGATTCCAAACCCAGAACCCTATCCACTTCTCCACTTAGCTGCCCACTAAGGCTTATGAGGCCAAAAATAGAACAATCCCTTCTTTCAAGAAGCACCTTTAGCTTGGGCAAAACAATATATACATATGTAGGTATATACAAAATTGATACAAGGTAAATTTTGGTGGGGTGTGTGGTGGGGAAGAGCCATTAGCAGCTGGAGGAATCAATAAATCTTAGGTGCATAGATTTAGAGTTGGAAGAGACATGAGAGATCATTGAGTCCAGGTGCCCCCTCCTGGCTTGCCATTTTACAGATGAGAAGATGTTCTGAAATATAGGGATAACTTATGGAGAAAAGCCCAACCCCAGAACTGACCTCAGACCCTGGAGAATGGGCTAGACATTGTCCCAGAAAACCGTTGGAAAGAGGGGCTAAGAGTCTTTTTCAAGGCTGAATAAAATCAATATTCCAACCCAGGTCTTCTAAATCCCAAGACAACAGTCTTCTTAATGTACTTTATTGCCTCTCCCATTCCACCATGATACATATAAGCTCTGGCAGGGCCTTCCAAGCTGGAGGGACTTCAAGTACAGGTCCAGAACAGGGCTGTGTGATTTTGGTGCAGTGAACAGTCTGGCTAAGAGCAAAAAGGCTTATCACCAGATTGACCAAAGGTGACAAGTTGTTGCTATTGGTTGGGGTGATAATAACTTATGAATATGAACTACAAAGGCATGGGGGTTTTGGAATCTGTATCCATGAGAGATGGGAAGCCCCCCATCTCCCAAAATATCCCAGATCCTTGATTATTGAAATACACGTAATTGCATTATTTCTATTGAGTCCAAGGACACTCTGTTGGCCAGTGACCAATGCTGGCTCCTGCCTCTGGTGCAAGATTCTTTGGAAACCTGTGCTTGGATATCTAAACTCCCTGGTGATGGGGACAGATGGGCTGTCTCTGATGCAGTGGGGGCTGGGAACTGCCCAGCACAAAGAACTTTTCCATTGATTTTCCCCTTCTTTCAGGTCCTCCTGTGAATGTGGCGCTTGCCCTTGAGGTCGCCAGCATTGACCACATATCGGAAGCTAACATGGTAACTCTACCCTGCTACTGCTCCCTCTTATTGGCTGTCCTTAGTCTATCTTTCTGCCCCCTGCATGCCCTTTTCATGTAGCAGACATTCAGGTGGCAAGGTCAGGGAGGTATAACTAAATAAATAAATCACCTGAAAAATATCTGGGGGTCTGAGTGGTCTCCAAATCTTACGTGTGTCAGGGGGTAATAAAGCAATTGAGAAAGTTAATGAGATCTTAAACTGCAATGAGAGGAGTCCCATCTAGAATTAGTGAATTTTGCCTTTGTCAGATGATGCTTGAAGCATTTTGCTTGGTTCTGAGCACTACATTCTTTTAAATAACCCTTACCTTCTGTCTTAGAATTGATTAGTATCACCTCCAAGGCAGAACGAGTGGTAATTGGGTGGGTAACTGGGGTTAAGTGACTTGCCCAGAGTCACGTAGCTAGGAAGTCTAAGACCAGATTTGAATCCAGGTCCTCCTGACTGCAGATCTTGTTCTTTCTCCACTAAGCTAGGAAGTCTAAGACCAGATTTGAATCCAGGTCCTCCCGACTGCAGATCTGGTTCTTTCTCCACTAAGCCACCCAGCTGCTCCTTGGCACTATATTTTAAGAAAGTTACTGTTGAGGAAGGCAGCTAGGTGGCTCAGAGGATTGAGAGCCAGCCCTAGAGAGGGGAGGTCCTGGGTTCAAATGTAGCCTCAGACACTTTCCCACCTGTGGTGACCCTGGGCAAGTCACTTGACCCCCATTGCCTAGCCCTTACCGCTCTTCTGCCTTGGAACCAATACACAGTATTGATTCTAAGATGGAAGATAACAGTTTGCAAAAAAAGAAAGAAAGATATGGATGGACTATAGAATATTCAGAGAGAGTGACAGAATGGAAAAGGGCTTAGAGATCATGCTACATAAGGATGGATCAAAGGAACTGGGGAATCTTTGGCTTGGTGAAGAACAGCTTTAAGGGAGGTATGAGAGCTGTCTAAAAGCATGTGAAGGCTTGTCATGTGAAAGGGGGATTAACCATGTTCTGCTTAGAAGCCTCAGAAGGCAGAGCTGGTAGCAATGGGTAGAAGGTATAATAAAGAAGCAAATTTGGACTTAACATCATGGAAGATTTCCTGAGTTAGAGGCATACAATAGTAGACTGAGCTGTCTTGGGCAATAGTGGGTTGCTCATTCCTGGAAGTCTTCAAGGAAAGGCTGGATGCCCAGTTGCCAGGAGTGTTGGAGAGGGTATTCTTATCCAGATTCAGCCTGGATTTGGTGGTCTTCTAGGCTTCCTTCCATCTCCAAGATTCTGGGATTCCAGCCACAAGTAAATGAGGTTGTGTTGGGGCGATCGACGAAAAGTCTTTGATTCCTCTCTCCCTCCCTTGACTTCAGGAGTACACCATGACGGTGTTCTTGCACCAGAGCTGGAGAGATGGCCGATTGTCTTACAATCATACAAATGAAACCCTCGGCCTAGACAGCCGCTTTGTGGACAAGCTCTGGCTCCCAGACACCTTCATCGTTAATGCCAAGTCAGCCTGGTTCCATGATGTGACAGTGGAGAACAAACTTATTCGGCTGCAGCCCAATGGGGTGATTCTGTACAGTATCCGGTAAGGTCCCTGTCCCATGTGCTTCAGAATTGTAAAATCCAAATCATACAGGGAAACCGCCCTCTAATCAATCTAATAATTCAACATGTCAAATAATACAAGATGAAATGAAGACAAATTCAATCTAGTTCAACTGTTTAATTTAACAAACATTTATTAGACACCTGCTATATCCCAGGTGTTGGGGACGTGAGACAAAAACAAAATAGCCTCTGCCCAGCTTACAAATGCACAGGAAAAAAAAGTTAAAAATACTAATAATTTCCAGAGGTGATCACAGTGTAATATGAAGGGTGATTTGTTAAAAAAAGAAGAGGCATTTCGGAGGGCACAATGGAAGATCATGCTTGAGAAGGACAAGGACACAGAAGGATTGGAGCTGACCGGGATAGGTATGAGGAAGCAGGGAACAATGGCCAAGGAGCCTCAGATTCTAAATTATAGAGATTCTGAGAGGAGCCATCATGCAGCAAATGGTCACATCCTTCTCAGAAGAAATAGTATTGTTGATTTGGTTTTCGATCTCCCAGCAAAACCTTAAAAGCAAGAATGAAGAAAGGAAAAAAGGAATATATACACGGCAGGGTTGCCAGATGGTCAAGATAAGGTTGGTAAAGCCATGGGGTCTGGTTGGTTATAGAGGGATAGAGGGGTCTTTCAGGTACTTCCTCACCCTCTAATTACCAATCATGTCAGATCTGCCTCAGGGCTCCCTCCACAGTCAAGTAGATTATCTCCTTCAGGGGACTGAAAGACTCTAGGGCAGTAGTATCAAACTCAAATAGAAATTAAGCCACAAGGGGCAGCTGGGTGTTTCAGTGAATTGAGAGCCAGGCCTAGAGATGGGAGGTCCTGGTTTCAAATCTGGCCTCAGACACTGCCTAGCTGTGTGACCTTGGGCAAGTCACTTAACCCTCATTGCTTAATCCTTACCACTCTTTGGTCTTGGAACTAATATACAGTATTGATTCTAAAGTGGAAGGTAAGGGTTTTTTAAAAAGAAATTAAACCACTAAATTATACATAAGGATTTCATGTGGGCTGCAAATTGGTAGAATATTTTTAAAAAACACATATTAAGGTTTATATATATTCTATCACATTTTTATTGATTTTGTTAAATATTTCCCAATTACATTTTAATCTGGTTCTGGCCACACTCCAGAATTGTAGCCCAGGGACATGTATTTGACATCCCAGCTCTAGAATACTCTAAGGTCTTTGTTGGAGAGTCAGGCAACTGTGAAGGGATATAGCTGAGAGAAGGAAATATGGCAGCTGCTAGTCTTTTATTTTAACTAATTATCCTTGCTAACCAAGTACTTAGGTTAGCTGTTTTTATGCTGCTAAAGGAGCATGGGTGCTGTCAAAATACAAATAAGACAAAATTTTAAATTGAGAAATCTTTTAAAATCTCTGAATTTCAGCACCCTGGAGAAGAGCCCAATGGCCCTAGCCTAGTTAGCTTCTACCATACTTTGTGTGGTATACTAAATAACAACATTCTCCTTCCTTCCTAATCTCTGCTTGATAAGGAAATCAGCATTTTCTTCCCCAAAGAGTCTTTTCTCTCCTCCTAGAGAAAAACTTTATTAACACCAGAGAAAGATCCTAGTACCACATTCCTCTGATTTTATCATCTGTGACCCACAGTGACCTTCTGAGCCTAGGGAGGTGAACCAAGCCATTAGCCCAATGGGGAAACTGAGATTTCAACTTGGTCTACACATATGTGGATGATAACAAAAAAAACATTTGGTCATTTTGTTTCTTTTAAAGAAACTAGAAATATGCCTGTTAACTGTTATTTATTTAGAAATTCATAAATGGCTTGAATTTTTTTTAATGCAGCCCAATTCATCATATCATAGGCTAGGCACTGTGGTTGGCACTGAGAATAAAGGACAAAAAAGAATATGGTGCCTACCTTCACAGAACTTATAGTGAGGGAGTGGAGGGGGATACAATATGTATGTAGATAAGCAAAAGTAAAATGTATTTGAAGTACAAAATCATTTTAGGTAAATCATTCTAGGTATTATTTTCCTGAATTTTTATTTAAGGATGAAAATTTAAGTTTCATATTAAGTTACTAAAAATTTTACAATATGAATGCATAGTCTAAGGATTCTATTTTTTAAGTAGGTGAAATTTTTATTGATAGTGGAGGGATTAATGAGGGCTTCATGTAGGAGGTAGCTCCCAAGCCTAGCTTTGAAGAAAGCTAGGAATTCTTTTATATATTTTAAATTTTTATTTCATTAAATATTTCCCAATTACATTTAGAAATTTTTTAATATTCATCTTTGCTTAAAACTCCTAACTTCTGTCTTAGCATCAATACAAAGTATCATTTCCAAGGCAGAAGAGCGGTTAGGGCTAGGCAATCTGGGTTAAATGACCAGGGTCATACAGCTAGGAAATATCAGAGGCCAGCTGGAACCCAGCACTTTCCATCTCCAGACCTGGTTCTCTATCTACTGAGCCATCATGCCACTTAACATTCATTTAAAAACATTTTTAAGTTCTAAATTCTCTCCTAGCCTTCCATACCTTCCCCACCCCTTGAGAACACAAACAATATAGTAATTATATATAATAATATAATAATGAGAAGTCATGCAAAATATATTTTCATATTGGACGCATGGAATTCTTGGAAAAAATGTAACTTTTGTTTCTGGCACCTTCATTTGTAAAAATATACTTTCTCTTTCCCTTTTCTCTCTGGAGATCTCATTAAGTCATCCCTTATAATCCAGAATGAAAAAGAGGGAGGAAAATCATTAGATTGTGAGCCCTTTGAGGTCAGGGACTATCTTTTGCCTCTTTTTGTATTTCTAGGCTTAGCATAGTGCCTGACATATAGTAGGTGCTGTTAAGAGAGTATTTATGAATTTTTCCCTTTTCCTATAAAATAGAGACTGATACCTTATAATGCATTATATACATCTAATATATTCTCCCTATGGTGGATCTTGATCAACACTTATAACACTTTACCATTTACTTATCATTTAGTTAATTTTAACTTTTTCTATAAAAGTATTATTATTATAATTATTTTACATAGAACTTATAAATTCTATAACATAATATATAGTAAATAACATAATAAAATAACTATATAAATTATACACTTATCATTACATTCCATATCAAACCTTTCATTTAAATGCAAAGTTCAGTGCCCTTGAAATAATATAGTCCTCGTTGTAGTAAGTGTCCGTGCAAATAATCTCTAGTTGTAGTCCATTGTCCTTGCAAATAATGTCCTCTCATCCACAATGTCCTTTCTCCTATCTTGATTGCTGTAGGTATTAACAGTACTTGAAATGGAGTGCATTGAAAGTTCTTTATATACACTGTACCCTTGTAAGAGTTTTTACATTTCATCTATCCTTGCTAGACCATAAAATGGAACTCTAGAAATTATGTTAAATACAAACATTAACAACATTAATATTTTTGACATCATTTGAAGCAAAGAACCACGTTACAATGTATTTTAATGGTTAAAGTTTTATCCACTTCCTGATTATCTAAAAAGAGTCCTGGGAACAAATTTAGAGATTCTTCAGGTAGCTCTAATGTAATATCACCATCCCGAGTACATATTATCATGACCCTTAACTTATACAACAGATCTCTCCCTAGTAAATTCATAGGGGAGTTAGGCATTAGCAGGAATGAATGTTCCACAGATAAAGGTCCCACAGACACCATTCGTGGTGAAAGCTTTTGGACTTCCAAAGGTGTTCTGGACACTCTGACAACACTAACAGAGCCAATAGTATTAAATTTGGGTCAGATGTACTCATTAGCACAGATCTTGATGCTCCAGTGTCTTGAAGACAATTGTATAACGTATTCCCTACTTTCAGTGTCACATGTGGTTCAGTGCTATCTAGGGGAAAATGGACTGGGATAACTGGTGAAATTATATCTGGGTCTGGAAAATCATGTTTCACTATTTGATTCCAGAATCCTTTCTCCCCTGGCAAACCTTCATAAAGGTCCATGTGCACCCCTCTGAGATTCCTTTCGTTGAGGAGGATTTACATTTTGGCTAGTACGTGGACATGCTCCATTATGGATATATTGTAATAAGTCATTTGCCTGAGTTTGGCTATTGTTTCTATCATTCCCATAATTTCCAAAATTGTTATTTCAGAAATTGTTTCTGTTATTATTATTTCTAGAATAGTTGTTGTTTCTAGAATAGTTATTCCTAAAGTTCCCACCTTATTTCTAAAATTGATGAATATTTAATTTCAGCACCTGCAATTTATCATTAGGATGTCCCCTTTTTCCACACAAGTAACACATTGGTCTCTTTGGGTTGTATGTTTTTGCACAGGAGCCATAGCTAATCCAAAATTTGTATCACCTTTTTCAAGCCTTTCAATTTTTCCCTTTAGGGCTTTTATCTCCTTTCTTAATGCATCCACTAAATCACTATCATTGGCATCTTTCATTTCATGAAAGATAAACATAAACTACCACTCTCCTTAATTCATCAAGGTCTTGCCTGTACAGTTGCTCCTAATTCATGCAATTCCTTGATCTTTACTTGTAAATCTTTTATATAATTGGTGATTGTTGTAGCATTTCCAGACTGCATACTGTTTGCTTCACTAGGAGGATCTTTCAGAATATCACTTTGGTTTTGTCTTAACAGTGTTTAATATATATTTATTGAAGAAAAAAGTTTATCTAACCCCTCGATGAACCTGACATTATAGAACGACATAATACATAATATATATATATATATTATTGTGTACCTATTGTCTGCCACTTCTGCAAAAAAAAAGGGAAAGGGGTTAATTTCCTCTCCATTTGGCCATTATAATTATGAAGCATTCAATTTCATTATTTTTTGTTCTTTCTATTTACATTGTTGTAATCATGTATATCGTTCTCTTGGTTCTGTTTATTCCAATCAATCATGTAACACTATTTGTTTGGTCATTCCTAATCAGTGGACATCTATTTTGTTTCCAGTTTTGTTCATCCCAGCATCCTTGGGGTGCCATACTGAATAGCCAGCCCTCCCCTGTCTTCCTGATTTATGTTTGAAAGTTGAATCAGGTGTTCCTTTCCTAACAAGACTCACTTCCTCTTTTCTTCCTCCTTGTTAATTAGTTGGCTGGATTTTTGATTTTCATCCAGATGTTTGTCATCTCACAACCACAGTACTAAAGTTCCAAGTGAGGTACCTAGTCGTTCAGCAAGTCAGTGACAGCCTGGTGATTAGGTACTGAAGCCACCTGATGGGTGCTTCTTACTTCCTGACATGGCCTGTGTGGTTCTTTTCTGAGAAGAGATACTGGGTGAATAAAGAGATGTCTCCCTCTCGCTCTCTAATCTTCTCTTTCTTTCTTCTTGGTTTTCTTTTTCTGGGGGCAGAATCACCTCCACAGTGGCCTGTGACATGGACCTCTCCAAGTACCCCATGGATGAGCAGGAGTGTATGCTAGACCTGGAAAGCTGTAAGTCCTAACTCAGCAGCCTGAATCCTGCTGGAAACCTCTTCTTGGGGGCTTCAGCCGGTAGCCTATATTTCCTCCTACACCTTCCTATGAGTACAGACAGATCCATAACAAGTAATTTTGGTATAAGGGTTCAAATCTCACCAAAAAGGTTTGGAAAGTAGACCATCATTCTCTTCTCAAAAGAGGGGCATAAAGACAGATTCATCCTGCTCAGCTGTTGTCACGTGGGATGGGCATTTGATTTTCCAGCCAATGCCCCTGCATCGCTAATGATTCCCAACCTACTAACTCTTGGAAAATGGTAGACAGGAAAGAGGAGTGCAAGAAAGGGATGTTTTAAGCCCCAGGAAAACATCTAATAACAATGAGACTTTGCTGATTATGTTCCCATTCTGGGTGAGAGAATAAAGTCATGGGACAGATAACAAGGAGGGGAATAAGAAGGAAATATGCTTCTTGGAATATAGGCACCCTGATGCAAAGCCCCAGGCACACTGTCCTAGTTAAGGTTCTGAAATCTCATCCTGACCTTCTTGCCCAGATAGCTGTGACAGATACAGGCCAAACTTGGGATGATGAATTAAAGGCTCTGCTAAATTTGGCTTTTCTTTCTTTTAACTTCCATCTTAGAATCAATACTGTATGTCAATTCCAATGCAGAAAAGCAGTAAAGGTCAGAATGAGGGTTAAGTGACTTGCCCAGGGTCATACAGCTAGGAAATGTCTGAGACTAGATTTGAACCCAGGACCTCCCCTCTCTAGGCCTGGCTCTCAATCCACTGAGGAGCCACCTCACTGCCCCCTAGATTTGACTTTTCTAAGGCTAGAAAGTATTTCCCAAAGGAATCCCAAAAGGTCACAGATTCAGAAGTGCTAATCTCTCGGTACCTCAAAGTCATCCTCTGTAGAGTGAGAGAATTAGACTCAGTGGTCTTCCAGCTCTAAATCTCCTGGGCAAGAGAGCATGGGAGAGGCTGGGAAGCCTCCTTTGGAGCCTATCCTTCACTGTCTTTTTGGTTTGTTTTCCTTTGCAGATGGCTATTCTTCAGAGGATATTGTGTACTACTGGTCAGAAAATCAGGAGCAAATTCATGGCTTAGACAAGCTACAGCTGGCACAGTTCACCATCACCAACTACCAGTTCACCACTGAGCTAATGAACTTCAAATCTGGTAACGAGACTTCCCTTGTTCAGACAAAATTGGACATGGGCAACATGAAAAAAAAGGCTCAAAAGAGTTGATGATAAGAACATAGTTGGGCTTCAGAAGGGTGAAAATCAGTTATTTCTTTTATATCTTTTTTTCTTCATCAAGGAACCATTCTGGGTTTCATTGGCCCTAAAAGTGCAGATGGGTCTTCCTAGGGCAAGTGGGTCCAATCATTCAGCCCTGGCTGAAGTTCTAGGTTCAGTTCTAGGTACCTCATTTTAAGAAGAACATTGATATAATGGGCAATTAGGTGGCTCAGTGGATAGAGAGCCAGGCCTGGAGATGAGAGGTCCTGGGTTCAAATTTGGTCTCAGACACTTCCTAGCTGTGTGACCTTGGGCAAGTCACTTAACCCCAGCTGTCTAGCCTTCACCCCTCTTCTTCTTGGAATTGATACTTAGTCTAGGTTCTAAGATTGAAGGTGAGGATTTGGGGTGGGGGAAGGACACTGATAAGCTGGAGAGCATCTAGAGAAGGGTGACTAGGATGGCGAAGGGATTGTAGGATCCTAGATTTGGAACTGAAGCTGATCTCAAAGGGGGCTCTCCAAACCTGTCATTGACAGATGAAGAAACGAAGGCGGTGAAAGAGGAAATCATCCCCAAAAATCAGAGAAGGGATTTGTACCTGGAGCTTCCTGGCTCCAAGTTCAACATTTTATTCACCATTTTAAACCCTTAATTTCCGTGTATTGGCTCATAGGTGGAAGAGTGGTAAAGGTGGGCAATGGGGGTCAAGTGACTTGCCCAGGGTCACACAGCTGGGAAATGTCTGAGGCCGGATTTGAACCCAGGACCTCCCATCTCTAGGCCTGACTCTCAATCCACTGAGCTACCCAGCTGCCCCCTATTCACCATTTCTTGAGGTGAGGTAGTATAAGGACTGTTTGAGGAGCTGGGGACCATTAGCAAGAAATCAGGGTCAAGGAAGCCAAGAATAAGAGTGGAGAATGGCCACAGAAAGACAGGAATGTATCAGAGTATAGATCCAAAGTAGGAAGGCAGGCTCGAAGTTCCAGGAGAAAAAATTTAGAGGGGGGAAAGAACCTTAGAAACCATTGAGTCCATGTTCCCATTTTACAGAGGAGGAAACCGAGGACAAGAGAGCAGAAATGACTTGCCTAAGGTCAGTAAAGGCAGTAAATTTTCTTTCAGAGACAGAATTCAAACCCAGGTCTTCTGAACACTCATCTCTCATCCTCTTACTCTTTCCCTTGTACCTCACTATTTCCTAAAACATCAGAGTTGCTGTTTCCTAAGTGCTTTGAGAATAATGAGGTTTTCCTAGGCTTGAGTTGGGGATGTGGGTGGGGGTTCAGAGTTGCAATGTCTTCTCTGCTGGGGCTTGTACTGTTTGAAAGAGTGAACCAGAATGTTTTCGGGGTGGAGGGAGGAGCTAGAGGGTGGGCATCGGGCTCTTTGTTCTTTTCTGTGGCTCTCAGGAACTCTCTTCCATGTTCCAGGGCCTTAGTAAGTGTCCCACCTGAGAGCTGCCCTCCTCCTATAAATGGGCTACTGGACAGAGATAAGCAGAACCTGTTGTTTTGTTTTGTTTTGTTTTACATTTACACAACCAGTGTAGACTGAGGGCTATAAGACAATATGGATGTATGTGCGTGTGTGTCTTACAGCAGGACAATTTCCCAGACTCAGTCTACACTTCAACCTTCGGAGGAACCGAGGTGTCTACATTATTCAGTCCTACATGCCTTCCATCCTTCTGGTTGCCATGTCCTGGGTCTCCTTCTGGATCAGTCAGTCTGCTGTACCTGCCCGAGTGTCACTAGGTAATATGGGTGTGAATGCAGGGAAGGGGTCAAGGGCATGAGAGAGGGAAGAGAGGGGGTCACAGGTCCTGAGCTGGACAGAACCTTAGAAACATCTAGTGCAACCCTCTCATTTTTACCAATGAGGGAACTGAGGCAGGCAGAAGTGAAGTGGTTTACCTAGAGCCACACAGTTATGGTAAGTGTCTGAGAAGGGTTTTGGACCCCAGAACTTTCTGACTGCAGTTCCAGTGCTCTGTTCATCATACCATGATGCCTCCCGGGGAGAGAGGAAAGAAGGAATGGATTCCATGGTTCTCCCGATGGTCATCTACAACATCGAGTTTCCAAGGGTGGCTGGGAAGGTTGGGGCCACTCACTTTTCACCATGAAAAAATGATAACATTGGAAGTCAACCCAGAAGTCATTCAGCAAACATCTGAGTGGCCTGGGAGGGATAGGGACAATGAGAAGGGAAGAGGCTGCTCCAGAATGCTAACGTCAATAAGTGGCAGCTTCAAGGGAACCACCAAAAGAGAACCAGATTGATTATGAGGCTTCAGCCTGGAACCTTCCGGAATGCATGGGCTAAACTTCAGATGTTTCCTTTGACACTTACTAGCTATGTGACAAATTTGCTAACTTCTCTGCAACTTGTAATCTCTAAGAGCTGCCCAGAATGCTGACAGATTGAGTGGTTTCTTACTTTTTATTAGTAGCTATTATTAAATATAAATGAAGCAATGATTGTTGTGAACGACATTTATGTAACCCTTGAAAATGGGAAAAACTCTTCACTTACATGATCTCATTTCATCTTCACCCATGGATTGCTATTATTATCCCTACTTTACAAAAAAAAAAAAGGGAACTGAGGATGATTGTCAAGAGTCTTAGCCAAGGATAGACCTAGGAAATGTCAGGGCTTCCTAGTTTCAAACTCAGGTCTTCTTGATTCCAAGTCCAGGGCTCTCTCCATTATGACACACTGCCACTCAAATGACATAGTGGATAAAGCATTGACTGGGCTTGGAGTCAAGAAGAAAGACCTGAATTCAAATCTAGCTTGAGATACTTACTAGTTGAATGACCCTAGGCAAGGCATTTAGCATCTGTCTATTCTGGTTTACTCAACTGTATAATGGGGGTGATGACAGCATCTATACTTCATAGGGTCATTTTGAGGATTAAATGAGATATTTAAGTGCTTAGCACAGTAACTGACAGACAGAGGATGTTTAATAAATCCTTCCTTCTTTTCTTTCCCTTCCTTCCTTCCTTCCTTCCTTCCTTCCTTCCTTCCTTCCTTCCTTCCTTCCTTCCTTCCTTCCTTCCTTCCTTCCTTCCTTCCTTCCT
>NC_058132.1:32093052-32127387 GCF_016433145.1 Gracilinanus agilis
CCTTCCTTCTTTCCTTCCTTTCCTTCTTCTTTCCTTCCTTCTTTCCTACCTTCTTTCCTTCCTTCCTTTCCTTCTTCTTTCTTTCCTTCCTTCCTTTCTTCCTTCCTTTCCTTTTTCCTTCCTTCTTTCCTTCCTTCCTTCCTTCTGGGCAAGGATTCTTTTTATTTTTTGTTTTTGCATTTTCTAGTGACTACCACAGTACTTTGCACACAGTAGGCACTTAATAAATGCCTATTGGATTTTCCAGCTGCCTAACTGGCTGTTTTGCTATCCTGTCCCAGGTATTACCACCGTGCTGACAATGACCACGTTGATGGTCAGTGCCCGCTCTTCTCTCCCGAGAGCCTCAGCCATCAAAGCCCTGGATGTGTACTTCTGGATTTGCTATGTGTTTGTGTTTGCTGCGCTGGTAGAGTACGCCTTTGCCCACTTCAATGCTGATTATATGAAGAAGCAAAAGGCCAAGCTGAAGGTCACCAAGCAGAGCAGTGAGGTGAGCATCCCAGGGAGCAGGGTTCAGAGGGCCTCCTGGCATGTGATTCCCTTTGTCTGGCATCCAAGGTCAGGGATGAACTCCTTCCCCCATAGGGAGCCATCAGAGATGCCGCTCTGTACCTTCCTTCACTGAGTACAGCCTGAATCCAAGTCTAGTGTGCCAATTCTCAGCCTAAGTGATTGGGAGCTGGTTGTCCCTGTGCCAATATGAGAGGAGAATGGGCAGCCAGGATGCTTGTGATATAAGCTGCTGGTGGGCAGAAACAGATCTTTTATTGCTCACAGCAGAGCTCGTCATTTGGACCCTGCTTATTGAATCAAACTGAACAAGGTAATAGGGAGGTAGGGTAGGGGCAGTGGGTGAGCTGGCCTATGAGTCAGGAAGATGTGGGTTCAAATCCTGCCTCTGATATACACTGGTTGTTCAGCTTTGAACAAGTCACAGAGACAGAGACAGATAGATAAATGAATGATGTATAAGATAGATAGAAGAATGAATAGATAGATAGATAGATAGATAGATAGATAGATAGATAGATAGATAGATAGATGATATGTAAGATGGATGGAAGGATGGACAGATGGTTGAACAGACAGATAGATGGATAGACAGATGCATTAAATACATAGAGATAGAGATGATATAGACAGATAAAGATGGATAGAGATAGATAGATAGATGGATAGATAGATGGAAGGATAGATTGATAGAGAGAGATGGCTAGATGGATGGATAGATAAATAGTGTGAGAGAGATGGATAGATGGATGGATGAATAGATAGATGGATAGATAGGTAATCAATAAACACTATGTTCCAGGTACTGTCCTAAGTGCTAAAGATATCAAATATAAGCAAGCAAGATGACCCCTCCCTGCAAGGAGCTTACATTATTGTGCAGGAAAACAATACACAAAAGGGTTTGAGGGCTGGAGAATGGAAATGGGAATGGCTAACCATGCAAGGACAATGCTGCTGATAGGAAAAAGTCCAAAGAGTCCAGTCAAAAAGGAGGTGAAGCATGGCTGGTGTCCTTCCTAAAATTATGGTGCTGGGGAGGAAGACATCAATCAGAGGAGGAGGACTCCAAGACTGAGGTTTCTTAAGTGAACAATGAGGTAGGGTGAGAAAAGGAGGAGGAGTCTGGAGAGAGCCCTTGTGACTGTAACTTACCCTCTCAGTGTCCCAGATAAGTCTCTCAACACTCATGAAAGGAGTTTGCGCGCTGAATGCTTAGTACATACAAAACTGATGTCAGAGGGCCAAAGCAAAAATAAATTAACAAGCCCTGGCCCTATAGGATTTCTCTGGCTTTCCTGGGGCTGAATCCTTTCCTTCTTACAGATTCCTGCCTTTAAGGACCTGGGGACAAAAGACTTGGGCTGGGGCATGGCATCTGCCTTCAAAATTTTGAAGGGATGTCATGAGGAACACAGATGTGGGAGTTAGAATGAGGTGGGAAAATTTTCCTCAGTCAAACAACAGGCAAGAAGCTTTTCTTAAGCACCTACAGTGTGCCAGGCATTATGTTAAGTGCTAGGGATGCAAAGAAAGGTGAAAGACTGCCCTCAAGGAATTCTCAACCTAATGGAGAAGACAACATGCAAAGAGCTCAGTACAAACAAGCCATAGGGAAGAGAAGTTGGAGATAATCAGAAGGAGGAAGGCACTAAGATCCAAGAGGAAAAGGAAAGGCTTTTTATACATTGGTGGG
This sequence comes from Gracilinanus agilis, assembly GCF_016433145.1. Classification (NCBI taxonomy): domain Eukaryota; kingdom Metazoa; phylum Chordata; class Mammalia; order Didelphimorphia; family Didelphidae; genus Gracilinanus; species Gracilinanus agilis. The sequence continues at coordinate 32,095,262 of NC_058132.1, forward strand.
ACCTTGAAGGAAGCCAGGGAGCAGAGACGAAGAGGGAGAGCATCCCAGGCTCTGGGAACAGCCTAAGAAAATGCCCAGAGTTGGGAGATGGAGGGTTTGTTCAAGGAACAAGTTCGGTATCCCTGAATCACAGAGTCTATGGAGGGCAGGAAACTATAAGAAGCCTGAGCAGGTAGGAGGGGGCCAGGTTGTGAAGTCTAAAAGGGGAAGTAGAGAAGGTAGGATCATAAGGTCACATATTTAGAGGACCACTGCATTCATCTGGTCACAGCATCCTCAGATCACAGCTTCTAGAACCAAATGCTATCTGGTCTGTTTTATCTTTGTTCTTCCCAGTGGTTAACCATTTTATCTCTGAGAAGCCATGAAGCAGAAAGTGAGACAGAAACACAGATCAGGAAACACACTCATAAAATATTTGTTAAGTGCTTAACATTGTGCTTGGCATATTCTAGATACTTCCTAGCTGTGTGCTTTAATGTTTGTTCCCTTCCCTTCTTTTCCTCTTTAATGAGAGAAATGAGAGCATCAAAGCCTTGATTTTAAGGATTAGAAATCTGAGCCCCAGTGATTTGCTCAAGGTCACACAGGTAGTAAGTAGCAGACTTTAGATTTGAACTCAGGCTCACAGATTCAAATTCAGTACTTGTATTTCCACTAAGCTGCACCCATTTTACAGATGGCTATATTTTAGCACCCTATTATGTGTTGTCTTCCCCCAGTAGACTGTAAGCTCCTTAAGGGCAGGAACTATTTTCTTTTCAGCCTGTTTTTATACCCCCAGCATTTAGCACAGAGCCTGGCGCTTAATAAGTGCTTCTTGACTTGATAAGGTCACACAGGTAGTGAGTAGCAATGAATCTCCCCTCATTGGAGGGAAGATGAGGCTTTTTCCAGCTGAGACTGGTGGATTCCTTGTCAGAAAGTTTATAGAGTCCTGTTTAGAACTGGATCGGCCTGGGTTCAAATCTAGCCTCAGATACTTCCTATCTATGTGGCCCAGGGCAAGTCACTTAACCCCCATTGCCTATTCCTTACTGTTCTTCTGCTTTGGACCCAGTACAGTTTATTGATTCTAAGACAGAAGGTAAGAATTTAAAAAAAGAATTTCTACTAAAACAGAAGGTAAGGTTTAAAAAAAAAAAAAGCTAAATGGCTCCTTGGGGATACTATGATTCTGGGAGATGCTCAAGATCTCTTCCTTCCAAATTCCTTAGTATTTTTTTCTCTTTAAAGTTAACCTTCTGTCTTAGAATCAATATTAAGTATTAGTTCCAAGGCAAAAGAGTGGTAAGGATTAGGCAACCAGGGTTAAGTGACTTGACCAAGGTCATACAGCTAGGAAGTATTTGAGGTCAAATTTGAACCCAAGACTTCCTATCTACAAGCTTGGCTCTCTATCCCCTGAGTCACATAGCTGACCCCTTAATGCTTTATTTATTCCAGGATTTAGCATGGGGCCTGGTACATACTGGGCAGTTGTATACATAATCCCAGCCATTAGTGACTGAGGTTTAAGCCTGCTCTTTCTGGGATAAGGGCAAACAGTATGGGAAGGGCATGGCAGGTGCAGTGTGGGTGTTCCAGCAGCAGACAGATCCTTTGGGGCCATTCTAGGTCCTTTCTGCCTAAATACTCATTGACATTCTCCAGGGAGAGGGAATATAATGTAGTGGTTGGGGCTTCCTGACTTTAGGTCAAGAAATCATTGTCCAATCATTTCAGTTATGATCCCATTTGTGGTTTTCTTGGAAAAAATACTAGAATGGTTTTCCATTTCCTTCTCTAGCTCATTTTATAGATGAGGAAACTGAGGCAAACAGGGTGAAGTGGCTTGCCCAGGGTCACAGCTAGTTTGCCATTTCCTTCTCCAGCTCATTTCACAGATGAGGAAACTGAGGCAGATAGGGTGAAGTGACTTGCCCAGGGTCACAGCTAGTTTGCCATTTCCTTCTCCAGCTCATTTCATAGATCAGGAAACTGAGGCAGATAGGGTGAAGTGACTTGCCCAGGGTCACAGATCTAGTAAATGTTTGAAGCTGGATGTGAACTCATCAAGATAAACTTTGCTGATTCCAAGTTCACTGCTCTACCCACTGTGCCACCTAGCTGCCCAGTCAAGAAGACCTAAGTTCAAGTCCTGCCTGAGAAGGACGAACAGAAAGTCACTTAACTGTGCCTCAGTTTTCTCCCCTGTCCAATGAGGTATTTGTGAAAATAAAATTTAGTATAAAAAAATTAAATGAGGGAGTTGGACTCATGGCATCCAAAGTCCCTTCCAGCTCTCAGTCTGTGACTCTCCAATCTTTGCAGGTCAATGTGAAGAATGCCATCGTGCTCTTCTCCCTCTCTGCGGCGGGCATTAATCAGGAGCTGGCCATTTCCCATCGCCAACACAGAATCCCTGGCAACCTCATGGGTTCCTATCGTTCAGTGGAGGTGGAGACAGGGGAAACGAAGAAGCAGGAAGGACCCGCAGCTGGCAAAAAGGGAGGCTTGAGGTCATTTTTCAAGCCCATAGATGCTGACACCATCGATATCTATGCCAGAGCGGTATTCCCAGCAGCCTTCGCTGCCGTCAATGTTATCTACTGGGTGGCATACACCATGTAAAAGCAGACACACACGCCCCACACATACACACACAAACGGGGGACGCCTTTTGGACCCTCAGCTCTGCTTTCGCCTCACTGCTATCAAAGAGACACCAGACCTCCAGTCTGCTTCGTACCCCTGACTCATTTGTTTTTGAAGAGGAAGGGGGGGATCCCCTAAAGAAAAACCTTTGAAACCTCTGGCTTTGCCTCACTGTTGCCCAGGCAGATGAATAATGCCTTTCCCAGTTCTGGATTCCTCCATCCGCCCCTCTCCCTGGTCCTGAAGAGCCAACCCCAAATGCTGAGCCACCCCAGGATGACCAAAGCAGCATCCTCAGCAGCAGAAAATCTTTCTGGAATCCTGGAATGCCAGCTGGAGGGGACTAAAGACTAATCCCCAAATCTCTTTTTAAAGAGGAGGAAACTGAGGCTCGGGACTTCCCCCATGTCACATAGATAACTTTGCCAGTCCCAGCTCTTCCTTTCTAACTTGGAGGCTGACCGCCTGATGTCTGGGTGACTGAACACACTAAGGGAGGTTTGGATTTTTAGCCCCACAGGGTGCTTCTCAATCCTCCGGGGTTGCACCTTTGGGTGGAGGGAGCCTGGGGGTTCTCACTGTGGTTATTATGTATCTTGGATTAAATGTTAAAGAAAAAAAAAACCATCGGGCGGATCTCTGGCCCCCTGCATGTAATAAAGGGTCTCTTCTTAGAAGGAGGCTGCGTTCTTTGGTGACTGCCTACCTGGTCCCTGTGCCTGAAGGAGATGCCCGCATCCCTGGGGAGAAGGAGCAAAGCGCGTGATGCTTTTGAACACGACAAGGAACGAGGGAACGTTTGATCGGAATAAAAACTGGGCCCTTCCTGATTCTTCCTGTTCCGTGACTCGGGTTTGACTTTCTAAGGCCGGAGTAAAAAAAGATGAAATATTGGAGGGTTTCTTTTTTCCATCCTTGGTCCTATTTATAACTTAAATAAAACCACTGATATCGCCAGGGAAGAGAAGGCTATGAGGAAAAATAAACGACTCTCAGCTCAGCCCTCAGAGAAAACACCTCCCCATCGTCAGTCATGTTCAAATGGCCAATTCCATCCTTAATGGAAATTTCATGCCCTCCAACTCTGGAAAGGCTTGGGCTGACTTCAGCCCCACTATGGCCCCCGAGGCACGTTGTTCTACTTAAGAGCAGAGCTGAGGAGTGATAGAGATATAGGATATTATATATTATAAATATAATATTATATATTTCTGATAGCTGATATTCATAATGATGGCTAATAATTATAGAGCATTTTATAAATATTATCTCATCCGATCCTCAGAACAACCCTCTCATTCAGGCAATAGACATTTATTAAGCATCTACTGTGTGCCAGGCACTGTGCTAATTGCTGGGGATGCAAAAAAGAAAAAGAAAAAGGCAATCCTTGCCCTCAAGGGGCTCATGATCTAATGGGGGGGAGAAGACAACATGTAAACAAATATATACAGGGGCCATCGAGGTGGCTCAATGGATTGAAAGCCAAGCTTAGAGACAGCAGGTTCTGGGTTCAAACCTGGCCTTAGATACTTCCTAGCTGTATGATCCTGGGCACATCACTTCACCCCCATTGCCTATCCCTATCTATTCTTCTGCCTTGGAACCAATATACAATATTGATTCTAAGATGGAAGGTAAGTGTTAAAAAACAACAACAACAACAAAAATCCAAATATATACAAAGCAAGCTATGTACAGGATGAATAGGATATAATTAATATTGGAATTAAGGCTATAGGGGAAGACTTCCTGCAGAAGGCAGGATTTCCCCAATCTGGTTCTAGTCATTTTTCAAGTCACATTTGACTCTTTGTGACCCCATTTGGGGTTTTCTTGGCAGATACTAGAGTGGTTGGCCATTTCCTTCTCCAGCTCATTTCACAGATGAGGAAACTGAGGCAAATAGGGTAAAATGGCTTGCCTAGGGCCACACAACTCATTTGCCATTTACTTCTCCAGCTCATTTCACAGTTAAGGAAACTGAGGTAAATAGGGTAAAGTGGCTTGCCTAGGGTCACACAGCTAGTTTGTCATTTCCTTCTCCAGCTCATTTCACAGATGAGGAAACTGAGGCAAACAGGGTAAAGTGGCTTGCCTAGGGTCACAAAGCTAGTTTGTCATTTCCTTCTCCAGCTTATCTCACAGATGAGGAAACTGAGGCAACAGGGTTAAATGACTTGCCCAGGGCCACATAGCTAGTAAGGGTCTGAGGCTGGATTTGAACTTGGATCTTCCTGACTCCACTATGCCACCTAGTTGCCCCATTTAACAGATGAGGAAAATGAATTTTAAATGACTTGTCCGAGGTCAGACAACTAGGAAGTGATTGAGGAGGATGGTGTTAGACTTCCAGATTCCAAGATCAACATGGGCTGGGGGTTTTGCCCTCCCTCAAAGGAGCCAGTCCTATGGCCTTGGCAGAGTCTATGGTCTTTAGTCCATAGGATGCCAATCTTGGAATAAGGAAGAGCTGGGAACAGATCCCACACTTTCTCCACATCCATAGGCAAGTCATTAAATACCCGGAAGCCTCACTTTCCTCGTCCATGAAGTAGGGTTAATAATAGCTGTTATTCCTGCCTCTCAGGGTTGCAATAAGGCTCAGATGAGGGAAGAAATTTAAAGTGAGCCATAAACTTTAACGATACAGCTCTATAAACGCCAGCGGTTATTACTACGAGACCGCAGTATCTGTGACGGTAAAAGCAGCAGATTCTCAGCAGGATGGAAGAGATTAAAGGCGCACCCTTGAGCCAGGGAAAGTCTGATTTTCAAGGCCTTGAGAAGAGGCCAAATACATGGGCTTTGAATACCATAAAAAAAGATTCTTAGCCTGGAGTCTGCAGACCAAATGGCCCAGGAAGTTTAAGATGTATATATGTATGTAGTTATAAAATAATATAATATATATTATGTATTCTATATTAAATAACGGTATGTAATTATTTCAATATGATGGGTTTCCTTTGTGATCCTATGTATTTTATTTTATGTATTTTGAGAAGGGGTCCCAGGCCACTCCAAACTGACAGCCCAAGGGGTCCAGGCCACACAAAAAGGGCTAAGAACCTCTGTCCCATGTCTGCATGGCCCAGTCTCTCTGAATGTCCTGCTGGCCCTGTGCTAGTGTAGGCCAAGCAAATGGTGAGGAAGGGAAGGCGTTCGTGGTCACAGAAGAGAATTAGACCAGAGAAGGGTTGGTCCATGGGAGGAATCTGGGCAGTGATTTAATGGGAGGGCAGCGGAAATGGGAAGAGATGGGATTAATAATGCTCTCAAAGGGAACAAGCTGTGCAAGAAGATATCACTCCCTGTGCTAACAAATATCCCAGAGACCCTTATAAGCTCAGAAGAAGATCAGCCTAAAACAGAATCTGGGACAGCTAGGTGGCTCAATGGCTGAAGAACCAGGCCTGGAGATGGGAGGTCCTGGGTTCATACTTCTTAGCTGTGTGGCCCTGGGCAAGTCACTTTACCCCCATTGCCTAGCCCTTCCTGTTCTTCTGTCTTGGAACCAATATATAATATTGATTCCAAGAGGGAAGGTGAGGATTTAAAAAAAAAAAAAAAAAAAAAAAAAGAGGGACCTTGACTATCTCCCGGACAGAGTATTCATTTCAGAGTCAGGAAGAACTAGGTTTGAATTCTGGCTCAGATAGTTTTACTAGATCCCAAGCAAATTACTTAATCTCTCTAAGCCTCAGTTTCCTCATTTGTAAAATGGAGCTAATGATAGCACTAACACAGAGATTTATGAATCTAGGGAAAAGTAAAGATGATATACACAGGTTGCAGAGACAGACATTTTGGGACATGGTCACCTTTTAACTATACATTTTGTTATAAGAGGTCCCCCCCCTCCCTTCTTTCTTTTTCTAGGTTATTAATGAGAAGTAAAGTTGGGAGATAAAGATGGTTAGCAATAGTGATGTAAAATGGGGTGACTTTGCTGTACTAATAAACCTCAGAGTGGAAGCCAATTTTAAGTCAATGAGCCTTCCCTAGGCAAAAAAAAACTTCCTTTCACCTCTTAATGTGATGTCATTATCATCAGACACAGCAGCGTAAGCTCTCCCATTAAAAAGGATGCCAGACTCTGATTGTCTAGCTGAGGGTAGTGCTTGGGCTAAGATGAAGTGGAGACGAATTACACAGAGGGGCAGCGGCAGTAGCAAGGGACTACCAGGGGCAGGAAGGCAGGGGATTTCTTGATCACTGCCCTTATACATGGGATAGTGTTGGTCTCAACAGAAAGGAGCAAGAAGAGGGGCAGCTGGGTAGCTCAGTGGAGTGAGAGTCAGGCCAAGAGACGGGAGGTCCTAGGTTCAAACCCGGCCTCAGCCACTTCCCAGCTGTGTGACCCTGGGCAAGTCACTTGACCCCCATTGCCCACCCTTACCAATCTTCCACCTATGAGACAATACACCGAAGTACAAGGGTTTAAAAAAAAAATCTAAAAAAAAAAAGAAAGGAGCAAGAAGGGAAGGTGTCTTGGAGCTAATCACGATGGGAAGCCAGCTCACAAACCTTTGTATGATGGGGGATGTAAGTGGATTTTTTATTAAAAAAAAAAAAAAAAGCAACACCTTAATGAGTGTCTAATAACAGAACCACAGAGCTGATGGGATTTCATACATGGATGGGCTCGGTGATATTCTCACTCTTGAAATAAGCATTTTACATTAACCCCTCTGCCTGGAAGAGTCTCTCCTCTCACCTCTGTCTCTTAGAATTTGGAGACAGAAGGATCCCCAGAGGGCATCTAGTCCAACCCCTTCATTTGACACATGAGGAAACTGAGGTTCAAATAATTTAAGATCCTGGTCCAAAGTCATGCAGAGGAAGCAATTGAACCCAGTTCTCCTGGGTGTGACTCCCAAACCATAGCTTTCTCCATTGTGCACATTGCCCCATAAGCCCTGGTTCTCTTCAGGGTTCGACTCAAGTATTTTCTATTATATGAGACCTTTCCTATTTCCCTTCCCTGCTTATGTGGGCTTTTCCTTAACAAATTATTTTACAGTTTCTTTGAATACATCTTGTATGTGCCCATCTGTGTACACGCTGTTTGTCTCCAATAGAATGGAACCTTTCAGAGGGCAGAGACTATTTATTTCTGTCTTTGTATCCCCAGGACCTAGCACAGTGCCTGGAATATAGCAACCACTTTAAAAGATATGGATAGGGGCAGCTGGGTAGCTCAGTGGATTGAGAGTCAGGCCTAGAGACGGGAGGGCCTAGGCTCAAATTCGGCCTCAGACACGTCCCAGCTGTGTGACCCTGGGCAAGTCACTTGACTCCCATTGCCCGCCCTTACCACTCTTCCACCAAGGAATACACAGAAGTTAAGGGTTTAAAAAAAAGATATGGATAAAATTGGATGACAACCAAGGGTTCTGGGGAGCTCATTGCTTTCCCCCAGGATCTAAACGGGGACACTAGGGCCTTCTGCATTTATTCCCAAAGCACACTCCAGCAATGTTTATCTGGGACTTTATCTGGTGGCAGGCAGGAACATCCAACCTAGGGTTTCATTTTGAAAAGAGATACGGTTGTGGGATTGTTTTGATTTGCTCACACATAGAATAAGATGGTGTGTAGGGTGCAACTGGGTAGCTCAATGGATTGAGAGCCAGGCCTAGAGACAGGAGGTCCTAGTTTCAAATCTAGCCTCAGACACTTCCCAGCCGTGTGACCCTGGGCAAGTCACTTAACCCCCATTGCCTAGCCCTTACTACTCTTCTGCCTTGGAGCCAATGCATAGTATTGAGTCCAAGATGGAAGGTAAGGGTTTAAAAAAAAAAAAAAAAAAAGATGGTGTGAGGGCAAAGAACTGAGGATTTAATTCAGTGTCATATCCATTATGAACCTAAGAAGTGGGGGTAGCCTGGTGGTTAGAGTGCTGGGCTTAGAGTAAGGAAGAAATAAGGAAACAGGTGGAGAGATGAACCTGGCCCACAGTCACAGAGGTAGTAAATGGCAAAGCTAGGATTTTGAACCCAGCTCCGGGGATCAGTGATTTGAAGCTGGAGAAGACCTCAGAGGCCATCTAAGCCAACCTTTTCATTTGACTAAGTATAGCTGTGAAGTAGTAGTTAGATCCCACTTCTAACATTTAACTAATGGTGTAGCTCCAGGCAAATGATTTAACCCCTCTGAGCTTCCAACTATCCTCTTAATTATTCATCAATCTCTAGTGTTCTGGGGAGCAGAAACCAGAGGGACATAGAAAGCCAAGAGGAAATCACACACTCGGATGAGTCCTGGTACATCCAGAGAAGCTCCAGGAAGTGGAGGCGGGGAGAGAGAAAACATAGTAATACAAATAATAATAGCTAGCATTTCTAGAATACTTTAATGTTTATAAAGCACTCTGCATGCATTGTCATAGATGATCCTTACCACAACCCAATGAAAAAGGTGCCAATGTGATCCCCATTTTACAGAAGAGGAAACTGAGGTAAACAGGGTTAAGTCGCTTGCCCAGGGTCACCCAACTAGGAAGTATCTGAAGCAAGATTTGAATTTGGGTCCTCTTGACTCCAAGTCTTACACTCTATCCACTGTGCCACCTAGTTGCCTCAAAAAGACTAACGTAGGCTTAGTGCGTGGTCACGAACCACAGTGACATATGTTCAGATAAATATGCAGCTGACATACAGTAAACATTTGGCTGCCATAAGGACTTAATTCTAGAGTTCTACCTAGAAACTTTTGAACACAGGACAAGTGCTGCCAACAACTTCTGTGGCAAGAGACTATGAGTACCTGGGGCCAGGGAGAGGACGAGATTCTTCCTCCATTGAAGGAAGAAGAATGGTACAGTGGGAAGAGCCCCTCCACTCTGGACCTGAGATCAAATCCCAAACTGTAACCCTGCTTGTTTGACTTTGGGCAAATCACTGGTCTTTTGGGGAGATCAATCATTAAGAAGACTATTTCCTAGCTGTGAGACCCTGGGCAAGTCACTTAACCTCCATTACCTATCCCTTACTGCTCTTCTTCCTGGGAACCATAAATGATTCTAAGAAGGAAAGTAAGGGTTTAGGGAGGGAAAAGAGAAAAGAACAGGGAAATAGAGGGAGAGACAGAGAGAAAGAAAATGAGAAAAGAAACAGAGAGAGACAGAGATAGAAAAAGAAAGAAAAAGTCAGAGAGCAAAGAGAGAAAGAGAGAGAGAGAGAGAGAGAGAGGGGGGGGGGGGATGATTAGTCTGATGAGGGAGAGTATAGAGGATAATATCAAGCTTGTAAACAGGGGACAGTTTTATTTTTTACCTTTTTCTTCCTTTACTTCTAGTGATTACTAATAAATCTCATAAAACATGATATTTTAAAAGTGATTATTTTATATTCATTTTAATTGTTACAATGCCCATGAGACAGAAGGAAAGGTCTTTCTAGCAGTAGTTTTTGTGATAGGAAAAAACCCTTGAAAATAAAGGGAGGAATGAAGACTCAGAGAGTTGGGGTCATGCTCAAGAGTCACACAGAGTGGGTGAGATTAAGGGCATCTGAGGTGAGATACTGAACCCAGGTCTCCTGACTCCCACAGAAAGCGTTCTATTCACTAGAGCACATTGCCTCACCAGGGAGCCAGCCCAGACTTCTCTTCCTACTCAATCTGTAGCCCAGCTCCCCCACAGAACCGTGTATATTTAGGCTGGAGAAGAGAAGGGAGGACATGGAAGGAACAGAAGAGCAATCTTCAATATCTACAGGGCTCTATGTGTTCTCTGGTCTAGGAAATTCTCAAAGACTCTAATTTTCAGAAAAAAGTAGTGGAGGGAGCTTCCTCCCTGGGAGTTCTCTATCTCAATGAAATGGTAGAATAGCCTTAGAGCTGGAAGGCCATGGACTCCAACATCCTCATTTCCAAATGGAGAAACTGAGGCTGAGAAAGATGTCTGTGATGTAAAATTTGAATTCAAGGCTTCCTGACTCCAAGCCCAGTAATACATCCACTGCATGACAGTAGTCAAGTAGAATATATATCCTATAATAAGAACAAATAGGTCCAATCCCTATTGCATCATGGAAGCCAAGGAAGTCCAGCCCCTATCTCCACTCTCATCCCTGTCTCAACTCCATCCCTTTCCCTACCATCTCTATCCCTGTCTCTGTCCCTCTCTCTGTGTGCCAGTGAAAGGGATCAGCCTGTTCTCCTCAGCCCCAAAGAGCAGAACCAAGGGCAGAGGATGGAGAGTAGAGAGACCCCTTTAAACTGGATGTCAGAAGAACTTCCACGGGGAGCTCCCCCTCCTCTGAGGTCTTCAAGGCCAGGCTGGATGGCTATTTGTAATGGATATTTGGGTACAAGTGGTGTGAAGTCACTTCTGGACTCCTTTTCAGTCCTAAGATTCTGGGATTCTGGACATGTTTACCAATCAGTAAATGGCTAAAATACAGTGTGGTGTGTAAATGCAATAGAACATCAACCATGAGCCCAAAAGAAACAACAAATCTGAAGAATGTGGAGAAACATGGACACCCTTGAATGACCTGATTTTGAGCACGGTAAGAACAAAAAGAAAAAAACATACACAGTGCCTATAATAATGCCAGCTAATGCTTACCATCTCAGGGAGGGGAGAGGGGATAGAGAAAATTTGGCTCAAAAATTTTTAAAGGTTAAAAACTAGTTTTTGCATATAATTGAGGAAAAAATTTAATAAAAAAATGTCAATTATAAGGCAGTAGATTGAGAGCCAGGCCTAGAGATGGGAGATCCTAGGTCCAAATCTGGTCTCAGACACTTCCTAGCTGTGTGACCCTGAACAAGTCACCTAACCCCTTACTGCTCTTCTGCCTTAGAACCAATACACAGTATTGATTCTAAGATGGAAGGTAAGGGTTTAAAAAAAAAAAAGACAATGGAATAGGTGGTACAATGGATAAAGAACCAAGCCTGGAGATGAATGGAAAGGTCCTAGGTTCAAATGTCCTAGCGTCAGACACTTCCTAGCTATGTGCCCCTGGGCAAGTCACTTAACTCTCATTGCCAAACCCTTATTCATCTGCTTTAGGATTAATACATAGTATTAATTCTAAGACAGAAGGTAAGGGTTTGAATAAAAGGGAGGCAGTGGAATCCTAATAACCAGTCTTGGTCTGGAGAGAAGAAACAATTAAACACACTTTCTTTACTTCAGGAGAAAGGTGGCAGAATGCTTCTTGAAATGTCAGACAACATTGCTTCGTGGATCAGTTTTGTTCAACTGTTTTCTTTCTGACAATATTTGTAAAGTGCCTGGCACATAGTAGGTGTTCTACACAATTATTATTATTTTTTAAGCCCTTAAAAACCTTCTGTCTTAGAATTGATACTGTGTATTGGTTCCAAAGCAGAACTGTGGTAAGAATTAGGCAAATGGGAATCAAGTGACTTGTCCAGGATCACACAGCTAGGAAGTATCTGAGGTCACATTTGAACCCAGGACCTCCCATCTCTAGATCTGGCTCTCCATCCATTGGGCCACCCAACTGTCTATTATTATTATTATTATTATTATTATTATTATTATCCTCTTTCAAGGGTTGGTTCACTGGAGTAAATGAGGGAAAGGACAACGCCGTTAAAAACCAAAAGGAAAACAAGTGCCCAATAAAGGAAGCCTTCCACTTCTCTCTGCCATTGGCTCGCGCCTAAGCATCTCGGTACCGGCATAGTGTCCCAGCCGGCAATGGCAGCTTTCCATCCTCCCACTCCCCGCCATCCCCTTTATTTGCCCCCGATTGTTATGATCTGTTTTCTTAAAGGTTGGCTCCCTCCAGGCTGCTGCCGTGTCCCAGTGAGGGGGCTATTTCGAGAAGAGGCACGCTCCCACACAGCCCGGGCGGAATGCGCCAGCCCTAACCACGGGAACGCGAGATGGGAAAAAATCGCAACCGGCAATCACTCACTCCAGCCCATGCAGCCAGCTATTTTCGCCTACATGTTTACATGGCCGGGAAAAAACCCGAGTAATGCGGCTGCTGTTCTTTGAACACTCAGATCTGTCCCTGCCGTTCTGAGGGGAGGGGAGCAAAGGTCGAACGCTGATCAAAGTCTGCAGCTTTGGGCATTCGGATCAGGCACGGCTTCCTGTAACAAAAGCCAGTGGGATCGGGCTCTGTGGTCCTAAGCGCCGAGCTCAGGAGCCATAACTAGGGTGGGGCGATCAGACCTTGGGCCCAGGCTTTTTAAATTTAAAGGATATTGACAGCCCTTGCTGGATTACGCAGCAAATAATGAATGATAGTGGCGAGGGGTCCATCGATCCATATTTATGAAGCGCTTACTAGGTGCCAAGCACTGCGTTAAGTAGTGGCAAGACATTTGCATTCAAATAAGCTTCCATATAACCCTCCTCTTTCCCACTGCCCTGATCCCCTTTTACAGTGGATTCCCAAGCAGCAACCTCGTCAATGCTCTGTTCGCCTCAATGTTCTTAACTGTAAAATGGGGATAATAGGAGCACCTACCTCCTAGGGCTATCGTGAGGATCACTTAATATTTGCTTTGCATAGGGCTGGCACGTACTAGGTGCTTTCATTTATTTGTTTGTTTGTTTGCTTGTTTATTTGTTTTTCCTTCTTTTCTTTATATATTTTTTTCATTGATTATGAAAATTTTCCCTTGGTTACATGATTCATGTTCTTTCCCTCCCCTCCTTCCTTCCCCCTCCCATAGCCAATGAGCAATTTCACTGGGTTTTTCAAGTGTCATTGATCAGGACCTATATTTCCCTATCACTGATACTTGCACTAGGGTGATCACTTAGAGTCAATATCCCCAATCATATCCCCATCGACCCATGTGATCAAGCAGTTGTTTTTCTTCTGGGTTTCTGCTCCCACAGTTCTTTCTCTGGATGTGCATAGCGTTCTTTCTCACTAAGTGCCTTTAAAATGTTAATTCTCATGTAACCTTGGGAAAAAAACTATAAAAATTAATTAATAAAAATTTAAAAATAAAAGAAAATGTTGATTCTTTCCTTCCTCTCACTCCCTTGAAACTTGAGGGCCTGTTTTGTGCCTCTTTTCCTGGACACAATTTGGGATGCTTATCCCAAGTGGAAAAATTCCTGATTACTGTGCAGGTCTAAGGACCAGCTATAGGGACTTGGAATTTTCTTCAGTGTAATGGACAATAATACCTCTAGCAGGCTTGCTAGGGTCCCTTCTTGTCTTGAGAGCAGAGGGAGGTGGAGAGATTGCCTGGAGTTCACTTGGTATCAGTCACCACCCAATGGAAGCATATAATTGTGTGTCCTAGTAGGGTCAGCACTAAGAAAGTAGATAATTTATTCCAGATTCCCCTATAAGCAGTCAATTTGGGGGGGCAGCTAGGTGACTCAGTGGATAGAGAGCTAGGTCTGGGGATGAGGGATCCTGGGTTCAAATCTGGCCTCAGACACTTCCTAGCTGTGTGACCCTGGGCAAGTCACTTAACCCCAATTGCCTAGCCCTTACAGCTCTTCTGCCTTGGAACCAATATACAGTATTGATTCTAAGGCAGAAGGTAAGAGTATTTTTCAAAAATAATCATAATGATAAATTAATTCTTTCCAATTTATTTTTTCTCCCTTGCCTTTAAGACAGAAAGTAAGGGTATTTAAAAAATAATGATAATGACAAATTAATTCTTGCTAATTGATTCTCCCCCACCCCTTACCCTTCAGTCTTTGAGTCCATGCTGTGTATTGATTCCAAGGCAAAAGAGCAGTAAGGGCTGGTCAATGGGAGTTGAGTGACTTGCCCAGGATCATACAGGTAAGAAGTATCTGAGGCCAGATTTGAACCCAGGTGTGGCTCTTTATCCACTGAATCACCTTCCTAGATGCATCAAAGCATTTATTTTTAAGTGCCAAGCACTGTGTTAGGAGCTGCAGATATAAAGACCCGCCCCCCAAAGAAGAAGAGGCTTATTTTTTATTGGTAGCTTATGTCCCTTTCAAAAATGAGTCCCTAAAATTACAATAGATCAGATCAGGTATTTTTTTTTTTTCCTTTAAGAAGCCAATTAACTTTTATTTAAGGAGTTCAATTTAACAAAATAGGAAATAATGAGGCAACAGTTCTTCTATCAAAAAACAACAACAGGGGGTTTCTTTCCCATAGCCTCCTGTCCACCCCTCCAACCTGGTGAAAGGGAAAAGGGAGGCACAGGCTCCTGGGTTTGGTGGACCTGCAGCTCCCCAAAGAGCAGCTGATGTCATCTCTGATCTGATGATTTCATCCTCTGGGCTGTTTCCCAGGCTGTACTGCCATCTGCTGGTTCTTCTCTAATACTGCTGTTCCTGATTCTTTATACAACTGCTAACTTAAAATGTCTGGTCCTTAAGATCCTCCCTGTGTAGGCAGAACCCAATGCCCCCAGGTTAACTTAGCTCTTTTGTGATTCAGTCTTGTAGCACCCAGCCAGCAAAGTCTCTTAGCAGGAAAAGCAGTCTTTTGCCTTCTAGGCCAGTTAACTGAGTTGGGATGAGTTAAGACTTTTTAACTTCCCTCCTGACCCAGTTGCTGTATTAAGGTCATGCAAATTGTCCTGAAATATCAAAATCTACTATCTTTCACATCAGTGTATTTACAGTTTTATTTTGGGGTTTTTGGTTTTGTAGGAGTATATGGTCTTACAACAATGAAGTGGCTTTTTTCATTATAAGAAAAATATTTTTTTTAATTGTCCTGAAGCATTGCTTCAATAAACCTGGAGGAAGCAATATGGAGCTGGCATCCCTTGTCCTATATTCCTTATATTTCTTTTGGCACATACAAATTACTCTCAAATCTAATATTCTAACAATGTGGATTAAGAAACTTTCCTTAGGGAATTTCTCTAGATGTGTTTTGCAAATCATTTCACATATTCTACAGTTTTCTGAATGGGCCCAACTTTGTTGGGAGACTAAGTTCAGTTCAACAAAAATAATGTGGGGGCAGCTAAGTGGCACAGTGAGTCAGGAGGACCTGGGTTCAAATCTGATCTCAGAAAGATTTAGCTGTGTGACCCTGAGCAAGTTACTCAACCCCAATTGCCTAGCCCTTGCTTAGTTGTCACTAAGGCAGAAGACAGGGGTTAAAAACAACACCCCTATGTGTTATGTTTCACTGATATTAGATTGCTTATCTTAGTGGGTGGGAGAGGGTCTGAAGAAAGGGAGAGAATTTAGAACTTAAAAACACTTTTTAAAAGAGTGTTAAATGAATGATAAATTCTTAAAGAAATAAAAAGAATATTTGGAATAAATGGAGAAAATAAGATATTATATGCTAAAAAGACTGAAGCCTTGGATATTCCTCTGAGTAATAATTGCTACCCTGCCCTAGTTCCACCTCAGCTTTGGGAGAACTGATCTACTATTTCTTTTTGGATTGTACCACCTTTCCTCTTGGGTCTGGTGCTCATCACAGGTAATAATAAGCCTTGACACCTGATCAGTGCTCACCACTGGAAGGAAGGGAGGGAAGGGTATTGTGGAATAGGAAACCTTAGGTACTCCTAAAGGGGAAGCCTCTTAGGTTAATAGGATTTTTAAAAATGCAGCTTAAATTCCATCTTACAATCAATATTGTGTATTGGTTCCAAGGTGGAAGAGAGGTAAGGTCTAGGCAATTAGAGTTAAGTGACTTGCCCAAGGTGACACATCTAGGAAGTGTCTAAGGACAGATTTGAACCCAGGACCTCCCTCTCTAAGTCTGGCTCTCAATCCACTGAGCCAACCAGAGTCCCAGGTTAATAGGATTTTGAAATGGAGATATCCTAGAGAACATCTGTTGGAATCTCTTCATTTTACAGAGGAAGAATCTAAAGTCCAGGAATGGGAAGTGATTTGTCTAATGTTATCCAGTCCCAAGCAGTGGATCCAGCTTCATACCCAGGTGCCATGATTCTGAATCCGGGACATTTTCCGCTCTGCTATGCAGTCTCCTCTGGGAGCAGCTGCTTTTACTGCCCATACCTGCCCTTTTCTGGTCTGGGCTTTGCTGCTTGCCTACAATCCCATCTGCTTGTTTGCTGGCACTTGGACACCAAGTCTAAGAATAGCAGTTCTTTCTCATTGTATTCAAACTCCCTTTCATAGTTCCTGTGAAGCTTGGATGATTGATCCTAGAATTTCCTTGATCTGAAATATTCTCTGAGGCTGAGGGTCAGGGTGGAGCTATAGGGGGAGTCTTAGGTACTTCTATTTTCAGGAGACACCCACCTTCCTGCCTCCTTCTCCTTAACCATGATCTTTCTCCTCTCCTTCCTATCTCCAGAGCCCCTGCCTGTCAGGTAGTTGGAAAGTGATAGGACCATAGATTACCCTGCAAGGTATTTATCTATTAGGAGAGTCAGGTTCAAATCCTACTTCAGATTAGTAATTCTATCACACAGTCAGTTTACCTGGAAGAGCCTCAGTTACCTCAATCTTTAAAATGGAGATAGCACTACAAGATCTAAGTGGTAAGGACCTAGAATCTGGAAGAACTGGATTCAAATTCTGCCTCTGCCTCTTATTCCTCTCTGACCTTGGTCAAGTCAATTAACCTCCATAGTCATCAGGGTGGGCATCTGTAAAATGAGGGGGTTGGACTAGATGACTTCTGGGGTACCTTTCATAGGAGTCTATGACTTCCCAAAGTCTTAGGCAACTCCCTAGAATTTATCTACTGAATCAGAGAAGGGAAGGGAAGGAAGGAGAATGTAGGTAGCACCTCCTATGTGTGAGGCACTGTGCTAAGAGCTTTACAAATAGCATCTCCTGCATCTCCTTATCTTGTATCTCAATAAATCTACAGTATCATTATCTACCTCCCAGATTCTGACTTCCACGGGCTTTCCAAAGCTCCCTTTGGCAACTGAGTAGAAGATGGTCTGGATCTGGGGAGAGACTTGTGGCAGGAAGTTTTGCTGAACTAATATAACATGAATAGTTGGTACCTTCCCTGCCCCCCCAAAAAAATCAAGGGGTGCACTCTCCCACCAGCACAGAGGAAAGGAGGCTCCAGAGAAGAGAACCCATGTGACAAGAGGCTAACATGCTCCTGGTTACTGGGAGTCTTTTTGTCCATTTGTGAAGTTCTCATATTTCCATGTGATATAGTCAAGCTTTCAGGTAGACTCCTGAGGCAGCTAAGTAAAGAAGTAAATAGGACCTTAGAGGGGGCAGCTCAGTGGATTGAGAGCCAGGTCTAGAGATGGGAGGTCCTGGGTTCAAATCTGACCTCAGACACTTCCCAGATGTGTGATCCTGGGCAAGTCACTTGACCCCCATTGCCTAGCTCTTACCTCTCTTCTGCCTTGGAGCCAATACACAGTATTGATTCTAAGATGGAAGGTGAGGGTTTATAAAAAAAAAAAAAGAACCTTAGACTTGAAGCAAGGAAGATCTGAGTATGAATCCTGCCTCAGACACACTTAAGGGGCAGAATTGACCTGACTCAGACACTTACTAGCTGTGTGACCTTGAGTGCCATTTAGCCAAGCCTCTTCAGTCTTTTCATCTGTAAAATGAGGGTAATAATAGAACTTGCCTCACAGGGTTACTGGGAAGATCATATAAGATAATATTTAGATAATATATATTTATATTATATAGTATATATATATTCTTATTGGCAGCAAGGTGGTACAGTGGATGGAGTGCTGGGTGTGGAATCAGAAAGACTCCTCTTCCTGATCAAATCTAGTCTCAAACACTTTGTAGCTGTGTGACTCTAGGCAAGTCACTTCACCCTGTCTGCCTCAGTTTCTTCATCGGTCAAAAGAGCTGGAGAAAGGACATGACAAACCATTCCAGTATCTTTACCCAAAAAACTCCAACAGAGGTCACAGAGAGTTGGACCCAACTGATTATTATTATTATTATTAATTTCCTTAGGACATCCAATTTTTCTTCTTGTCCCAGTGCAGACTTTTTCCTCAGATATTCCGAGGACGCTGCTAGGAAATCCGTGGGAAAACCTCTGAACTAGATTCCCCTCAGGGACTTGGCTGAAACAGCCTTCATCAGTGAGCTAGCTAAACATGAGACTCTCAGGGTCCACACCGGCTGGCTTTCACCCCAAACCCACAAAGCCAGACAACCGATCCCCATCAGCCAATCCCCATACGCTTCCTTCCTGTAGGGTGTCCTTTCACTTTATCCAATGACTGGACATATTTCAGTCCTCACTTTTATTCATTATTTTAGACACTTGTTTCAGTGCTCTTGTAAACTGATTGATGGGAGGTCTTCTGGCTGACGAAGGTATTAAGATCTGATTGGAATTTTCTTGGCAAAAGATCCTGGAGGGGTTGGCCATTTCCTTCTCCAGTCCATTTTACAGATGAGGAACTGAGGCTAACAGAATGAAGTGACTTGCCCAAGGTCACACAGCTAGTAAATGTCTGAAGCCAGATTTGAACTCGGGAAGATTTATCATCCTGACTCCAGACCTGGCTCTCTGTGCACCATGGCACCACCTAGATGAATCCTGGCACCATTTTCATGAGCTTTGACCTGGATGGACAGGGCAGCCTGTGGCTTCCGTGCCAAGCCCTGGGCACTCTGGCTTCTGGTAAGTGTTCTTCCCTCAGGTCGAGGTCCCCTCAGGTTGGCCTCAAAGAGTACGAAGGGAGAGGAGGAGAATGGCCACTTCTTTGACCCGTCAGTGTTGACGACAGTGGGAGTGGGTGCCTGTGTGTGCTTGGGCACTCATGGAGTTACCCAGATGTGTGCCGGGGGCCAGTTCTTCTCTGCATGACTGAAGGGGCTTTGTTAGCCAGGCAGGCCATAGAGATGAAGGTCCTATTGTTGGTGATGTCTCTAGAAGCCAGTCTATTCTTCCCGTTCCATGGTGGTAGTGGGTGCTGGTGTGGGCAAAGAACAGCCAGCATTTGGGTTGTGTTTTACATCATCATCATCATCATAGCTAGCATTTATAGAGCCCTTTAAGGTTTATGAGGCACTGTGGTAGGTGCTATTCACATCCACATTTTACAGATGAGGAAACTGAGGCTGAGAGAGATTTAATGAGTTTCCCAGAGTCACCACAGCCAGTGTCTGAGGCAAGATTTCAACTCGTGTCTTCCTGGTGCCACATCTAACACTCTATGTGCTGCCCATCTGACATTCCCAGCAGCCTTGTGAGATGGGTGCTAGCATGTTAGTAAATCTCAATGAATGAATATATCATTAATACATATTAATGGGTGCCAGTCCAAAGATTCAGAAACAGAATCTTCGAGAAATTTAGTAACTTCCTCGGGGTCACAGAACTAGTAAGTGTCTGAAGTTGGATTTGAACTCAAGGCTTCCAGACTCTAGGCTCAGAGCTCTCTCTACCCTTTATGCCAACCTGCCTTTTTAAAGTTTTACACAGTTTTTTAAAAAATCTATTAAAATTATAAATTATAAATTTATTTAAATCTATTGTTTAAATCTATTTTTTAATCTATTAAAATTATAAATTTAAATTTATTTAAATCTATTGTTTAAATCTATTTTTTAATCTATTAAAATTATAAATTTAAATTTATTTAAATCTATTGTTTAAATCTATTTTTTAATCTATTAAAATTATAAATTTAAATTTATTTAAATCTATTGTTTAAATCTATTTTTTAATCTATTAAAATTATAAATTTAAATTTATTTAAATCTATTGTTTAAATCTATTTTTTAATCTATTAAAATTATAAATTTAAATTTATTTAAATCTATTGTTTAAATCTATTTTTTAATCTATTAAAATTATAAATTTAAATTTATTTAAATCTATTGTTTAAATCTATTTTTTAATCTATTAAAATTATAAATTTAAATTTATTTAAATCTATTGTTTAAATCTATTTTTTAATCTATTAAAATTATAAATTTAAATTTATTTAAATCTATTGTTTAAATCTATTTTTTAATCTATTAAAATTATAAATTTAAATTTATTTAAATCTATTGTTTAATCCTATTTTTTAATCTATTAAAATTATAAATTTAAATTTATTTAAATCTATTGTTTAAATCTATTTTTTAATCTATTAAAATTATAAATTTAAATTTATTTAAATCTATTGTTTAAATCTATTTTTTAATCTATTAAAATTATAAATTTAAATTTATTTAAATCTATTGTTTAAATCTATTTTTTAATCTATTAAAATTATAAATTTAAATTTATTTAAATCTATTGTTTAATCTATTAAAATTATAAATTTAAATTTATTTAAATCTATTTTTTTATTTTTTATTTTTTTTTTAGACCCTTAACTTCGGTGTATTGTCTCATAGGTGGAAGAGTGGTAAGGGTAGGCAATGGGGGTCAAGTGACTTGCCCAGGGTCACACAGCTGGGAAGTGGCTGAGGCTGGGTTTGAACCTCGGACCTCCTGACTCTCACTCCACTGAGCTACCCAGCTGCCCCCTAAATCTATTTTTAATCTATTTTTTTAATCTATTAAATCTATTATTTAAATCTATTTTAAAAATCTACTTAAATCTATTAGAGAGAGTAGATAAAGGACTCAGCTGGGAAATGGGAAGACCTGAGTTCCAATCCAGCCTCAGGCATTTCCTAGCTGTGTGACCCAGAGCATGTCATTAAACCCTTTTGGCTTGGGTTTCCTCTTCTGAAAAAATGAGCTAGAGGGAAAAAAAAGCAAATCACTCCAGGATCTACGCCAAGAAAACCCCAAATGGGGGTTACGAAGAGTCAGACGTGACTGAAAAACAACTCAAACCACAACAAAATTTGACCCAGCCCTTAGCCCAGTGCCCAGCATATCATAAATGTTTAACAAAAGTCATGAATGACTGACTGATCTTCAGATCAACTCTGAGCACCGGTTTTATGATTCCCATTTTATAAATAAGGAACTGAGGGTGAGGGAGATTACGTGACTTGTCCAGGGTCACCCCATGCCTCAGACAGCCTTTGATCCCTTATCTTCCTGATGCTGAGTTCCACTGATCCCTCCTTAACTGGTTCCCTCTCCTCGTAAAAGTCTGCTCATCCTCTCTGGGAGTCTCGGACCTTCGCTTCTGGAGAATAAAGGAAGAACGGTAGAAAAAGAAAAAAGAAATTGGAAGGAAATTGGCACCATTCACGGTTAAATCTGGTTTTGTCTATTTTAATAAGAGGAAAGAGAACATTAGTATTCCGCTCTACGGGCTGAACTGCAGGGATTGCCATGGTGATCTGTATTTAATACACAGTGTGGCTGGGCTAATTCTTCCAAATTCTTGGCCATCTCTTTGTGGTGGTGTTTGTTCAAAGGACACAAAGAGCTGCAGGGAAGCCTGGTCCAGGGCAAGATTTGAATGGCTGAGCCTCTCGGAGACTCATTCTGGTATCTAGGCAGCCCTGTGCGCATAGTAGGTCCTCATGGATGTTTGTGCAATAAGCTCCCAGAAGCCAGTAAGCCGCCCCTTTTGGGTCTTTGTGTCGGTGGCATCCTGGAACAGTCGATGCTTAAGAGGTCAAATGATGGGCTGGTCCCCCAGGGTCCCCCGGCCCTGGGAACATACCACAGGGGTTGCCACAGTGGATTCTGGACCCAAGCCCTGGCCCCACAGTGGTGGGAACCAGTGGTGTGAGCTCTAGTTTTCAGGCTCTTCCATTCCTGCTCCTTGATTGCTTCTAAATCGAGTCCACTCAGTTCTCTTTGACACTAAGGTGGGCAAGAGGATAGAGCATCCTGCCTGGACTCAGGAAGACCTAAGTTCAAATCCTCCCTCCCACAATGACTAGCTATGTGACCCTGGGCAAGTCTTATAACCCTGTTGGCCTCAGTTTCCTTATTTGTAAAATGAGCCAGAGAAGGAAATGGCAAACCCCTCCAGGACCCATGCCAAGAAAACCCCAGATGGCAGCCAGGAAGACTCAGACTGAAATGATTAAACAACAAAATCCTCTCTGTGTGATAAGGAAGCCATAAAGAAGAATTAAAGGTGTGCTTAACTCCAAGGGAATTGTTGCAGAGAAACACCACTTTCCTACTTCCCTGTTTCATCTTGGTGTTGAGATACTGTTTTCTTTCCAGCAACACTGCTGTCTTCTAAATTAAGAATCTAGGGGCTGTTAGCTGGCTCCTTGGATAGAATACTAGATCTAGAGGTGGGAGGTCCTGGGTTCAAATTTGTCCTCAGACACTTCCTGTGTGACCCTGGGCAAGTCACTTAATCCCCATTGACTAGCTCTTTCTCCTCTTCTGCCTTGGAGCCAATATTTAGTATTGATTCTAAGGCAAAAGGTAAAAACTTCTTAAAAATTAATTTAAAAAATAATAAAGGATCTAAAGAGGTGAAACCTCACCAGTGAAAAAAATCCAGAAGTCAGTTGACCACAAGATGAAAAGAAAAATTTCTTGAACTCTGGATTGTACTAAAGCAGGATATTTAACCTGAAATCCACAGAACGCTAGGAGGGAAGGAGTGGGGTGGGGTAGGGATGTCTGTTAACTTGGTTAAAATTTTTTTTCTAACCAAATTTCAATATAATTGACTTCCTTTGTGATCTCCAAGTACCAGTTTATTTTATTTATTTCTTTGCCACCTGTGTTTCCCACTCACTACCATGGCCATTCTTCCCATGGAAGAATGTGTGTATTTGTAGAAGAGAACACGTTCGACTTTTCATAGGAATAGTCATATTTTATTTTATGTATTTAGACGGGAAGGGCTCCCCAGGCTAAAGCAGAGGACCAGATGTCCAGACTACACAAAAGGGGAAGAACCCTGAAACTAAAAGAAGGAAAAGGCAAAATACAAAGGAAATATATAGAAGAAAATGAAAGAGGAGGGAGGAGAAAAAAGGAGATTGACAGGAAGAGAGAGAAGGAAGAGGTGTAGAAGAGGGAGAGAGAGATAGTGAAGGAGGACAAGAGAAGGAGATGTGATTCCCACCATGCCGTTGACCTAATATAATCACAGACGATGATGTTTTAAATGTGTAAACAAAATGATCAGTGATTCTTTTATGAAATGGAAACCTCTCTGATTGAATCAAAAATAGTGAGCCAAACAAGAAATATCACAGTTTTTCAGACCGTTCCTTTGAGAGTTGGAGTTAGGAGAAAAAAACTGTGTCCCTGGGAAGGAATCACATTGCTTTATGACTTGTAGAATTGTCTCCTCCCAACCCTCACTTGACTATGTCATCGGAGAGATTAGGGCAGCAGGCGACAATGCATCCAGATGGTCTTGGGGCAGATGGCCTTGGAGAGACAGTCGTTCAAGTAAAAAGGCAACTTCAGGAAACGTGACCTCTCACGGCAGAGAGAAGTGCTGGCTATGGACTCAAGAAGAGACTCGTTTTGATTTATTCCTTTGCCACATGTTTTTCCTACTCCCTATCTTTCAATGGAGATTATGTGTATTTGTGGGAGAGAATACTTTAGGCTTTTCATAGAAATGCTTTGTACTAATTATTCTTATTATACCATCCTAATAAATCTTTAATAAGAGCCAATTAAATCTGCTGACTGATTGTTAATGGGAAGTACACTGGTGGGGGCTCCTGAGCTAAAGTATTAGGAGTAGACATCCAAAAGGTTACCCTTAGAACCCTGAGAGTAGTTAGTTGTTTCTCTGGGTACCTAACTGGAAAGTGGAAATGAAAGATCAAGGGAGTATTACACTGGAAAGTATTGCTATCTCACGTCTACCTCATAGAGTTCTCAGAATCCTTCAGAGTTTAGCTGTTGGAAGTCTTCCCTCAGGTGAAGTCTTCCCTGTACTCAGTTGTTGGTACACTTTTCTTTTTCTTTTTTTAAGTGTTTTAAAAATTTTTTTTAAACCCTAACATCATATATATATATATACTTTTATATTAATTTTATTTGTTATAGGGCTAGGCAATGGGGGTTAAGTGACTTGCCCAGGGTCACACAGCTAGGAAGTGTCCATTGGTACACTTTTCTGCTTTGGATTACTTTGTAGTTATGGATCTGTCTACACGTTATTTGCCTCCAGTAATATGGAAGCTCCTTGAAGTCAGGGACTGGGTTTTTGGCATTTTAATCTCTAGTGCCTAGATCACGGTAGGAACTTAATAAGTGGTTGCTGAATTCAGTTTAATCAGTTCATTCCAGGGGTCTCCTCCAAGCCAATGAAAACTTATCTAGTTTTGCTCTCTTTGCAGAATGTACCTGAAATAGTCTCTAATGGTTCAGTCCTGATCCCTTCCGATTCTCTCTCTGGCACACAGGCAATTCTATCTCTGTAAATTCTCTGAGTATTTTTTATTTTCATACAATCCTTATCTTCTGACTTAGAATCAATACTGCATTTTGGTTCCAAGACAGAAGAACAGAAAGGACTAGGCAAGAGGGTTGAAGTGACTTGCCCAGGGTCACACAGCTGGGAAATGTCTTGAAGCCACATTTGAACCCAGGACCTCCCTTCTCTAGGCTTGTCTCTCTATCTACTGAGCCATCTAAATGTCTAGGCTTTGTACTGTGGGCTGGGGATACAGAAGCAAAAATGGAAGGGCCCCTGTCATCAATGAGCTTAGAGTCTATTGGATTAGGGGAGAGAACACATATACTCAGATAAGTTGAAGTATATACCAACTAGTAAAAAGTAATTGGTTTTCCTTTTTCTTTTAGAGACTATTGAGTGAACTGTTGCTTGGGTGTCTCATTCCAATGGACAATGGAAATGAAGGGCCTCCCACACCCATGACCATGACCTGGGGCCAAGCTAAGGAAACATCTGCTATCATCTGCTCATTTTTTCCAATTACACACCCAAAGGTCCAAAGAGCTCCCAGAAAATGTAACAGGAGCTTCCGGGCGTGAGAGAAGAGCAGACGAACCTTCCCTACCGGAATTGTAGCCTCTAAGGAAGCAGGAAAGCAATTCATGGATGCCCAGACCAGGTGTAAGTTTGAAGGAATTCCACCATTTACTGAATCCTCCTCCAGATGGGAGCAGATGTTTAGGGAATGAACTCTTTGTTTTATGAAACTTAGAAGAGGTGACCCGGGCTTTGTACCAAAGCAGCAAAATGCAAAAGGCAGAGTGAGCACCAAGAATCTTCAGGAAGCAGAAGCAACTGAGCTTAATAGTTGTTTTCTAGATAGCTTTGATTTTTTTCTTCTGAAAACTGCTGGTTTATATCCTTTGACCATTTATGACTTGGGGAATGACTCATATTTTTATAAAATTTGTTGTAATTGTCATTATTTTTCCCCCCTCTGGTAATTTCTTGAAGGCTTTATTTATTTTTCTTACTTATATGTAAAAACAAATTTTAACATTTTTCTCAATTATATGTAAAAACAAATTTTAACATTCTTTTTTAAAAATGTCGAGTTCAGGACAGATAGGCAGCTCAGTGGATAGAGAATCAGGTCTGGAGTTAGGAAGAGCTAGGTTGAAATCTCTCCATAGATATTTCCTAGCTATATGACCCTGGGCAAGTCACTTAAGCCTCATTGCCTAGCCCTTACCACTCTTTTGCCTTAGAAATGATAATTGGTATCACACCAATTCTAAGACAGAAGGTACGGATTTAAAACAATTTTTTTTTGAGTTCCAAATTCTCTCCTTCCTCCAATTTGCTATAGCAATTTGCTATAGATTGATTGATTATATACGCACAGTCATGCAAAACATTTCCATATTAGCTTGTTGCAAAAGAGGCAAAAAAAAACAAACCAAGAAAAATTTAAAAGTATGGGTTTTTGTTTTTGTTCTTGTTCTTGTTTTTTTGGAAATGGGGGTTAAGTGACTTGCCCAGGGTCACACAGATAGGAAGTATCTAAGGTTGGATTAAAAATATACTTTGGTCTGCATCCATACTCCATCAGTTCTTTTCCTGAAAGCAGCAAGGACTTTTCATCATTAGTCCTTTGGAATTGTCTTAGAAAAACGGAGAATAACTATGTCATTCATAGTTGATCATTATAAAATGTTGCTGATACCGTGTACAATGTTTTCTTGGTTCTGCTCCCTTTACTTTGCATCAGTTTATATAAGTCTTACCAGGTTTTTCTGAAAGCCTCCTGCTTGTCATTTTTTATATAGCACAATAGTATTTCATCACAATCATACATCACAGTTTGTTCATCCATTCCCCAATTGATGGATATCCTCTCAATTTCTTTTATTTATTTGTTTGTTTATTTATTTTTTAAACCCTTAACTTCTGTGTATTGGCTCCTAGGTGGAAGAGTGGTAAGGGTGGGCAATGGGGGGGGGGGGTCAAGTGACTTGCCCAGGGTCACACAGCTGGGAAGTGTCTGAGGCCGGATTTGAACCTAGGACCTCCCGTCTCTAGGCCTGGCTCTCCATCCACTGAGCTACCCAGCTGCCCCTAGAGCATTTTTTTATCCGACTATAGATATCCCTGATTTCTTCTTCTGAAAACTGCCTGTTTCTATCCTTTGACCATTTATCAATTGGGGAATGATTCATATTTTTATAAATTTGACTCCATTCTCTATATATTTGAGAAATGAAGCTTTTATCACAGGAAACTTGCTGTAGTCCTCAGCTGCATCTCCACTCCCAGTTTTCTGCTTTCATTCTAATCTTGGCTGCATTAGTTTTGTTTGTGTGAAAATTTTTCAGTTTAATGTAATTAAAATTATCCATTTAATTTTCATTAATGCTCTCTATCTCCTTCAGCCATTTGTTCTTCCCTTAGCCATAGATCTGACAAATAGACAAATCCATACTCCCCTGATCTGCTTACAACATCACCCTTTAAGTCTAAATCATGGACTCATTTTGACCTTATCTTAGTATTTGGTGAGATGCTGGTGTAGACCTAATTCCTCCAAACTGTTTTCTAGTTTTCTCACCAATTTTTGTCAAAGAGTGAGTGAGTTCTTGCCCAATGGATTTTTGCATTTATGAAACACTAGATTACTCTGGATTATGTGTCTAATCTATGCCACTGAGCCACTACTCTATTTCTCAGCCAGTACCAGAGAGTTCAGATGATTGCCACTTTATAATACAGTGAGATCTAGTGCAACTAGACTACCTTCCTTCTTGTATTTTTTCTTTGATTCTCTTGGTGTTCTTGACCTTTTGTTCTTCCAGATGACTTTTTTGAAACCCTTATCTTCCATCTTAGAATCAATACAGTGTATAGGTTCCAAGGCAGAAGAGTGGGAAGGGCTAAGGCAATGGGGGGTTAAGGGACTTGCTCAGGGTCACACAGCTTGGAAGTATTTGAGGTGACCTCCTACCTCTAGGCTTGGCTCTCAATCCGATGAGGCACCTAGCTGCCCCTTCAGATGAATTTCGTTATTTTTTCTACCTTTATAAGCTAATTTTTTGGAAGTTTGATTGATATGGCATTAAATCACAAAATTAATTTAGGTACAACTGTCATTTTTATTATATCATTTTTGTTTTTTAATCAAATCTGATATAGGAAGTTCCTAGTGAAGAAAATCTCTTTAGGAAAGCAGGTCACCTGCTCTGCAGCTTAGAGGATTACCTCTGGGTACTCTGAATGGTTAATTCAATGGTTAATGGGGGCACTGAATGGTTATGTGACTGGTCCAGGGCCATATAACCAATATTTGTCACAGGGTGGGGGGCTGACTTGAACCTGGGGCTTCATGACTCTGAAGCTAGCTCTCTATCCACACCATCTTTCATCACCTCACTCACACCGAGTAACAGAATGATTTAGTGAAAATATAGTTGGGAGGGCGGTTGTCCTGCTACTTCCCCTTGAGCACAATGACAGCTCTCCAGGTGCCCCAGATTGGCCAGCTTTGTGAAAAATCATGAGCAAATTCAATAAACAAATTCAAACAAACACACACAGTACCTGCTTTATTCAGAGCAAGGGGTTCCAGGCTGGGTTCGGAATCAGGAAAATGCATCTTCAAGAGTTCAAATCCAACCTCAGACACTGAATCAAATGCCTGAGGCCAGATTTAAACCCAGGTCCTCCCAACTTCCAGGCATGATCTTCTATCCTCTGGGCTACCCTAGCTGCCCTTCTTTGTTACCTTTCATCCAACAGTTCCGGTACTGGACACAGAATCCAAGGAGGCTAACGGCAATTGATCAATGAGCGTTTATTAAATGTTTCCTCTTTGCCAGGAACCGTGCTAGGTGCTGGGGAAGAAGCAGGAAAACTCCCCTCCCAACACTCTCTTAGGATAAATTCAGTTTGGGGCAGGGAGGAAATGGACGGCAAGGGCATCTACCCCCAAGACCTTCCAGGTAGAAAGAAGCAGGTTCAAATTTGAACCCGGATCTTTTCGACTTTAAATCCAATCATCTTATGGAAAACATAAAAAGCGCTACAAAGATAATTTTTAAAACAAACAATTATCAAATACCTTTTATGTGCCCAAGCGCTGAACTAAGCACATTACCCATTTTTATCTTATTTTATTCTCACAATAAGCCCCAAAGGTAGGCACTATTATTATCCTCATTTGACAAATTAGGAAACTAAGGCAGGTAGAGGTTAAATGACTTGACTAAGGTCACACAAGTAGAATTTGAATTCAAGTTTTCTTGACTCCAAGTCCAGGACTCTAACCAGTATGCAACCTAGCCATGTGTATGTGTGTGTATGTTCACATACATGCATATATGGCTGAGTCACACAGACAATATGTGTCAGAGCTAAGTCTTTCTGACCTTGAGATCAATCTTCTCTCCACTCTGCTACAGGAATTTGAAATAGGTATCATAGTTATTTTCAGGTCAGTTATCAATCTGGAATGATAATAATGATAATAACTAACATTTATAAAGAGCCTATCATGTGCTATCAAAGCACTAAGTGTTTTACAAATATTATCTCATTTGATCCTTATGACAATCCTTAGTAGGTGCTATTATGATCCCATTTTACAGCTGAAGAAATTGAAGCAGAAGCCAATAACGTGACTTATCTGGGGTTACAAACCTAGTAAGTCTCTGAAGTCAAATTCGAACTCAGGTCTTCTTTACTCCAGGCAAGACAAATTTATGAATGTCAACCAGGTCTCTTAAATTAAAAAACATTTTTAAAATTTTTTGCAAGTTGCAAATATATAGGTCTGGAAATCAATGCCAACATCTTATTTAGAAAGTCTTTTGGAAAGAGGCTAGGATTTTCCTCTCTCTCGTTTTCATCTACTTTTGCCTCTCTCACCAACTGTTCTGCCCAAGAGCCATGCAGCATCTCTGAAGTGGGAGATTCCAGACTAATCCAGTCATCCCAGGCAGGTCAAGCTTCCTAAGAATTTCTTGTTGCTGTTCAGCTGTTTCAGTTGTGTTGTCATCTCATTTGGGGTTTTCTGGGTAAAGACACTGGGCCAGTTTGTCATTTCCTTCTCCAGCTCATTTTATGATTGAGGAAACTGAGACAAAGAGGGTAAAATGACTTGCCCAGGGTCATGTTGCTTGTCAGTCTCTGAGGCCAGATTTGAACTCCAGTCTTCCTCACTGGATGTCCTGTTCTCTATACACTGTACCACCTACCTTCCCTTGCCTAAAGTACCAACTGTACCAGTCCTGAGTGCTTAAGGTTCACCAGACTCCACTAGCTGATTTCCAACGAACCTGCTTCTGATAAAGAAAACAGCCAAAAATGTAGGTCAAAAGCTAGCAGTAAAGGCAGCGAAGTGTCACCGTGGATAGAATGACTGGAGTCAGGAAGACTTGGGTTCCAATCTGACCTCAAACATTTCCTAGCTGTGTGACCCTGGGCAAGTCACTTAACTCCTGTTTGCCTTACCCTTGCCATTGTCTTAGAGTTGTTACTAAGACAGAAAGTAGGTGACCCTGGGCAAGTCACTTAACTCCTGTTTGCCTTACCCTTGCCATTGTCTTAGAGTTGTTACTAAGACAGAAAGTAGGGGTTAAAAAACAAAAGCTAGTGGTAAATGGGACCTCGCTCTTCCCAAGACTGAGCCTTGACTTCATATTATATTTCAGGGTCCCAAAGAAAGTCAGTCTTAAGCTTGCACAAGGGTTTGTCTGTCTCCACAGTTATGCATAAGAGGTTCTGTGCCCCAAAACAGTGCATGCTTAGTATCATTGAGATAATGTCGTTGGGGCAAGAGAGAGAGAGTGCTGGACTTGGGGTCATCCCAACAGCCTCCCACTGGAGATTTCGAGCTTAGATTCAGGGTCCTGAGAACAGAGAATGTTAGAGCTGGTGGTGGAAGGGCTGGGAGGAGGGAAATCTTAGAACCTAGAATGCTAACACTGGAAGGAACTATATACCACCCTTGGAACAGTTAAAGGCAATGTAAAAGGTTGTCTGATCCAATCCCCTCATCTTGTTAAAGAAGAAATTCAGACCAAAAGAAGTTGATTGACTTTGGTCAGGATTAGAACCCAGATCCTGTGACTTCTGAGCAGGTCTCAGCACACATTGCCTTCCTAAGCCTGAATGAACCTTGATCAGGTATACTATAAAGGGTTTCCTGTACTGGGTAAAAAAGTGGAGTAGATGATTTCTCCACAGCAGCAAGATGGCGCCATAGTACATAGATCAAGGGGATGGGAGTTGAGAAGACCTGAGTTCAAATCCTACCTCACACACTTACTAGATGTGTGACCCATGGTAAGTCACTGCACCTGTTTGCCTCCATTTCCTAATCTGTAAAATGAGCTGGAGAAGGAAATGGCAAACCATTCTAGTATATTATCCAAGGAAATCCCAAATGGGGTCAAGTAAAAGTTGGACACAATTGAAAAATGACTAGAAAGCAAAGATGTCTCAAGAGCCTCCAGGCTCTAAGATTCTGGCTCCTTTCTCACTAGCTTCTTCCTTCTTCTCTTCTGAAGTCAAAGCTTATAGATTCAGATCTGAGCTCAGTATCTTATTAGCTGTGAGACCTTGGACAGTTTTTTTCTCTGTTTCTTCATTGGGGGAACAGGGAGATAATAAATATTTATTAAGTATCTATTAAGTGCTTTACAAATACTATCTCATTGGATCCCTGGGAAGTAGGTACTACTACGATCCCCATTTCACAGTTGAGGAAAATGAGGCAAAGGTTAAGTGACTTGCCCAGAGTTGAACAGCTACTAAGTGTCTGAGGCCAAATTTGAACTCAGGTCTTCATCAGTGCAGGCCCATTGATCTAGCTACTGTGCTGTCTAATTGAGTCAGAGAAGATGATGTCTAAAGTCAATTGAAGTTAGGAATAAAGAAATGATTGTATGATGATGACCCTCATCATCATTGTTAGCCATCACTAATGATGTCTTTTAAGTGATATTATCAGGGTCTTCATCTACCCAGAGAAGTCCTAACCCAGCTGTGAAAAGTGACACCCCAAATCCAGAGATGCCTTTTCTGCATTCTTTCTTAAAGTTTAATGTGAGAATACTTCAGTCAGTGGATCCCAACTATTTCTCTGTGATCATCTTGCCATCTACTGGACACAAGTGCGTAGAGCTCTACCAAGCATGGCTCGCCTCACGCTCAGTCCAATGGTCAGCCTATAGAATTAGCTGTGAGACAGGGAGGGAGTGCAAATACCCCAGCTCCCATGGAAAACAGCCGGAGAATCTATTATTTCTGGAAAGGCTGCCTTTCACATGACTTATCTAACTAGTGTT
>NC_058132.1:32161708-32172351 GCF_016433145.1 Gracilinanus agilis
ATAATCTGTTTCCCAAAGGCTGTGCTTACCCTGCAACCTCCTGTCCTTGTGGACCCTACCCCCATTAGACTCCCCTCCAAGACCTACTTTATTTCCTTCACAGTGAATTGAAACTCAGAAGCTACCTCCTATAAGAAGAGTTCTCTAAATTTTCTGAGGATTGGCATCCTCTAGTAGTTAGAAGGGGGTCTTTCCAATTTCCGTAGTGCTCTCACCTTCCTCAAATTACTAAATACTTATCTTTGTACATGTTGTATCCCCCTGTAGAATATAAGCTCCTGGAGGACAGGGCCTTTTTAATTTTCTTTCCTTCCTTCCTTCCTTCCTTCCTTCCTTCCTTCCTTCCTTCCTTCCTTCCTTCCTTCCTCCCTTCCCTTCCTCCCTTCCCTTCCTTCCTTCCTTCCTTCCTTCCTTCCTTCTTAGAATCAATACTAAGTATTGGTTCCAAAGCAGAAGAGCAGTAAGAACTGGGCAGTGAGGGTTAAGGGACTTGCCCAGGCTATATTTGAACCCAGGACCTCTTGTTTCCAGGACTGACTCTTTTATCCTAGGGTTGTTTCATTGGAACTCCCTAAATTGAGGAAGTTGTAAAGCTGGTAAAAAGAAAACAAGAATATTGGCTGCCACCATAGCATGTAAGAGTCTTGAATCTGAAGATTTTTTTTTTTTTTGTCTTTTCTAACCTCAGCAACTAGCATTTAGTAGGGTTCTAATCAGGGTGTGCTGGAGGTAGCTTGAACCTATGAGCATTTCTACCTAGGAAGTTAGCAAAGCTACAAATGGGGCTTGATTTCTTGTTTGCAGATTGTCCTGGAGAAAGTGAAATCTTAATAAGAATGCTAATAAATAGCAGCTAACCTAGATAGAGCACTTCTTGGGTGCCTGGCTTGTGCTAGGGGCTTTATATTTGACCCTCACCACAACCTTAGGCCATTCAGTTTATTATTATCCCCATTTTACAAATGATAGGTTAAGTGGATTAATCCGATCCAATCTGGTCAGCATTTATTAAGCACTTTCTCTGTGTGTGGAGATATAATGAAGACATTCCCTACCCTCAAGGAGTTTACAGTCTAAGGGAGTGGGGTGGGGGAAATGACAAAACAAAAGGAGGCTGGAAAGGGTGAGCTGGGGTGGAAAAAAAACCAGCAGGGTAGCAGATGCAGAGCAGAGTAAGCTCAAAAATTGTTTCATTCTGCCCTCCCTAAAGGAAGGCATTGGGAGGAATTTGGAAGTCTCCCTTCTTAGAACCTCCTCTCAGAGGGGAAAGGAGGCTGAGGGAGGTGGTGTCCTTCAAAGCCTGGTGACAAGAGACTGGATTTGAACTCAGATCTTTCTGACACAGGCCCATTACCCTCTATGCAGATTAAAATGAAATAAGTCATGTCTACATTGTTTGGGGAAGGAAAGCCAGTTGCTAAAACATGTGCCAACTCACCTCTGATCTTTTTTCCTTAGAAAGAAAGAAAGAAAGAAAGAAAGAAAGAAAAGAAAAAGAAAGAAACGTTAGTTGATTGTGGTAGCTTATTGATGGAGAGGCTAAGGGGTATGTGCAGTGGCTCCTAGGTTGGCCTTGAAGCCTGGGAGACCTAGATTTATCCCACCCTTATCACCTATCCTATGCCTTAACTTGGGGCCAGTCACCTAATCTCTTAGTGCCCCAGTGAAGATGTGTTGCTAACCTGCTTAGCTGGAGACTGTTTCCTCACCTGGGAGTTCCCTGATTCTACATTTAAGCCCTTGAAATCCCTAGTCCAGTCCTGTCCTGACTCATACTTTTTAAAACATCCCCTTGCTTTCTACAAGGGTCAAGGGCTAGGCAAACAAGGGTAAGGGATTTGCTCAGGGTCACACAGCTAGGAAGTGTTTCGAGTCCCTATTTGAACCCAGAACGTCCCATCTGTAGGTCTGGCTCTCAGTCCTTTGAGCCACTTAGCTGCCTCATACTTGTAAATGAAAACTTCTTAACTTCTAGTCAGAAGGAGGCTTATATCCTGCCTCACATTCCCAGTGAGCAAGTGTTACTCTCCTCTGTGCCTCAGTTTACAGGGAATGAGAATAATCATAACTGTCTCACTATGACAGAGGAACAAACTGGGTGTAGAAAGCTTTTATCAAGCCCTGGGTAAATGTCACATTACTTTATTGCAATAATTTTACTACAGAAGTGAGAAATTGAGTGTGTGGAAATTTATTTCATTGATAAACATTTATTAAGCTCCAGCTGTTTATCAGGTGCTGAGCTACAGGGTGCAAAGAAAGGCAAAAGACAGTCCCTGCCCTCATGGAGCTTTCAGTGTAATGGGGGAGACACCATGCAAACCACAAGGGAACAAACAAAATATAGACAGGATTTAGTAATGGTGATCAATCCAGAGAATAGCTTGGTGCTAATGGAATTTAGACTTTCGCTGCCCGGTGAAGGATGATGCTTACTGTAGCATTTAAGGTTTTGTAAAACCCTTGATAGGTTGGATCTAACTGGAGATGCCATCCCTGCTTGGTATGGTGTTTCCATTTTACAGATGAGGAAACTGAGGCTTATAGAGATGAAGCCACTCAGTGAGTGTCAAGGGTAGGAGAGGTATTGGCAGTCTGACTGAAGTTGAGTCTAGGGCTCTAACCAGTATACTGGGCTATTTTGGGGGGTGGGGAGGGGGAGAAAGTTCCAGAGTTGCTGTCTACCCTGGGTGAAGTTGTCTTGGAGTCATCAGTCCATTGACAAGGCTCTTATATCCCAGGCACCGTGCTAAGTGCTGGGGATACAATAATAAATGGATGAGAAAGCCCTTATTAAGAGCCTCTGGTTTGTGAGGTACTGAGGTTATCCATAGGAAAAGGAGTCCTTGCTCTCAATGGGTCTATACCCAGCGGGCATTGGCCAGATAAAATTAGACCAGTCCTTGTCCAGGAGTTTATGTTACTTGTGTGTGGGGGAGAGGAAAAATAACATATAAAGATAAATACATGATGCATGCAAAGCCAGTTATTATTAGGCACCTACTATGTGCCAGGCAGGAGGCTTAGTGAATAGAATGCCAAGCCTGGGGTCGACCGTAGCCTCTGACACTTACTAGCTGGGTGACCCGGGGCAAGTCACTTAACCTTGGTGCCTCAGTCCATCAGAGAGGAAAATGGCAAACCAAAGATAGTTGCCAAGAAAACTTCCTGCCCATAGTATGGTCCGTGGGATCACGAAGAGTTTTGGACATGACTGAATCAACCAAACAGCAATAATCTATTAGGGTCCTGTGCGAGGCCTGGGGATGCAAAGAGAGGGAAAATGCTGTCCCTGCCCTCAAGGAGCCCACAGTCTAACAGGGGAGGCAATGTACAAACAAGGGTAAATTGGAGAATTAAGGGGTATGGGGAATGGAAGGGAGCCAGTGGAGTCAGAGTCAGAGTGCTTAGGATTCAGAGATGGGAGGGTCTTACATGAGGAACAGTGGATAGAGAGCCAAGACTTATCTTCCTGGGTTCAAATCTGATCTCAGTAGCTGTGTGACCCTGGGCAAGTCACTTGACCCCCATTGCCTACCCTTACCACTCTTCTGCCTTGGAGTCAATACACAGTACTGACTCCAAGACGGAAGGTGAGGGTTAAAAAAAAAAAATGAACCAGAAAAGAAAATGGCAAGAAAAACTCCCCCAAAGAGTCAGACCCACTGAATAACAACTGCCAGGAACAGCCAGGTCAGTGTTACTGGATCTGAGTTGGGGGATCTAAAAAGCTTGGAAAAGGAGAGAGTGAGGGAAGAGGATCAGATCCTGGAAAGCCTAAGGAACCATCCGACGTTTCAAGAGTGACTTAGAGCTTCCACAGCAGACTACAGGTGTGTAAGGTAACCTGGGAGGGGAAGGAGGGCAGGAGCCAGCCAAGAAAGACTTCGGAGAGATGCTGGTCCTTGAGTGATTAGAAACAGCACATTTTAATGAGTAAAAAAAAAACCTCCCCAAGGATCAAGAATTCCTTTATGGAGCTGTTCCTAGGGGAAAGAGGGTGGGGCTTTGCAAGATAAATGTCCCATCTGAGATAAAGCAGTTACAGTCTGTGTGGAGGCAGTTCTGCTGGGCTGTTAATTATTCAGGTAGCTCCTAAATAATTTGTATGCCAGCTGCAATTAGAGCTTGCCTGAAGAATCACGTGGTTCAATTCTTCAGCCCCTTCTCCAGCACCTACTTTGAGCCTAGCACTGGGCTAGGTAATGGATGGATGGATGGATGGTGGCTCTTCCTTTGAGGACTCTGGGGCTCCCTTTGGGTGGGAGGGATTTCTCCATGCAAAGATAAGCTCAACCCAAGGTATTTCCCTTCTTACATCCCTCCCATAGCCATCCACACATACACCCCCAATGGAAGGTATCATTATATACTTGCTCATGCTATTCTCTCTTTGAAATATGCTAGGCTCAGTTTTGGAGGGGAAGGAATCAGTAAGAGCTGATTCAGTCCATAGATTGTAGATACAGAGAGCCAGAAGGAATGTCAGAGACCATCTATTCTAACCCTCCTTTTTTATAGTTGAGGAAACCAAGGCTATGGGAAGGCAAGTGACTTGCCCAAGGTCACACCCACAACACAGGTATAAATGTGTGAGGCGGATTTTAAATCTAGGTGTTCTGACTCACAATTCATTGCTTTTTCCATTGATCCAGTTTTTTGGGATTTTAAATCTAGGTGTTCTGACTCACAATTCATTGCTTTTTCCATTGATCCAGTTTTTTGGCTTTTTTTGCATCCCCAGCACTTAACTCAGTGCCTTGAATATAATAGGTGTTTAATAAATATTTGTTGATTCAGACCAGGCCAACAGTTCAGACCAACAAGAATTTATTAAGTGCCTCATCATGTATAGGATAGAGAAGCATATTGGATTGGTTCAGAAGATTTAGGGTGAGAGGACCCGAGTTCAAATCCTATCTCTGGCACTGTATGCCATCTGTAGAATGAGGGGCTCAAACTGGATGGCTTCCAAAGGGTCTTCCAGCTTTAGATCTGTGGAAGCGCCTGCCAAAGGGAGTCAAGTCTCCCTTGCCTTTTGCTGGCTGGGTAGCTCTTGTGCCTCAGAGCAACTATCTAAAAGATTTAGAATTATTAGTGATCTCTTTAATGGCCAAATCCAATCCATTTTTCTCCATCTTTTTCCTTTTTAACTTCCCTAAAGCCTTTGACATTATGAATCACTCTTCTCCTTGCTACTCTCTTTTTTTAAACCTTTACCTTTTGTCTTAGAAGTATTGGTTTCTAGGGAGAAGAGCAAATAAGGGCTAGGCAGTGGTAGTTAAGTGACTTGCTCAAGGTCATATAACGCAAGGATCTGAGGTTAGATTTGAACCCAGGACATCCTGTCTCCAAGGCCAGCTCTCTATCCACTGAACCACCTAGCTTCCCCTGCTACTCTCTTCCTCTCTTTCCTTTCTTCCCTCTCTCTACTTCCTTCTCTCTTTTCTCCACTTCCCATCCTCTTTTGTCCCTCCCTCCTGGCTCTTCTCCTACCTCCATGACCATTTCTTCCCAGTCTGCTTTGTTGGATCTTCATCCATGCAGTGCTGTGACCAGTCTTTGGGGGGGGGGGCAGAGGCTCCCCCAGGGCTCTATCCTGGACTCTCTTATTTCCTCCTCTCTATTTCATTTGGATGACCTACAACAGCCATTACTCCTATACTGTATATGATTTTTTGCTCCCAGAGTTTCTGTCACTTTTCATTGAGTTCCCAGATCTGTCCTTGGGTCCGAAGAGCCTGAAGTTCTGAGGCCCCTTTCATTCTCATTACAGTGCTGGCCCAGGCTGTCTTCCCTTCCCCCCCCCCCCACCCCCCCCACCGCCCCCTTTCTCCAGATACTAAGCCTGGATGTTCTTGGAGGAGAGAGAGATGCACCACTGGTAAAATGAGACATTGATGCCGTTTGACTTTGAGCATCCCAGAAAATCCTACACCTGGCATTTGAAGCCCTTCCTGAGTCCTCTGCCTGTTGTGCCTTTGCATGGGTTGCCTTTCCTGACTTAAGCAAACACCCTGATCATCTCTGCCTTTCAGGGTCTAGCATTGTAGCATTAGATTCAATGTTGCTAGCCTCCTGGCTATTCCTCCAGTATGACACTCCATCTCCTGGATCCAGACATTTTCTTTGGCTTTCCCTAGTCTAGAACATTTGCTTTCTTCATCTCTGCCTCCATTCAGCCAACTCCAGTGGCTCCCTTTTACCTCCAATACCAAATCTACAATCCTCTGGTTGGCATTCAAAGCCTTTTCTTCTGACCTGGGCAGGTACCCTCTCTACCTTTCCAGTCTCACACCTTCCTCCCCACCCTCAGTGACACTGACCCTTTGGCTGTCCCACAGACAAGACCCTCTGTTTCCCACCTTGAAGCATGGTCTCTGATGCCTCCTGGCTCCTCTGTCTAAAATCCCACCTCCTATAGGAAGCTTTTCCCATTTCTTAATCTTACTGCCTTCTTTCTGAGATTACCTGCAATTTTTCTTGTATGTATCTTGTTTGTGGCACAGAGGGCAGGACTTGGAGTCAGGAAGACCTGAATTAGAATCCTGCCTTAAACACTTAATAGCTGAATGAATCTGGGCAAGTCACTTCAGTTTTCTGAGCCTCAGTTTCCTCATCTGTAAAATGGGAACAGTAATAGCATCTGCCTCACAGGAGGGTCAAATAATAACATATAAAAGCCTTTGCAAACCTTAACAAGTTTTATAAATGCTATTACTACTATTATATAGTTGTTTGCATGGTACCTCTCTCCCCCATTAGACCATGAACTCCTTGAGAAGAGGATTTATTTCTCCCCTTTGTATTTGGCACAGTATCTAGCAGACACATAGACCTTGATTTGCCTTGACTCAAGATATAATCTCTTCTAGGAAACCTCCTCTGATTTCCACCCTCATATTTCCAGGATGATGATTTCTTTTTCATCCAGTTATTATTTTGTATATTCTTACCTGGAAGAGACCTCACAGGCCATCTCAATCCAGCCTCACTTTACAGAGGAGGAAATCAAGGCCGGAGAGAGAAAGTGATTGGTCTTGGGTTTCACATTTAGTAGCAAGGGGCAGAGACCGGAATTGAATCTAGGGTCTGGGATGCCAAACGCAGCAGTCTTTCTAACTGGCTTGAATATTTATTTATTGATAAAATTTGATGGAGAGCTTTGGGTTTTTACATCTCCAGAAATTCTTCTGGCATCCTTCCCCTTCTCTCTCCTCTCCCACCTAATGAACAAATAACATTGTTTAGAGGAAAAAGAGACCAAAAATGAGTTAAAAACAGTGGCTACACTGAAAAAGGCTGAAAATATGGGTAATATACATGCAGAATATACATATACAGTACATACACGCAGGCACTTGAGTTATGTTAATTTAGTCTGTATACAGTTTGTTTATACCTAGTTGTTCATAAACTGTGTCTCCCACTAGATTGTGAGCTCTTTTATCAGGAACAATTTTTATCTCTGTATCCCCAGTGCTTAGCACTTTTTTTCAGGAAGAGAAGCACCATCATATTTAGCCAAAAACTAATTGTCCTTCCCTTCATTTCTTGGATTTCAAAGGGGAGGGAGTTCCAGAGGCATTCCCAGACATTCCAGTCTACTCTCTAGATTAGAATGAATCTGGCTGATGTAAAATCAGATTCCCCTAATCATTCACTCCTTTCAGTAACCATAGTAACTTGCCTAGCCTAGTAGGTACTTAATAAATGTTGACCAGATTGACGGGACCCCTAGACCTCCCACCTCTCCAAAGAAATGGAGTAGAATATGTCTTCTCATTTCTTCTTTGGGATCAACAATCCGGTCTTTGTAATTTTGTTAACATCCTCTTGATTTTTATTATGGTTGTTCTCTCTGTTTACACTCGTAATCAATGTGTATATTGTTTTCTTGACTTTGTAATGGTTCACATAAATCCATGCTTCACCGTATAGCCATCGTTTCTTACAGGGTAGCTTATTCCATTCAATACTTATTCCATTGAATTCCATTTGATCCAATGGAATTCCTTTTAATTAAGTAATTTTTATAAGGAAAACATTCTAACTCCAGAAATCTACAGGGAAGGAACTTTAGGCCAGTTGCTTCTTCTCTCTGGATCTCAGTTTCCCCATGTGTAAAATGAAGAGGTTGTTTTAGATGAGAGGTAGGGTTTTCTTAGGCTCAGGAAGACAAATGCCCAGCATAGGATGGGTAGGATCCAACTTGACTAATTCATTTGAAACTGCCTGTGTCTAATGCTAATACCCAACCCTCTGACCCTCTGCTGAGTCCAGATTTTTAAGTCTTTTCCCTGCAAAGTTGGCTCTTCTCCCTCAAGGGAAGTGACTTTTCAGGAAGGGAAATACCATAAATTAATCAAATATAATTGACTTTCCTTTCATTTCTTGGTGATTTCAAAGAAGGGAGTTCCCAGGGTATTCCTAGACATTCCACTCCACCCTTTTAAGTTAGAAAGAGTCTGGCCTATTTGTAGTATCAGCTTCTTCCAATTACTCACTCTTTTTCTGTAAGCACCCCTTTTCTCCACCTTGGGGAAGATCAGGGACCATAATTGCCAAGTGAATACAAAAAAATATTTATTCTTACATCAGTCAATCAACAGGCATTTATTAAACCTTTTTTTTTTTGGTTTAATATTTGAGGATTATTGCATGGGGGGAATCAAATTACTGGTTTGCAATTGAACAAAGGAATTGGGATATGTTTGTCTTCTTTAGATTCAATGAAAACATCCTTGGGGAAAATTCCATGAGAAGAATGACAATGAGGATGAGATTGATATAATTCTTTCTGTTAAAATACTTTACAATTTCTTCTATTTTTTCAGCCTTTGGACTTTAAAAATATTTCTTGTTGCTTCCTACAGTCCTTGGCTTCTATTCAGACCATTCTCATTTTCAATGTTTTGTACCTCTGGTAAAATGCTGCTAATTCCCTCTCCAGTTCCTTCTTCCATAGCTTTCATTTCTTTTCTTTTTTTATTTTTAAACCTTACCTTCTGACTTAGGATTGATAATAAGACAGAGTTTTTAAACCTTTGCCTTCCTTCTTGGAATCAATACTGCTTAGTGGATCCAAGGCAGAAGAGAGGTAAGGGTTAGGCAATTGGGGTAAGTGACTTGCTAGGGAAATGTCTGAGACTAGATTTGAATCCAGACCCTCCAATTTGCAGGTCTGGCTCTCTATCCACTGAGCCACATAGCTGCCCCTCATTTCTCTTCCCTATTTTCCTCTAGTGCTTTCATTGTATCTGCAAAATCGTTTTTAAAGCTCTTTTTAAGAAATCTTGCTTCATCCGAGCCAGAATTTCGAGTTTTTTGCTCTGAGGCATTGCTTGTCTACTTTTTTATAGTGAGGTTCTTTTTTTATCTCTTCCCTTTCTTCTTACCACTGACTTGATCTGAAGGCTGGGCTCTGCCACCCTTCTGGAGGGAAAGTCTTGGCTGGTCATGTTGCTGCTTTCATGGAGTATTGAGCATTATGTTATTCCAGAATCTCAGGAGAAGCCCAGGCTGGGGACCTGAAAGCTTTCAGTGCTTCCAGAGTGGTCCAAGCCAGGACAAAGTCTGTTTGCTGCCCTCCTGGTCTGAGCTCTGCAAGTTCCTGACCTGAGTTTAGATCTGAGCCTATTGCCGGTGAACTTTTGCTTCATTTTAGACTCTGCTAAACTATCAGCTGGCTAGGAAGCTCTGCTAGTTGGCTGGGCCAGAAATTCAGTTTCTTGCATTCAGGTTCAGATCCTGCCTTAATTATTCCCTTGCAGACTTCACTCTGGGCTAATTAGTGTCTGAGGACGGGTTTGACTTCCTTCTTAAGACCAGCACTCTCTCCACCGGGGCCTCGCTCAAGTCCTTCATCTTCCGCAGCAGTTTCCCCATCTGTTATGTTGGAATAATAATAGCACTTCCTCTCACAGGGTTGTTATGAGGATTAATAACATATAAAACATTCTGCAAACTTGAAATGTTCCTATATAAATGCTAGCTGCTGCGGCCCATTCCCCACCCTTTGGATCTCTTCCTGGGGCTCTCCATGTTTGAAAAGCTTTTGATTCCACGTCCTTTGGAGAAGATGAGCATTTTATATGGAGGTGCCTGTCAGAAGCAATGTTTTCAGTTTCCATGTGTTGTTCTTACTCTGGGTGGTGGTTTTGCCACGGACGCTGTGTGCTTTGGGTAAATAATTTGATGGGCTCCTGTTATCTTGCTTTGATGAATCACAAAAATACCAGTGCCACGGACCTTTTAGAGGAATTTTGAAAGTAAACAAGACTTCAAGTTCTTGGTTCTTGGGAGGAAGGAAAAAAAGGTCTGATAAGCACAAATCAGCATGTTAGGAGATCCTCTGAGGGACCTGAGAACTGGTATGGGTGCTGCTGTGGCCATCCCAGCTCCTGCCCCACACACAACATCTGGGCAGGTGGGAAAGGGGTTTAGATGTCCTGGTGTCACCTGCTTTCTTTTATTTTTAAACAATTAACTTTCCTTCCTTCCTTCCTTCCTTCCTTCCTTTTCTTGCTTCTTCCCTTCCTTCTTTCCCTCCCTCCCTCCTCCCCTCCTTCCTTCCTACC
Source organism: Gracilinanus agilis (assembly GCF_016433145.1). Taxonomy (NCBI): domain Eukaryota; kingdom Metazoa; phylum Chordata; class Mammalia; order Didelphimorphia; family Didelphidae; genus Gracilinanus; species Gracilinanus agilis. The sequence goes on from NC_058132.1 coordinate 32,172,289, forward strand.
TCTTCCTTTCTTGCTTCTTCCCTCCCTCCTTCCCTCCTTCCTTCCTTCCTTCCTTCCTTCCTT
>NC_058132.1:32177274-32201336 GCF_016433145.1 Gracilinanus agilis
CTTTCTTCCTTCCTTCCTTCCTTCCTTCCTTCCTTCCTTCCTTCCTTCCTTCCTTCCTCCCTCCCTCCCCAGAGTCACACAGCTAGGAAATGTCATCTGTTTGAACTCGGGACAAGGAATCTTCCTGATTATAGGTCTGGCACTCTATCCACTGAGCCATCTACCTGCCCATCAGGTACTTTCTACTTGTTCGAGGTGTTATATCTCGTTCCTGTGCCTATCACAGGGCCTGGAACATGGTCACTGCTTAAGATATGTCTCTGGAGTTGAATTACTGGCGAGGCAGCACATCATTAAGAGATAAGATACTGGTCCGAGTCGGGGTAAGGAGGACTCCAGCTTCTGATTTTCTGATTTCCCATTTTACAGAGGAGAAAATGAATGCTTCCAGAGGTGACTTTCTTTCTGAGTAAAAAGCATTTGAAGGGCCGTCCTTCCCTTTGAAGAAGGACTAGAGTTATTTGGCCCCAGAGGCCAGAGCCAGAGGCCATGGGTGGAAAGTGTACATAATTGTCTGCCTTGTGTCCCCGCCATTTGACTGAGAGCTGCTTGGGTTGATTGACTGCTTGTCAGGCAAGTCATCCTGGGAGCTTGGAAGGGAAGCTAGAAGTGACTCAGCTCTTCATCTCCTCCTTCTGCCCTTATTTTCACGGGATTACAGAGTTGGAAGGGGCCTTGGGGGGGACTATCTAGTCCCCAATTCCTTTGGCATTTTGCTTCCTGGACCCTTTCAATGGGCTCCTAATTCTCTCAGGGGCATGTTTATAAATGCATAAGACAGTGCATAGGATTGCAAAGGGAGCCAGTCAGACCAAAATAGCCAAGCAAAATGTTTTCAGAAGCTCTGTTTAAATCTAAGAAACCGTACTCTAGCCCATCTCATGGGTCCACCGAAGGAATCTCCTGTATAACCTACCCAGCAAGTGGTCAGTGAATCTCCCAGGGAAAAACTCCCCGGGGCAGCCCAATCTGCCTCTGACCAGCTCTTAGCTCTGGTAGGAAGTTTTCCTGACTCCCAAGCCAACATGACCTTTTTTCTCCTTCCCCTCCTGGCTCCTGGCTCATTCCTCTGGGCCAAATAACTCTAGTCCATCTCTTACTGGACAGCCTGTCAACTACTTTTTATCCAGAATGAAACTGAGCTAGTAGCCGTTTGAGCCTCAGTTTTCTCATCTCTAAAATGGGATTAATGAGAATGTAGAGTGGGTGGCTTTGTAGATAGAGAGCTAGATTAGGAATGAAAATGAATGAGACATTGATTGAGCACCTTCTGTGTAGGAAACTTTGGGGGAGAAAAGTAAGCCAGTCCCTGTTCTCAAGGAGCTTGAATTCGAGAGAACACATGTGGAAGGTTGGAGAGACAAATGAGCATTTATAGATAGCATCTACTCTATGTCAAGCATCATATTAAATACTTTTTTTTTTAAACCTTAACTTCTGTGTATTGGCTCCTAGGTGGAAGAGTGGTAAGGGTGGGCAATGCCGGTCAAGTGACTTGCCCAGGGTCACACAGCTGGGAAGTGTCTGAGGCTGGATTTGAACCCAGGACCTCCCGTCTCTAGGCCTGACTCTCAATCCACTGAGCTACCCAGCTGTCCCCATATTAAATACTTTTAAGAGTCAGGAGATTCTAAATTCGAATCTGGCCTCAGACACTTCCTAGCTGTGTGACCCTGGGCAAGTCATTTAATCCCCATTGCCTAGCCCTTACCTGTCTTGGAACCAATGCATAGTATTGATTCTATGAAGGGAAGGGAAGAGTTTAAAAAATTTTGTCTTTAAACTGATATTAAGTATTGGTTCCATGGCAGAAGGGCAATAAGGGCAATTGGGGTTAAGTGACTAGCTAGGAAGTATAAATCTGAGGCTAAATTTGAACCCAGGATCTCTTGTCTCTGGACCCAGTTCTCTCTCCACTGAGCCACCCAGATGCCCCTACTAAATACTGTTTTCCCGTGGGATCTTTAAAACAACCCCGGGAGGTAGGGATCAGGTGTTATTGTTATGCCTCCTTTTATAGTTGAGGGAATTGAGGCCAACAGTTTAAGTGAATTTCTCAGGGTCACATTGAGGCTGGATTTGAACTCAAGTCTTCCTGACTCTAGGAACCAGAACTCTAAATAGGTCTCATGAGCCTGGGGGGGAAGCAGCAAAAGAAGTCACACTGCCATTTCTTCATGGTCTCTTTCGCTAATGAAACCAGATCCCGTCCTGATAATGGAGGCGTTTGACAGTGGCCAGAACTTCCTAGATTCTGTTTCTGACACTCACTGGCTAAGTGCCCCGTGCTACCCCCTCAGCCTCCTGGTGCCTTGGGCAGGTGTCTGAGAATGAAGGAGCCCTTGGAAGGGCTTTTCTTTCCTGGGACCGCCTGTCCCCTCGGGTGGATGAAAGAGACCTCAGACAAAGCCAACCCCTTCGCTCCCAGGTGGGATAACTGTAAAAAGTCAGCCTTGAAACACTACTGAAAGGGCGTCTTTTATAGGGAAGATTCTCTGCTACTGGGGGCTGCTCCAGAGTGAAGAAAAAGACCAGAGAATTAGCTTTGCTTTTTTAATTACAAAAAGAAAACAGAATAAAAAAGAAACAACTCTTTCCTCTCTCTGCTCCTTCTCCCTCCCATTTAAGAAAGAAATCACTGAAATATGTATGACTGAGAAGAAAAAAAAACCCCAGCATTGACCATATCACCAAAAAATGTCTCGATCGAAGCCCCGCAAGGAGGTGGTCAGAAAGTCATGAGTTCAGATCAGACACTTATTAGGTGAGCGACTCTGTGCAAGTCACTTTTGCAATGTTTACCTCAGTTTCCTTTATCTGTAAGATGGAGATAATAACACCTCCCTCCCGGGTAGTTGAGAGAATCAAATGAGATAATTATTGTAAAGCACTTAGCACTACACAAAAAATAGCAAGCATAAAATAAATAAATAAATAGCACCAAACAAAAAAATAAATAAAAATAAAAACGGTAAGCATAAAAATAAAAAACAATCAATATAAAACTAATAAATAATAAATTAGAAATATAGTAAAAATAATTTTAAAAGATGCTATGTAAATGTTAGCTATTGTTTTTTTATTATTTATTTATTTATTTATTTATTTTTATTTTAAACCCTTGTACTTCGGTGTATTGTCTCATAGGTGGAAGAGTGGTAAGGGTGGGCAATGGGGGTCAAGTGACTTGCCCAGGGTCACACAGCTGGGAAGTGTCTGAGACCAGATTTGAACCCAGGACCTCCTGTCTCTAGGTCTGGCTCTCAATCCATTGAGCTACCCAGCTGCCCCATCATCATTATCATCATCATCATCATCATCATCATCATTATTATTGTTATGATGATGTTGATGATGATAATGATGATGATGATGATGATGATGATGATGATGATGATGATGATGATGAGCTCTGCTTCCCTGACTCTCCATCAGTTCATTTATATGCCCTCCCTGGTTTCTCTGCACCTCCCCATGCCATCCTTTCTTTTCTTTTGTTTCTTTTTTAACCCTTACCCTATGTCTTAGAATCCATACTAAGTATTGGTAAAGCACTAGGCTTTTAAGTGACTTGCCCAGGATCACATAGCTAGAAAGTATCTGAGGTCAAATTTGAACCCAGGACCTCCCCATGCCATTTCTTACTTCCCAATAGCATTCCATCAGATGTGTATAAGCATACTTTGTTCAACTATTCCCCCAAGTGATGGGGCTCACTTGAGTTTCTAGTTCTTTGCCAGGTGGCTCTTTTTCTTTCCTGGCATTCCACAGGTCTGCCCCTATGGGTGGCAATGATTCATTTGTTTTGCTATTTTCTGTTTTTCTGTCCCCTTCATTTTCCGATCTCCCCTCTTCCCTGCCCTTCCAGGGGAGCTCCCTCTTCTGTTTGATGGCTCTGATCTGTCCGATGCGACATTCCATAGTCCTGGCCTCTGCAAAATGAGATTCCTTCCAGCTCATCCATGTTCATTGTCTTCTCTCTTGCCAGGGTCAATTATAATGAACTCGTCTTTCCTTTTTTTTTTTTTTTAAACCCGTATCTTTTTAGTGTCATTTCTAAGAAGAATGACGAGAGCTAGGTCATTGGGGTTAAGTGACTTGCTCTGGGTCACATAGCTAGGAAGTATTTGAGGCCAGATTTGAATCCAGACTCCAGAACCGGCACTCTATTTAAAAATTAAAAATTTAAATTTAAAAAATGGAAAAGTTTTAAAATATGTTCAAAAATTTTTTTAGATTTAAAATTGAAATGAAAAAAATTTAAGATTAGCTTTTTTTTCTCCCCCAGTTACAAAAGCAAAACAAAACCAAAAAAGAAAACTCTTTTTGCCCACTGAGGAAACTAGCTGAGCCCCCTCGCTGCCCCTGGGACGGGTTCTCCTAAATTGGGAAAGCACCGGGCTCCTTCTGGTAACATCTGCATGAAATATCAAATCTCCATAAAGGGGAGTTGTCTGAATAACTGTTATTATAATAAATACTTGTGTTGGGGGTTTACACTTCCCTCCTGTCCTGGAGGTGGCATGACTGGAAGGTGCCCACGATGCTCCCTTGCAGGAAAAGGCTCTGACTCAATGGATGAATGTTCTTATATTTAAAATCTCCCCTTTCTCTCTCTCTCCCCGCCAGGGACATGCTAATAACCAACCTGGATGCATCGACTACCTATGACGAACTTTGTGACGAAGTGAGAGAAATGTGTAGTTTACAGCAGCAGCAGCCAATCACCCTCAAATGGATTGATGATGAAGGTTTGTGCTTTGTTCTCAATAACTGCTCCAAGACACTGTTTTTAGGGCTTCTGGTTTTTTTTCTTTTTTCTTTTTTCTTTTTTCTTTTTTCTTTTTTCTTTTTCTTTTTCTTTTCCTTTTCCTTTTCCTTTTCTTTTTCTTTTCCTTTTTCTTTTTCCTTTTCTTTTTCAAAACCCTTCTCTTCTGTTTTAGAATCACTATTGTGTATTGCTTTCAGGACAGAGAAGAGCTGTAAGAGCTAGGCGATGGAGGTTAACAAGGTCACACAGTTAGGAAGTTATCTGACTCTAGAACCTGATGTGATTTTCTTAGCAGAATCAATATCGGCTTTGTTCCTGCACTTCAATGACTATGGGGTCTTTCTTTCTTTTTCTTTCTTTTTTTTTTTTTTTAAATCTTTACTTTCTGTCTTAGTGACAACTCTTAAGACAGAAGGGCAAGGGGCAAGGTAAATGGGGTTAAGTGACTTGCTCAGGGTCACACAGCTAGAAGGTTTCTCAGGCCAGATTTAAACCCAGGACCTCTTGACTCTAGGTCTGTGCTCTATCCGCTGTACCACCTAATTGCCCCCCTTTCCCTTTTTTTCATGAGATCTTTCCATCTGACTTATAGCTGAAACCCTCTTTTTATTGTTATTTATATTCATTATAAATAAATACACCCATAAACATATATAAATAAACACACATTTTACATTCATGTTTATATTCCATTTATTCATTTATGTTGTGTTTATATATACAGATATTTATGTGTGTTTTTAAATTTTTTATATTTATATATGATATAATACTATCAACAAATATATATTTACAAACAAATATTTGTTATTATTTTATTGGTGTTGTCTTTCATTGGAAAATGAGCTTCTTGAGGGCAGAGACTGTTTTATTCTTTGTATCCACAGCACTTATCACAGTGCTTTGAACCTAATAAGTGATTAGTAAATGTTTCATTCCTTCTTACAACTAGTACGTGTCTTGAGGTGGGATTTGAATTCAAAGTTTTCATGATTGAAAGTCCAGTGTTAGGGGCAGCTGGGTGGCTCAGTGGATTGAGAGCCAAACCTGGAGACAGGAGGTCCTGAGTTCAAATCTTCTCCCAGACACATCCTAGCTGTGTGACCCTGGGTAAAGTCACTTAGTCTCCATTGCCCAGCCCTTACTGCTCTTCTGCCTTAAAACTGACACCTAGTATTGATTCTAAGACAGAAGGTCAGGGTTTAAGGGGTTAAAAAATAAGAAAGTCTAGAGCACCAGACCTGAATCCATATCCTGTCTCCCTCACTAGCTGCATGACCCTGGGCAAGTCATTTGCCAGGTAATTTTAAGCTACCTCTAGAGAAGTGCACGCAAGAGTCTTGGATAACATCCAGGATGAATGAAGTGTTGGTGCTGCTTGTTGCCACCCTGGTTGAGCATCCTCTAGAATAGTGATTCCCCAAGTGGACGCCACCGCCCCCTGGTGGGTGCTGCAGCGAGCCAGGGAGGCAGCGATGGCCACAGGTGCATTTATCTTTCCTATTAATTGCTGTTAAAGTAAAAAAAATTAATTTCCAGGAGGCTAAGTCATATTTTTCTGGAAAGGGGGCGGCAGGCCAAAAAAGTTTGGCAACCACTAGGCTAGAAGGTTGGGTTTAGTCCTGCTTTGCAATAAGGACACCAACTATCTGAAGAGTGTCACCAGGAGGCTCTCCTTAATGGTGAAGGAGCTGGGAGCAAGGGAAGGGCTTCTTAACCTTTTTTATTTCAGGGCCATAAGAGACCACCCAGACTGGTTTCTTTCTGGGCTCCACTGGAGCTCGAGTCAGGAGGGTCTCAATTCTGGATCAGCCTCATACCGCCAAACCAGGCAATCTGCTTGACCTCTGTTTGCCTCAGTTTCCTCATCTGTAAAACAGGGATAATAATAGCACCTCCCTTTCCAGGTGGATCGTAGGAGATGGTATGGGTGAAGTGCTTTTCCAATCTTTAGGCTCTCTGTAAACACCAGCTACCGTTGGTCATCACAATAGGGCTGGACATGCTGCATGGATTGCTTGAGGGGGACGTAGGGTCTCCCTCGATGGGTGTCTTCAAGTTGATGCTAATTGGCCATTCGCTGGTCATTTTTTCTGAGGGGGGGCTGGAATCCACGGCCCCCGGGGCCCCTTCCAATTGTAATGATGCTTCCACTGCAGTGTGGATTTGTTTAATCTCTAAGTAGAAATCCAGGCACTGAGTAGGTCGCAGAGGTGCGTAGGCTCTTCAGCACAGTTTCTTTCCCACCAGAGTCTTCTTGGAAAAAAAAAAAAACAACAAATTAATAATAGAAGGTTGCCTGGTAACTCGGATCCGTGACATCCATAAAGGGGCAGACTGGAAGGGAACTTGTCGTCAGGCCTCTCTAGTGGGTGGCACCATTCAGAGAAGTGCCAGGGGGATTCCCATTGGCTGGCCAGGATTCCGCTTCCTCCAGGCGCCTCTGGAGACACCACCAAGTCCTTACTGGCTGGCCCTTTTCTTCAAGTCTGTGTGGACCGCCACCATTCTCCAGTGACCCCTTGCCCACACTCCATTGACTGGTCTATCAGTGACATCCCAGAGTTGGTTGGGGCATTAGAGATCATCTCATTGCTGAAGATCAATTGTCTTCTTTAGCATCCTCCTTTGGGTGATGGAGAGCTCACTACCAGTTGGATCAGACTGGACAGATTTCCAAGTCTCTGAGTGGGAAGGGACTTTAGAATCCATTTATGCCAAGAATCAGTTTACCTGTAGTCATCTGATCCCCTCCGGGTGTCCTCCAGGGAGAGAGAACCCATCACCTCCCAAAGCAGGCGATTCCACGCAGAGGCAGCTTTCTCCCAAGGATCCTCAGTCTGGCTCTTTGCAGCTTTTCTTTTTTGCTCCTGTTCTGCCCTCTGAGGTCAGGCAGAAAAAGCTAGGTCCCCTTCCACCCCATGGGATGATTGATGTTCATTGGCATTTATGTCATGTTTCAAGGCTTACAATGCTCTTTACACTTAATATTTGATCTGAGAGGTAGGTGTGATTTTCCCATTTGACAAATGAGGAAACTAAGGCAGAGTGGTTAAGTGACTTGCTCAGGGTCACACAGCTAGTGTCTTTGTCTTAATTTTACCTTGGGGTCTTTAAATTTTTTTTAATTAAAAAAAACAAAAACCCTAACATTAATTCTGTGCCACACAGCTGAACCCAGATCCTCCCATCTCTAGGCTTGGTGCTTCATTCCCTGAGCCAACTAGCTGCCCCCTTGGGTCTTCTTGACCCCAGGCCCTGGCATTCTGTCATCTCTGCCACCGAGCTAGCCGAAAGCCCTTTAAATTCTTTCAGGCATCCAGACGACGTGCTGGCTCACCACAAAACATTTCCGTGGTCTTACTTCACTCATTCTTTAACATGGCATGTCCCTGAGGGCTGAGGGCAGACTGATGGCTAAAGAAAAGACCTCATCAGCGCATCTGCTGGTCTCCTGGGCTGCCTACCTGTGCACGGCCATTCATTTTGTATTGATTTTTAAAATGACATCAGGGAAGTTTTCTGACCTTGTTTCGAGGCCCCATGGTTGCCATACATCAGGCGCCCAGAGCAAAGAGGGATTAACGAGGATGCCAACCGGAGAAGCAGTGTGGCCCCAGGTACAGGTCCTCCTCCCTCTGATGCTGACCAAGAGGCCCTGGGCAACTCATTTCACTTTTCTTGAGTTTCTGGATGTTGGTGTTGACACAGACAACTGAGACAGGTGCCCAAGATGATGGGGGAAAGGGGAAAAGAATACATATTTTCATAGCACCTACTATGTGCCAGGTCCTATGCTAAGCACTTAATGATTATTGTCTCACTTGCTTCTCACAACAACCCTCTGAAGCATCCCCATTTTATAATTGAGGAAACTGAGGCAGAAAAGTTGTGTTTCTCACCCAGATTCTGACAACCAGTAAGTATCTGAGGCCAGATTTCAGCCCCACAAGGAGTCTTTCTGACTCTAAGCCCAGCCTTCTCTCCATTGTGCCAGCATCTGCCTCTATGAGGGGGTGAGCTCCATAGGCTTAAGGATTTCTAGAGAACCCTTTTTCTGCCCTCCAGGATAAGTTTATATTCATTGGTCATTGATTTGCAAGAATGCAAGATTCTTCATGACTTTATTTGGGTTTTTTTTTTTAAACCCTTACCTTCCATCTTGGAGTCAATACTATGTATTGGGTCCAAGGCAGAAGAGTGGTAAGGGTAGGCAATGGGGGTCAAGTGACTTGCTCAGGGTCACACAGCTGGGAAGTGTCTGAGGCTAGATTTGAACCCAGGACCTCCCATCTCTAGGCCTGGCTCTTAATATACTGAGCTACCCAGCTGCCCCTCTATTTGGGGTTTTCTTGGCAGAGACACTGGAAAGGTTTGATATTTCCTTCTCTAGCTTATTTTTACAAATGAGGAAACTGAGGCAAACCAGTTGTTTCTGACTTTCCATGAACCCATTTGGAGTTTTCTTGGCAAAGATCCTGGAGCAGTTTGCCATTTCCTTCTCTAGCTAATTTTAAAAGAAACTGAGGCAAACCAGTTGTGTCTGACTCTTCATGGCTCCATTTGGGGTTTTCTTGGCAGAGATATTGGAGGGGTTTGCTCTTTCCTTCTCCAGCTCATTTTTATAGATGAGGAAACTGAGGCAAACCAGTTTCTGACTCTCCATGAACCCATTTGGAGTTTTCTTGGAAAGATCCTGGAGTGGTTTGCCATTTCCTTCTCTAGCTAATTTTAAAAAGGAGGAAACTGAGGCAAATCAGTTGTTTCTGACTCCATGAACCCATTTGGGGTTTTCTTGGCAAAGATATTAGAGTGGTTTGCCATTTCCTTTTCCAACTCATTTTACAGATGAAGAAACTGAGGAAAATAGGGTGAAGTGACTTGCTCAAGATCACACAGCCAGTTAGTTTTTGAGGCCACATTTGAACTCAGTTCTTCTTGTATCCAGGCTTGGCTCTATCCACTGGGCTACCTGGCTCCTTTTGATTAATTGGACCCAAGTGCTTTTCCTCCCTGGCCTCAGATAGGGATTACAGATACTATTATGCCTGTTTTTGAGACTGAAGAAGCTGAATCTCAGAGAGTTAGCCCTAAATGAGCCCCCAGGCTCTGATACTTCTTATCTAAGTTATTTTTCTACTCAGGGGCTCTATTTCCCAAGAGGACTGGATTAATCAGCTTCTGAGGCCCCTTGTAGCTCTTTGATCCTAAGGGGTCAAGGAGTTCACTTTTTCCTTTTGCAAATTAGGAAGTTAAATGACTTGTCTGCTGACCAAGCTGGAATCTGAACCCAGGTCTCTTTTGGCCCAGAAGCTAATGTTCTTTCTAATAGAATATACCACATTACCTTTGTCACTTGCCCATTGCTATTGCTTTCAGTTCATTATCTGTATTTGACAGTGTGTACCCTCTTCCGTCCCCATACTCCCCCACCTCTACAAAGAAAGGAAGAGAGAAAATATTTTAACTCTTCCACTGATGATTGGGTTTGTTTTACTCAGCTGCCATTTTTTTCTTAATTAAAAAATGATTTGTTATCAAAGATTGTCCTATAACTGAGATAAGGGAGAGGGATATATTTGAAGATGAAGGTAATTTAATGGCGGAGCTGATGAGATCATCAATTTAGCAATGGAGAAGACCTTAGATGTCACTGAGTCCAACTCATTTTATAAAGGAAAAAATTGGGATCAAGAGAGTTTTGTTGTTTTTTTTTTTAACCCTTAACTTCTGTGTATTGGCTCCTAGGTGGAAGAGTGGTAAGGGTGGGCAATGGGGGTCAAGTGACTTGCCCAGGGTCACACAGATGGGAAGTGTCTGAGGCCGGATTTGAACCCAGGACCTCCTGTCTCTTGGCCTGACTCTCAATCCACTGAGCCACCCAGCTGTTCCTCAAGAGTTTTAAGAAACTTTCCTGTCAGGGGGCAGCTAGGCAGGTTTCTTAGACCCTTACCAGCTGTGTGAAAGTCACTTAGCCTTAATTGCTCAGCCCATACCAGTGTCATGCCTTGGAACTAATACTTAGTATTGATTCTAAGTCAAAAGGTAAGGGTTTAAAAAAGCAAAGAAACTTGCTTAATGTCATCCAAGTAGTAACTTTCTGAGATGGAATCTGAACCCAAATCTTCCTACTTTTCAGTATCCTGGAAAATCTCCCCCACCATTCTCTACTTGTAAAGCTAGCAATTAAAATTTATTTACTTAATTATTTAAAACTCTTACCTTCTGTCTTAAAATCAATGCTGTATATTGGCTGCAAGGCAGAAGAGTGGTAAGGGTTAGCCAGTTGGGGTTAAGTGACTTGCCCAGGGTCACACAACTATGAAGCCAGATTTGAACCCAGGACTTCTGGCCTCTAGGCTTGGCTCTTAATCCACATGGCCTCCTAGCTGCCCTCTCTCCCCCTCTCCTAGATCTCTGTCACAGTCATGGGGCTTGTAAACAGTTCTTTCCCCTGCCTCTGGTTTGTCAATATTTGGTGTTTCTTCTGCTTATCTGTATTCACATTCTTAAGCATCCTCATGATGGATCTTTTGCTCTGTCCATTCCTTTGAGGCTAGATGTGCTCTTTAGCACGGAGGAGGAGCCCTCTTGGCTCCCTCTGCTGGCCTTAGCCCAGGCAGAGCCTCGCCAGAGTGAAGACTTGAACATTCCCTCATTTCCAGGTTAATCTCTCCCTTCCCTTCCTCAAGTAATCCCAGGAGAGAGAAGAAACCCTTTTGGTTCCTCTTGCCTGGGTTCTTGTCACAGTTACACACAGAAAGTAAAGGATGTTAGATAGATCTGTAAACAACAGACCCCCACATTTGTTGGCTCTGATGTTGGTTTTCATGGGATTGAGTGATTTGGCATTTTTACCCCTAGAGATAGTGTGGCTTAGTGGGTAGAACGCTGGTGTTGGAGTCAAGAAGACTTGGTCTTGAGATCTCACTCTGAGATCTGGCTGTTGGAAAATGGACAAATAATTTAAATCTTTAGAGTCCTGATCTTTACTTTTATTTTTTAATTTAATGTAATCAAAAAAATTTCCCCTCCCCTCTTTTCTCCCTGCTCCTAGAGTGGACTCCTCCCTCCCCCCCAATCTTTAAGCCGAGCCTATCAGGTATACTCTTCCAGGTTCTTGCTCATGTAGGGCTAGGACTAGGTCGCTTCCAAAATCCTTCCACCTCTGAGATTCCCATATTAAACCATTAAACAAAATGGTGGCCTTGGTGAACAGTGCTAAAGAGACCAATCAAATACTTCGTCGAGTTTACACGGTTTCTCTTACCTTGTTTTTCCATTTCATTAGGCGACCCGTGCACCATATCCTCTCAGATGGAACTGGAAGAAGCTTTTCGACTGTACTGTCAACACAGAGATGAAGGACTCATCATTCATGGCAAGTAGCTGGGAATTAAGTGCCGGGAGCTCTTTGGAGAATGGTTTATCTAGGGTGCATCTCCTTGGCTCAGGCCAACCTTTGGCCACTGGAAATAATTTTGTAGGTCGGTGATTCCCAAAGTGGTCACCACCGCCCCCTGGTGGGTGCTGCAGTGATCCACGGAAGTGGTGATGGCCACAGGTGCATTTATCTTTCCTATTAATTGCTATTAAAATTTAAAAAAAATTGATTTCCAGGAGGCTAAGTAATATTTTTTCTGGAAAGGGGGCGGCAGGCCAAAAAAGTTTGGGAACCACTGCTGTAGGTCCTAAATGCTAGTGAAGGTGGTGTTTGTCCTTCAATTTGCACACACACACACACTTTTTTACAAATCTCCCCTTCCCTCCCTCTCTTCTTCCTTCCCTAATTGGACAAGTAATTTGATCTAGGTTATATTCTAGTGTGATCATGCAAAACATTTTCACATTGGTTGTGTTGTGGAAAAATATACACATATGCACGTATGTATGTGTGTCTGTCTGGGCATATATATGTATATATATATATATATATATATATAGTTCATTTTATTTTCTTGGTTGTTTTCAAATATATACGTATCTATATACATAGATATAGTCACATGAATGAAATATGAATGAATGAAGAAATGAATGTACAATACAATGAAGAAAATAAAGTGAAAAATAGTATGCTTTGATCTGCGTTGAGCTTCTTTAGTTCTTTCTCTGGAGGTGAATAAATAGTATTTTTCATCCTGGGTCCTCTGGAATTCTCTTGGATCTTTGGATTATTGAGACAAGCTAAGAGTTGAGGCATATTCTCCCATCATTTACTCTTTCTGGTTACACCTCCTGGCATGGAGAAACCAATGATCCCTCTTGCCCTCAGTTATCTCTTTTCACAACTATCTATGAATATCTATGGATACTTGGCTTAGCCTCATTGTTGTCTTACCTCTTCTCAAAACCCAGGATTCTAAATCCAGTCCAATTGAATTGTATTCCAAGTAGTGTGGGAGGTGCAAGGGGATTGAGAAAGGAGAAGACAGAGCCAGGCCTCAAGGAGCTTACAGTTCCCAGTGTTTAGATTTAAAACTCTGTACTGCTATTAACTTCATTATTAACTCTTAGAGGCATTTAGGTGAAAAATACTTCCTCGTTGGGGAAAGTTAATTTTTCCCCTTAATTTCATTGTTCTCGTTTCTGTCCTTTAACTTTGAAAACCTTCCTAAGTTTTCCACTTAATGTGCTCTTCACATCCCAGTGATTGTGAACCCTTGGAGGTCATCATTCTAGCCCATTCTCTATCTCCTGTTATCTCATTCCTTATTCCCAATCTCCTCCATCTACCCCACCCTCTTGAGTCCTAGGGAAATGCTCCCCACCCCTCTAGAGCTCCCTCTGGAATGCCTGTTCTGTAGGCACCAAACTTGTTTTCATTTTATGGCTTTCACTGAGACCTGACTCCTTCCTGATGACCCAGCCTACTTGGCCACCCTTTCTGGCACTGGATGCACTTTCATTCCATTGGACTCCAGTGGTCCAGGCAGGGAATTAAAAATATCCTTGTTCTCCATCACCATATCCCGGTTCTCCCTCTACCACCCTACTTTGTGGTACTCTTTTCCTTTGAGGTTCATGCAATCCATTCTACCACTCAGTTAAAAAGTCGTTGTCTACAAACCTGCAGGATGCTCTCCTTCCTTCCTTAGTGAGTTTGGTTGACTCAGTTTTTCTCTGCTCCCCAAATCCTGCTCTCGTACTGAGGCATTTCACCATACATATTGGTAGTCCAACCTCTCAGTGCCTCAGCTTACTCACTTTCTATGATCCTCACACAAAGATGGTTGATCTTACCCTTGACTTTAACCACCACCCTAGAATTTACCACCCCCATGGTCATGAATTCTGAAATCCCCTTCTCTGTAATCTGTTGGCTCTCCACTTCTCCCTTTGCCTCCCCTCACCAAACCCTATTTTTTGTCCACATGGTGGAACTGGAGTTCCTTGGTTCCTCACTTTTCTCCCAGGTCGTTGCCTTCGTACTAGCTACTTTCCCCCATCTTGACCTCTTGGTGAACCAGTTCAACTCTACAGTATCCTCTTCCGAGTGGCCAGCCCTTTATCAGATTGTCCAGTGTGCCCTGCCAAGCCTCAGCCTTGGAGTAATTTCTCAATCATCCACCGCCTGCCTTCCTACACAAATTCTGCTCAACAGAGATGGAAAAAACCATGCAGCTCTTCTACATGTATCCATTATAGATAGAATGTTACATAGCCCCTACTGGGCTCTCTCAGCTGTTCGGCAATCCTACTATACCTCCCTTTACAGCTCATCATCCTGCTCTCCACGGCAGTTATTCCAACCCTTTGTATCCCTTTTCAAACCTCCCAGCTAAGGTGTACAATGCCAGACTTAAGAGTCTGGACGACTTGAGTTCAAATTTGACTTCAGATGGTTAAGTAGCTGGGTGACTCTGGGCAATGTATTTTCTCCCACCATTTATTTTTTTCCATTTATGCCTCCCATGATGGAGAAACTAATGACCACTCTTGCTCTCAGTTATCTCTCACTTCACCCCGTTGGCCTCAGTTTCTTGATCTACAAAATGAACTGGAGAAAAAAATGGCAAATTACTCCAGTATCTTTGCTAAGAAAACCCCAAGTGGGGTCACTGTAAGATTTAACTGAATATCCAACACTCTAGGAATTATATTTTATAGGGTTTATTAATAATCATTTGAAGTAGAAAGAATAAATAGAAAAAAACCCTAATTACCTAACAATTAAAACTATATGAGCAAGTTCTCCTGCCTCACCCTCACCTCACCTCCACAGTGGGCTATCACCGGAAAAGAGAGTGAGAGGCGGGGCTAACCAAATTTATATCCTCC
The DNA here is from genome assembly GCF_016433145.1 of Gracilinanus agilis. Taxonomy (NCBI): domain Eukaryota; kingdom Metazoa; phylum Chordata; class Mammalia; order Didelphimorphia; family Didelphidae; genus Gracilinanus; species Gracilinanus agilis. Next base: position 32,192,327 of record NC_058132.1, read on the forward strand.
CCACATCAACATGGCGCAACGCAAGAAGGAACATGGGGTGCTGGGAATTGGAGTTCTAGGGTAAAGAAATTAATTACAGTCACAAAAATCAGGCATGTCTGAAATGATTGAATAACAACACATCTCCCAAGACTGCTTCTCCCCTAACCATCTCAGCTGAAAATTTTGTCTCATATTTTACCAAGGGAAAAAAAAATGGAGTCCTTCAGCCCTGAGATGGTTTGCCACGAGTTCTCTCTTATCCCCTCATCACTCATAGGCCATCTTCCATTGTTTCTTCCTTGTTCTCCAACCCAAACTGCTTTTTATCAAGGCTAATTCTTCTCCCTTCACAAGTGGAAGTGGTCCCATTCCATCCCTCCTATTAGATTGTGAGCTCCTCAAAAGGGTATAGGTTGTCTTTTGCTTTTTTGTGGTTTGCTCAGCACCTAACAGTGGATGGCACATAGTAGGCACTTAAATGACTGACTAAATGAATATAGAGATACCTTGAGTTCTTTAGTCTATACATCCTTTCAGTTTTTCAAGATCATTGATGGAATGTGTATTCTGGGGATGCAAATCAAAGGACCATTGTCTTCCAAATTATTCTTTCTATTGTTAGTTCTAAGTACAAGTTCCAAAATTTTCTGGGCCTCACAAGCCATCTCTGTGGCCTTTTTCTAGGAAAGTGGAGGAATGACCAAAATGGTTTTTATTCATAGCTTCTTGCTCTTGCTATTACCCTTCGCAACTCAGAAGTGGGAAAGAGAAGGCAAGAAAGGTTCTTCGCATCTCAAGTCCCAAATCTTCTTTTTTTCTTTTTTCTGATAAATGAATAATCCATCCAGTTAATATAGGAAGACATAGGGCAGCTGGGTAGCTCAGTGGATTGAGAGTCAGGCCTAGAGACGGGAGGTCCTAGGTTCAAATCTGACCTCAGACACTTCCCTGCTGTGTGACCCTGGGCAAGTCACTTGACCCCCATTGCCCACCCTTACCACTCTTCTGCCTAGGAGCCAATACACAGAAGTTAAGGGTTTAAAATTAAAATTAAAACAAAACAAAACAAAACAAAAATATAGGAAGACATACCAGAAGCCCTAGAGATGGACAGGCATAGGTGGGTTGGAGATCACTGATCCCTTTCAGGGCATTTGTATCATCCATTTTAATGATATAACTTAAGTAAATTTACTCCAGATGTTTGAGATGATTTGGAAAAAAGTACTTTACCAAATGCTTAAAAAAAATCCTTACCTTTCATCTTTTTTTTTTTTTTTTAAACCCTTATGTTCGGTCTTGGAGTCAATACTTGTATTGGCTCCAAGGCAGAAGAGTGGTAAGGGTAGGCAATGGGGGTCAAGTGACTTGCCCAGGGTCACACAGCTGGGAAGTGTCTGAGGCCACATTTGAACCTAGGACCTCCCTTCTCTAAGCCTGGCTCTCAATCCACTGAGCTACCCAGCCGCCCCCCTTACCTTTTATCTTAGAATCAACATTGCTCATTGTTTCCAAGGTAGAAGAGCAGTAAGGGCCAGGCAAAGAATAAAGATTAAGTGACTGGCTTAGGGTCACCCAGCTAGGAAGTATCTGAGGTCAGTTTTGAACTCTGGACCTCCCATCTCTAGACCTAGCTTTTGATTCTTTGAGCCATCTAACTGCCCCTTTAAATGTTTTTTTTTTTTTTAAGAAATATTTTTTGGGGGCAACTAGTGACCCTGATTGCCGCCCTAGCCCATTCCATTCTTAGAACCAATACTAAAACAGAAGGTAAGGGATTTAGAAAAGAAAAAGAAATGGTTTTCAGGATTGATTCTGGAATCTCTGGATAGATTTGAGAATATTGTAACTTGACCTTTTATAATTCAATCGCGCCTTACTTCTCCCCTCCTTCAAATCTTGAGTCACAGTTTTTGAGAACTTTATCCACGGATTTTGGGACACGTGTGTGCATGTGTAAGATGTACGTAGGTTATCAAGAATTTGACTTTAAAAGCATTTCTAGACTGACTTGTTTCTCATCAGAACGTTCTTTAGAAATCCTTGAGCATTCAAATTGCATGCAGATTATTCAGAGGGAGGGCTCATCTCTTGACGCCACTAACTCCTTTCTCTTTGTCTTTCTTCAGTTTTTCCAAGCATCCCAGAGAAGCCAGGAATGCCCTGCCCAGGAGAAGACAGTAAGTACTCAAAATTTCCTTGTATTTCGGTGGAGGGAATTGAACTTTCCAAAGGGACGAATTGATCAGCTTGTGGGGAATGTGTTGATTCCTGAAGTTGTTGTTGCTTTTTCTGCGTAAATCAGGTCTAGTTATAAAAATGTCAGGGTGCACGATGTTGTGGAAATAGAATGGGGTTCTATTCTGCAAGAATGGGGTTCGAATCCCAACCCTGATGGTTTCTAGCTCTGTGACCCTGGCCAAGTCACTGAGCCTCGGTTTCCTCCTGTGAAAAATGAGGGTAATAGAGTTCCATATTATCTTCCTCCCAAGAGTGCGGTAAAGATGAGATGAGATAATATTTGTCAGATCCTCTGACAGCCTCAGAGCTCTCTAGAAATGCCACCTCTTATTGCCGACAAGTACTCTGTGACCTTGTAAAAAATGGAAAATTGAAGTCTCCGGATGGAGAAAGAATACAGATTTCATTTTCAGTACAACTACTTTTCTCCCCATCACATTTATTTTTGGTTGGTCTTGGTTTGGTATCGTCTTGTCTTTTAGGATTAAATCCCCATGTGGTTAGTCAGGGGCAGGTGACAAATATCAGCTGGGATCTTTCTGCCCTCAGTGGGTTCCTTCACTTAACCTTCCTTAAAACCATGAGCTGACCCACATGTTTGCCTGGGTCCTCACCACCACCTGTGGCCTCTGGGGGCACCATGGTTTTTCCCCCCCTAAAATTAAAAAAAAAAAATTAAAAGCTTAAACTTAAAAAAAAATTTTAGTTGCCTTAAAAGTATTTTAAAATTAATTTAAAAAATTAAAAGCTTCATCGTGAATACTACCAACTTCAACTTGTTTGCATTGAAATCAATCTAATCTCATTAAAGCATCAACACTTTTCACATTCTCCATCAGAATTCTTTGTTTGGACATTCACTCTCATTTCTCTTACCCTCAGATGTGTTCTCTATACCTATGCTGTTGGTGAAATAGTGGAGAGAGAGCACTGGACCAGGAGCCAGTAGGATCTGAGTTCTAATTCAGTCTATTCATTTTAATTTTTACAAGTCTCAGACCCTTAGCAGCTTGGCTCACTATATTTTTCTACTTGTATTTGTCTCTAGTCCTTAGCATAGAGCCTAGAATACAGCAAATGCTTAATAAATGTTTGGGGATCGACTTGACTGGACAAGCTACCTCAGTCTGTTTCAGCATCCTTCTCTGTAAAATGGAGATAAAATGGAGCACCTACTTCCCAGGAGGATCAAATGAGATAGGAGATGTCAAATATTTTGCAAGCCTAAAAGCAGGATGAAAAAGATGGTTCAATCATTTTTGCTTTGCCTTATTTCAGAAAGATAGCTCCAAACATCTTTATTTTTCATTAAAAAATTCTTAATGATTTTTTAAAAGTATTCTGTTATATAAATGTCCCATGATTTATTTTACCATTTCCCTTTTGGACATTTAGATTAACCTTGTTATTGTGTTCTTGTGGACTCTTTTTATTGGTTGCTCTTTTTTTTTTTTTTTAAACCTCTACTTCTGTCTTAGTATTTGTACTAAGTATCAGTTCCAAGGCAAAAGAATGATAATTAATGGGGATTAAGTGACATGCCCTGGGTCACACAACTAGGAAGTGTCTGTGGCTGGATTTGAACTCAGGTCTTCCACACTCCAGACCTAGCACTCTATCTGGTGTGCCACCTAATTGCACTAGTAATGATGTTATTGTTCCATCATTTCCAACTCTTCATGATGCCACTTGTGGTTTTTTTGGGCAAAGATACATTAAAACAAAAATTAAAACATTTTATTTTCCCAATTACCTGTAATAATTTCATCATAAGTTTTCTGAAGTTATATGATCCAAATTGTCTCCCTCCCTACTCTTGGAACTGACAATCAATTCGATCTGGGTTATACATATATTATCATGCAAAATGTATTTTCATATTGTGCATTTTTGTAAGAGAATGATAATACAAAAAACCCAAATAAAATAAAGTGTAAAATTGTAAGTTTTGATTTGCATTCTGACCCCATTTCTCTGGAGGTGGATTGCATTCTTTGTCATAAGTCCTTCAGAATTGTCCTGGATCATTGTATTGCTGAGAGTAGCTAAGTGTTTTTTCATGGTCAATCATTCCACAATATTGCTGTTACTTTGTACAATGTTTTCCTGGTTCTGTTTATTTTGCTCTGCATCAGTTCATGTTGGTCTTTCCAGCTCTTTCTGAAATTGTCCTGGTCATCATTTCTTATAGCACAATAGCATTCCACTACCAACATTTATCACAATTTATTTAGCTATTCCCCAGTTGATGGAATTCCCTTCAATTTCCAATTCTTTGTCACCACAAAAAGAGCAGCTAGAAATATTTTTGTATAAGTAGGTCTTTCCCCTACTTTTTTAAAAATTGCTTTGGGATATAGACTTAGTAGTGGTATTACTGGATCAAAGGGTATGCATTGTTTTCTAGCTCTTTGGCCATAGTTCCAAATTGTCCTTTAGAATGGTTGGATCAGTTTACAGCTCCACCAACAATGGATTAGTGTCCCAATTTTGCCACACTGCCTCCAACATTTATCACTTTACTTTATTTATCAATTTCATATTGGCCAATCTAATAGATATGAGGTGGTACCTCAAAAGTTGTTTTAATTTGCTTTTCTCTAATCAAGAGTGATTTAGGACATTTTTCATTTGGTTATTGATAGTTTTGATTTCTTCAGTTGAAAACTGTTTATTCGTATCCTTTGACCATTTGTCAATTGGGGGAATGACTTCTATTTTTATAAATTTGACTTCTATTCTGTATAAATTTGAGAAAATTTGTTATAAATTCTACCCCCTCCCCCTTTGTTGTTTCCCTTCTAGTCTTGGTTACAAAGGTTTTGTTTGTACAAAACTTTTTAATGTAGTCATAATTATTCATTTTACATCTTGTAATGTTCTCTGTCTTTTGTTTGGTCATACATTCTTCCCTTCTCCATAAATCTGTCAGGTAAACTATTCTATGTTCCCTAATTTACTTACACAATATCCACGTTTATGTCTAAATCATATCCCCATTTTGACCTTATATCTTGGTATAGCAAAGACACATTCTGATAGGGAAGACAGTACTACTAATAGGGTGGCCAGGGAAAAGCGCTTTGGTGGAGGGAGAATGGAGAAGGAATTGTGGTTTGAGTTGGAGGGCAGCCAGTTGACTTGACCTCTCCAGGAGTGATGTCCTTGATCTGTTGACTGTTTCCAGAGCTAACTCTCTTTGAGTAACCTTGGAAGGGCACAATCTTGTGGAGGAGGACTTCCAATTGTTCTTATCAGCCCTAGAAGCAATGACTTTAAGAACAGTGGGTGGAAGTTCAAGAGATATGTTTTTGTAAAGTTGTTTTATTTTATTTTATTTTGTAACATTCTAGAGATTTAGAATGATGTCAGAGGATACTTCCTAACGATTCAAGTCATCCCAAAGTGGAATGAGCTGTCTTGGGAGGTGGTGGGTCTCCCCTTCATTGGAGGGCTTCAAGCCAAGACCTTGATGACCTCTTGCTTGGATGTGTTAGACGAGGGTACAAGCTCAGCTAGATCAATGAGATGTTTTCTCACTCTGGAACTGTTGGATTCTGGAATATATGGCAGGACCTTCTTGATAACTGGGATGACACAAAAGAGACGGGCCTAACATTGCCCATGGGGAAAACCAGAAAGACAAAGAATTTGGGTTCTAAGATTTGCACCTGAAGTTGAGTGGGAATTCCATTGTGTGACAAAACACCAGACCTCTTAATGACTGGGAAAGAGGATAGAATGAAGTTTGTTTTGGAAATCAGGCAGCTCTTGAAAGATCGCTGCCAATTCTATGTCACTGAAACTTACCTATTTAAGACCTGCATTTTCTTGATGATGCAAAATTGCTGTGATTCATGGAACTTGGTGATCTTAGAAGAAGCAAAATTGCAGGTGACTCAAAGGGTAATGGTGGGTGTCAGTGAACTGCCTTGTATTATCCACAGAGATTTTCATGAGAAAGGGTGCAAGAGACACCATGAAGAGGATAGGCAAGAGCTGAAAAAAAAAAAAGTTGAGCTGTGGGACTCTCTTAAAAGTCCAGAGATGCCCAGAGTGCTCAAGATTCTAATGGGTGATTGGCCATCAGGTCCCCAGCCAGACTGGCAGTGCCAGTCAGCAATTCCCTGCCATTTTAGAAAAGCCATGCATTGCTCCAATGGCTCCTGGAAACACATCCCCCAGCCAGTTTGACTTTTCTTATATAGTCTTTTTTTCCATACTGTCTTATATTAATCTTTTTTTTTTTAAAACCCTTAACTTCTGTGCATTGACTCCTAGGTGGAAGAGTGGTAAGGGTGGGCAATGGGGGTCAAGTGACTTGCCCAGGGTCACACAGCTGGGAGGTGTCTGAGACCGGATTTGAACCTAGGACCTCCCGTCTCTAGGCCTGACTCTCAATCCACTGAGCTACCCAGCTGCCCCCTCTTATATTAATCTTTTTTTTTTTTAAACCCTTGTACTTTGGTGTATTGTCTCATAGGTGGAAGATTGGTAAGGGTGGGCAATGGGGGTCAAGTGACTTGCCCAGGGTCACACAGCTGGGAAGTGGCTGAGGCCGGATTTGAACCTAGGACCTCCCGTCTCTAGGCCTGGCTCTCACTCCACCGAGCTACCCAGCTGCCCCCTATTAATCTTAACATATATCCTAATGCTCCGAGATCATCCCTATTTTTATTTCTCCTGCCCTTAAGCTCACAAAGCATAGAATGGTTGAAGTCATACTCTTTACCACTTGCTTTATATCAACAGATTTGTATGGCCAGATTTCAAGGCTATTTAGGGTCATAAGTCATGGAATTGTAGGTTTAAAGCAGAAAGGGATTTCAGAGACCATCTAGTCTAACCTCCTCACTTTACAAATGAGGAAACTGAGGCTGAAGGGGCCAGGAGTGTCCAGAATATAGAATGATTATAGGGTCATAGATTTAGAGCTGGAAAGGACTTTATGGTACAACTTCCTGATTTTATTATAAAGCTGCCCCAAGGACCAGAGAGATTTTCTAACTTGTCCAAGATCACACAGGTCATGGATTTAGAGATAGAGGGGATCTTTGAGGCCACTGAGTTCAATTCATTCATTTTCTGATGAGAAAAAATAAATGGAAGTGCAGAGGGGGGTCATTGAACTAGGAAGGATCTGAGAGAAGACTCACTCCAGTTCTTCTGGATCCCAACCACAATGTTCTCTAAACCATACAAGTCTATAAAAACATAAAAAAAAAATATGTGTTAGGGGACAGCTGGGTGGTTCAGTGGATAGAGCACCAGTCCTGGAGATGGAAGGTCTTGAGTTCAAATGTAGCCTCAGACACTTCTTAGCTGTGCTAAATTACCTAGGCAAGTTACTTAATCCCATTTACCCAACCCTTTCTGCTCTTCTGCCTTGGAACTAATACTTGGCATTGATTCTAAGTTGGAAAGTAAGGGTTTAAAAAAAAAATATATGTTAGAAGGAAGATGGAATGGGTGAAGGATATACACATTTTATGAAAAATGTCTTAAGGGATTGGATTTCTGTATTAATTAGAATCTTGAACCCGTGGACTCCATCTCCCAAAATTCCTTTTCCCTTTTGTCTACGTGCATCCTTATGTTGTTTGTATATAGTTTCTGTGTCTCCTCCCTGTTGCTCTCTCTTCCAGAGGGGCTTGGGTGAGCTCCCTTTCCTTTTTGCTTCAAGTTTCATTTTAATAAATCTTATTAAATATAATACTTGGAGTACTGGATATTAATTTTAAAATCTACATTCCAAAGAACATTAGTACAGGAAAAGTTCATATTAAGCAATGTTCAGTCCAGGTGTTGGACTGGGGAGAAAGGGTGGGGGAGGAAGAGCAAAATGGGAGAGAGGTTCCCTGGAAAGAGCATCGTCCTGGAATCAGAGTTCCTGGGTTCAAAACCATCTTGGATGCTTACTACTCCTGAAATGACCCTGGGTAGGTCATTTCACTTCTTTGATGCTCATCTGGAAGAAAAGGGATTGGTTTAAACCTTTTCTAAGTTCCCTTCCTTCCTTCTTTAGATCTGTGATGTTAGGGTAACAGATAATCAGCTCATTAGGTCTCCTGGGATCTGTGTCTGTGGACGATGGAAGGACATGGATAAAAGAACCCTTTATGGTTAGGTGGATGGTGAACTGCTCTAGTGGCAGGAGATTGCACATTCAAGAGATCACCATGGATTCCTTTCCTTTCCCCAGTCTCCCACCCCAGGCTCTTGGCTCATTGGCAGAGAAAAGATGAAGGCAATGATTTCACTGTTCAGCAATTATGCTATAAAGTGTAACTTGATGGGGCGTCCAGGTGTCCAGGCACCCAAGGAGGTAGATTGAGATTCTGGAGAGAGACGGAGGGAGCTAGAAGGGGCTGTCCTAGATGATTGACTGAAGCTATGAGAGCGGGATGAGCCGCCACCTCCATTCCCTAAGTGTGAATATCTTTGTTCTCAGAAATGTCATTTTTCACATTGGCTGATTTTTATATTGGGAAGAGAGAAGGGTAGCCGCATTTATTAAGGACTTACTATATGCCAAGTTCTTTATGAATATCATCTTATTTGAACCTCCTAACAACCCTAGATATTAGTTGCTATTAATCCTATTTTACAAATAGGGTTAATTGACTTGCCCAGGATCAAACATTAGTAACATCTGAAGCCAGATTTGAACTCAGGTCCTCCTACCTCCAAGCCTGATGCTTTAGCCACCGTGCCACTTCTCTCTCTCTCTCTCTCTCTCTCTCTCTCTCTCTCTCTCTCTCTCTCTCTCTCTCTCTCTCTCTCTCTC
>NC_058132.1:32201702-32229205 GCF_016433145.1 Gracilinanus agilis
GTATAAGAGACAGCTCTCTCTCTCTCTCTCTCTCTCTCTCTCTCTCTCTCTCTCTCTCTCTCTCTCATATTTATATGTATAAAATGAAGGAGTTAGCTTTGGCGGCTTCTTGGTTCCTTTCTAGCTCTAAATCAATGATCCTCTTATTTTTTATAAATTCTCTAAGCTTCGGAGAATTTAAATAATGATAATGAGTGTTTCTGTAGCACTTTGAAGTTTGCAAAAGGCCTTACAAATATCTTATTTGATCTTTTTTTCCCTTTTTTTTTAAACCCTTACCCTCTGCCTTGGAATCAATACTGTGTATTGATTCCAAGGCAGAACAGCTGTAAGAGCTAGGACAATGGGGGTTAAGTGACTTGCCCAGGGTCACACACCTCGGAAGTATCAGAGGCCACATTTGAACCTCATCTCTAGACCTGGCTTTCAATCTACTCAGCTACCTGATTTTCTCTTTGGTTTGATCTTCACCTCTCTCGGGAGATAGATGCTTATAATATGTATGATCCCCATTTTGTAGGTGAGGAAACTGAGGCTGAGAGATCTTAATTGACTTGCCCAAGTTTGGGCAACTAGTAAGTGTCTGAGGCAGGATTTAAATTCAAATCTTTCTGACTCTAAGACTAGCACTCTTTATCTATTCAGCCTCTCAAATGTGAGTGATAGGGCTTGAACCCATGCCCTTCTGAGTCAGATCCTAGCACTCCATCTATCCTTAGTTCTTTCCAGCTCTAAAATTCTAGGACTTTTGAGCCTGTGGTATAAACCTCAGGCAGAGCTGTGAGGTAGATCAAATCAAGACCCAGTCATGATTGTTGGGTGTTCTATTAAGGGCAGTTTTCTTAAAGTAGCTGTCCTAAATGAGAATTGGGTGAGTTGGTGTCCCGAGAAGTGTCTCTCTTTGTCTCTGTCTGTCCTTCTGTCTCTACACACACACCTCTATATCACAAAAGCTCAGGAACACTGACAAGGGATGGGGCAAGTTGGGATGAATCTTAGGAATTCCCCAATGAACAATACACTCATTTGGTTAACGTTGTTCTGTCATTGAACACATTGTTTCCTCTGAATCAGTCCCATCCATGATATGATGTACCATCTCCCTCCAAAGCTTCCCAGCCCTTCCCCTTAACTGTCTTTTGTCCTTACCCTCTTAATTCTCAGTCCCTGGTAATTCCCTCCTTTCTGATTTCTCTGATCCTGGATTGGATGGCTAGAAGAAAGTAAACCTGGGGCTGCTTGAAATTCATGCTTTCCCCCTCAGCCCAGCCATTCCCTATCTGGCAGTCCTTTCAGTTAAACCTTTGACTCTCCATCAGGTTCACTACTGTAGCGATTGCCCATTCTGTTCTCCTTCACTCCTCACACATCCAGTCATTCTCCACCAGCCCTCACATACCCTTAAATCTCCCCTTTCTGTAATGACTTTGACTTTAACTTGATTTGAGAAAATTGAGGCTGCCTGACAGTAACACCCTTCCGGGCCTTCTTCCATGGCCCAGCGTTTCTGTCTCTTCTTCTTTCATGTTCTCTTCTCTTGGCTTAGAGATAGCAGCAGCTTTCTCTGCCCTTCCAGGGTATATGGGCATATTCTTTCTTGACTATGATTTTGGTTTTCAAAATAGAAAATATCAAATACATGATATCAGGACCTTCCCTTTTATTCTGAAGAAAAGAAGTATATTTCTTCTTTTCCTAAAGTTAACTTCCTTACATTTTCTCCATCTTTTCTCTTTCCGTCTTATTGGTCCACATATATTATTGGCCTGTCCCCTTGTGATCTGTCTCACTTTGTCTCACTCATCTCTCTGGATGCCTTTTCCTGTCCCTCTTTCATCTTCAAACTCTTTTTTAGCCAATATTTTCCCTTATACGAGACTTAAGTCAGTTCCTTCTTCAAACAAATCCCTTTTCTACCTCTTCCCTAATTCTCTCCCTCTGCAAACCTTCCCAGGACCTTTCTTTAACATTTTTTTAAATTCAAAGCTATTTTATTTTCTCAGTTACATGTAATAATTTTCAACGTACATTTTCCAAAATTATAAGATCCAAATTCTCTCCCATCCTCTATTCCCTACTCCTTCTCAAATATGCTGAGCAATTTGATCCGAATTAGACCTATATTATGCAGAACATACTTCCATAAAACAGTAAATAGACTAATGTGAAAGATAGTCCACTTTGGTCTACAACTGACTGAAATAGTTTTTTCCCTGGAGGTGGATTGCATTCTTTGCCATAAGTCCTACAGAATTGTCATGGATTATTGTATTGCTGAGTAGCTAAGTCTTTCTCTGTTGATCATTGTATAATATTGCTTTTACTCTGTTCAGTGTTCTCCAAGTTCTGCTAATTTCACTCTGCATCAGTTCATGTAGGTCTTCCCAGCTTTTTCTGAAATCATCTTGTTCATCATTTCTTAGAGCACAATAGTATTCCATCACCAACATAGACCTTTGTATTCATTTAAATTATGGTGGTAGGATTATAGGTGCAGAGGTGAGGTCATACAGTATAACTCCCTTATTTTTACATATGAAAAAACTAAGATCCAGAGAGATTAAGGGTCTTCTCAGGTAATAAAGGTAAAGTGGTGGGGATTTGAAACCAGATCCAGTTTATTTCTGGTGTACCACCTTGGATTCATTCTTTGAATTCTCTTGTGTTCAACACTCTTGATCACTCCTTTCTTCTTCTTCCCTCATTTATGTTCCATCACATTGCCCCCTACTTCATGTGAAATATTGGAATCAGTCCTCAGTACTACAGTTTAGAAAGGACACTGAAAATCTGGAGGGTGTCCAGAGGAGGGTGACCAAGATGATTGAGGGTCTTGAGTTACTGTTATATGATCAGTTGCTGGAATTGGGAGATGTTTGGGCTGGAGAAGAGAAGACTCAGAATGGGTTAGGGGATTCACTTGCTGTCTGTTTTTGTTTTTTTGAACTTATTTTTTCAGTTACAGGTAGAACAATTTTTGATAACTGTTTTCTTACATTTTAGGATTCAGATTTTTTCCCCCTCCCTCCCTTTGCTCCTCCCCATCAAGGCTGTAAATAATCTGATATTGGTTATGCCAGTGCTTTCATGCAACACATATTTCCATATTGCTCATGCCATGACAGAAGAAACATCACACATGCGTAAAAAACTCATGAAGGAAATATAATGCAAGAGGTCATGCTTTGATCTGCAATCAGACTCCAACAGTGAGAACATTTTCATCATGAATCTCTTGTTGCTTTTTTTGCTTGATAATAGTTTAATCTTTCACAGTTGATCATTGTATAACATTTCTATTATTGCATTGCTCTCCTGGTTCTGCTCACTTCACTCTGCATCAGTTCATAGAAATCTTTCCATGTTTTTCTGAACTCATCCTGTTCATCTTTTCTTAAGGTGCAATATTACATTAGTGCAAACATTTCATTACAACCATATACCAAAACTTGTTCATCTTAAGTGATGAACAGCTGCTCGGTTTCCAATTCTTTGCCACCACAGAAAGAGCTGCTAAAAAGATTTTGGTACACGAAGGTCCTTTTCTCTTATCTCTTATCTCTTTGGGATGTGGACTCAGTAGTGGTATTGCTAGGTAGAGGGAGATTGTAGTTTTATTATGGACCTTTGAGCCTGGTTCCATATTGTTCTCCAGAATGGTTGTATCAGTTCATAGTTCCACAACAGAGTCATTAGTGTTCCAATTTTTCTACATCCTCTCCAACATTTGTCATGTTCTTTTTTGGTCAAGTTAGCCAATTTTATAGGTGTGTCTCAATGGTTTTAATTTGCATCTAGTGATATAGAACATTTTTTATCTGACTATAGATAGTTTTAATTTCTTCCTCTGAGGACTGCTTGCTCATATCCTTTGGTCATTTTTCAGTTGTGGAATGCTTTGTATTTTTATAAATTTGACTCAGTTCTCTATATATTTGAGAAATAGGCTTTTGCCAGAGATACTAGCTATAATTTTTTTTTCAAATTTATTGTTTTCTTTCTAATCTTGGTTGCATTGGTATTGTTTGTACAAAACTTTAAAATTTAATGTAAGCAAAATTATGCATCTGATTTTTTTTGTGATGCTCCCTGTGTCTTGTTTGGTCACAATTTTTTCCCTTATCCATAAGTGTCACAGATAAAACTTTTATGTGTTCCACTAATTTATGGTGCCACCTTTTACTTCTTGTTCTTCTATTTTGACTTTATTTTGGTATAGGGTGCAAGATACTGTTTTCCAGTTTTCCCTGCAGTTTTTTGTCAACTAGTGAGTTTTTGCCCCAAAAGCATTATCAAATAGTAAGCTGCTATGGATATTAATCATCATGTTTCGTTTATATAGCGTATTCCATTGATCCACCAGACTGTTTTGATGATTGCCACTTTATAGTATAGTTTGAGGTAGGAATGATCAGGCCTCCTTCCTTCAAATTTTTATTTCACTGATTCCTTTGACATTCTAGGCCTTTTGTTCTTCCAGATAAATTTTGTAATTATTTGTCTAGTGTTATGAAATAATTCTTGGATAGATTGTTTGGCACGGCACTGAAAAAAGCAAATTAATTTAGGTAAGATTGTCCTTTTTATTATATTGGTCTGGCCTATCCATGAACAATGAATGTTTTCTCAATTGTTTGGGTCTGACTTTATTTGTGTGAAGAGTGTTTTGTAATTGTGTTTATATAGTTGCTGGGTGTCTCCCATTATTTGGAGGGTTGTCCAGAGGAAGAGAGATCAGATTTATTCTTCCTGGCCCTTCAGGCAGAAATAGGAACAATGGTAAAGAAAGTTGGAAATTTAAGTGGGAGATCAGGGAAAACTTCTAGATGATTGTTGTTTGTTCTTTGTTCAAAGATGGGATCATGTCTTGATTCACATGAATTGGTTTTAAGTGAGTAGAGCTGCATAAAGACAATTGGACCCACTTTAAAATGGAATGGGCTGCCAACAGATTTGGTGGGTTCCTCCTCCTAGGAGATCTTCAAATGGCCTGGTTAGGCATTTGTTGCCTGTGATACCTTGATCAGGTCTGGGTTGGACTCACTGATCTCTGAGGTTCCTTGGAATTTGGAGTTTCTGGAGGTCTCCCAGTTGCCAGTGTGTCATTCCCTTCTCTAAAGAAGTCACATGTTTAGTAAACATAAACTTAAGTTCATCATTAACTTGAATAAGACAACAGGTCATTTATAGTATTTGTTGTTGAATGTTCTTTAAGCAAGGCCTTATTATCATGTGAGTTCCTTTCAGAGTAGAGTAGCACATGTTATTCTTTGGTGTTTATATACACATACCGTATTGTTTTGTGAAAAGTTTTAAGTATAGCATTCAGCTTTGTCTCATTATTTTCAAAGATCAAAGTGAAAAACTACATTTCTCCTTAAAATAGGCTTCCAGTAAAATTAGCAAGCTGCCATTGCAGCGCAAGTTTCCTCCAGTTTTGTAAAATCATGGATACTTGGGAATGGACTGTGTTTGGTGGAAAGTTGGCTCATATTAGGTGATTTTGTGATTTTTTTTTTTTAAATTGGCTCCAGCATCAAGCCATGTAAAAGTTGAAATCTAGTGTGGATCTGGTTCGCCAGATTTCTTTCTCGGGCTTTTTAGAAAGCTGCGAAACACATTTATTTATTGGCATCATACCTGAAATAGTAATTATCAGGTTTTTATTAATAGATAAATCAAAGGAGGGGGAAGTAAAGAGGGAGGGATTTAGAATAAATGAATTCTTAGAATCTTTTTTTCCCCAAATGTATTTTTAAAAATATTTTTAGTTTTGTTTTCTTTGACAAATGAATTTAAATGTGATTCTCTGTTTGGAAATTAGTAGATGGAGAACCTCCCTAAGAACCAGAAGACCTAGGTTTAAGTCCCACTATATAATGTGCCCCTGGGCAAGTTCTGGGCAGAATATTATAAATTGCAGAGAACTCTATCAACTCACATTGATAGAAACTAGGAATTTTTTTTTACTAATGATAGATCCGAACCTTAGCTGAAAAGACAGAAGAGTGGCAAGGGCTAGGCAACAGGTTAAGTGACTTGCTCAGGGTCTTGCAGCTAGGAAGTGTGTGAGGTCATATTTGAACCCAGGCTCTTCCTTCAGAAAAGGAAACCCAGGCTTTCTTTTCTGACTCCAGAAAAGGAACAAAATCTTAAAGCGATATCTTGAATATTCTCTGTCCTTCCTCCCCTGCTCCCCTTTTTCTTCCAACTTTCTTAAAAACAAACAAACAAAAAAAAAACTAAACAAAAACTGTCCAGTATTTGTCCCTGAATGCAAAACTGAGTGTATTGATAGTGAGAAGTTAGTGTTTCTGTCTGGTGCTTATTTGTTTGAGAGCAGGGGGCTTGCTGGTGTCTAATAGCAGAAACTTCAATAGATTGAGTCTCAGGATTGCCAGCTTTTTAATGACCTCTCTCTCCTCCTCCTTCTTGACTTCCTTCCTGCTCACCTTCTCTCTCCCTCCTCTGTGCCTTTCTCCATCATTTCTAAGAGGTAACATTGGAGTAGTGGAAAAAAACCTTAGAATCCAAAGCCTGGATTGGCTTTCTCTTCTGACATTTACTAGATGAACTTTGGGAAGACCCTTGTTTTTTTTTTTTGATCCCTCAGTTTGCTTGTTTGTAAAATGGGGTAAGGAATTCTTCCTTACCTTTACTTTAGGGGACCAGCATGACACATGTAGAACACAGAGTGCTTTGTACAGATCATAGATGTAGGGCTGACCGAAATCTTGGAGATCAGCAAGCCCAACACTGTCATTTAACAGATGAGAACTCTAAAGCCCAGAGGGGGGAAGATTGACGTTTCTGAGCCACATGGAAATGCCAGAATCAGATTTGAACCCTGGTCTATTCCAAGTCCAGTGTTCCTAACCACTTTACCATACTGCCTCTAGAACAAAAGAAGGGTGTGTGTGTTGGACAGGGTTCTAGACTTTAAAAAGAGCTTTTACCTTCTTAGTATTGATTCTAAGACAGAAGAGGGTCAAGGGCCAGGCATTGGGGTTTAAGTGACTTGCCTAGGATCATGTAGCTAAAACCAGATCTGAACCCAAGTCTTTCTGACTTCAGCCCTGGTGCTCTAGGTACTTTGCTACCTAGCTTCTAGACTTTTCCTTAGTCCTAGTATCCTCACCTGTTGCTTGGCAGCATTTCTAATTCAGTCCACTAGTTACTTGCCATTTTTAAAGGTTCTTATAGCCTGGATGAGTGGGTAGGATTGCATGGGTATCTGTCCTCTCCCCTTCCTTCCCTTCCCTCCCTTCTTGGGTTTGCTACTTCCCCCCAATCCCCTCACTGGGGAAATGAATGTGCCACAATAAGCTGAACTTGTATTTTTTCTGGTACCCATTGCCTTTTAGTTGATACCACTGGAGGGGAGGGATGGTCCTCCTTTTTTAGCATCCTTCCCTTTGTCTGTCTTATAAAATGTGATGGCAGAATGACATCATACTGTGACATTCTTGTGGTCCCCCTTTCCTAGGTTTGTTTTGGCGGCCACCTGGTCTCCGCTTGCTTAACATCAGTAAGAGTTGTTTTTTTTTTTTTTTTTTTGTCATCTTGTTTTTTTATTTTCAACGTGTCCAAATTCCCCGGATCTCTCTTTTCCTTTCCGTTGTCTTTTTTTTTTTTTTTTTTAAACAGAGAGCTCTTTCCCCCTGCCCCCCTCCCCAAAGTTGGGGAGACTGCAGAAATATTTGTTTTTCTGTGACATCAGCTCCTCACCATCCATGCCATGTTTTAGTTTGTGCCTCAGCTGCTTGCTACAGCCTCCCCAGGGAGCCAGTACCACCCGTGCCTGGATACATGAGGCAGAGATGTGAACAAGAGAGAACAGGATAACCAGTCTTCCATTAGCCTTTAACGTTCAAGCTCTTTCTGCCCGTTAGCCCGGGTGTCTAGTGGTAGCCCAACGACAGCATCTGGGACCTACGGGAGAGGGGTGGGAAATGTGCCCTTTTTTACCTGCTGCACAATAGAGTCCAAAAAAAAAAAAAAAAAAAAAAAAAGAAAGAGAGAGAGAAAGAGAGCAAGAGAGAGAGAGAGAGAGAGAGAGAGAGGGAGAGAGAGAATCTCATGCTGAGGAAGCCACCGAATAAAGGCCAGTGAGTAATGCATGTGTCTTCTGGGTATTCTGTGCCTTCCGTGAGGTTGCTGCTTGCCTTCGCCAGTGCTGTGTGTGTGTGTGTGTGTGTGTGTGTGTGTGTGTGTGTGTGTGTGTGTGTGTTGTCTGTCGTCTGTGTGCAGTGCAGGAGAGCCAAAATGCTGACTTCTCTTATCATATAGTTGCCCTGGGCCTCTGGTCCTCCTTTGCAACCACAGATTGTTACAAATGCAGATAGCTCCGGTGCCTCCTGCGTGCCTGTGTGTGGGGATGTGGCTGCTGGAGCCCCTCCGAATAATGTCGCCTGGAATGCGGTGAACCGGCTGCTGGTTTGTTTGTTTGTTTGTTTTTTTTATTATTATT
Source organism: Gracilinanus agilis (assembly GCF_016433145.1). Taxonomy (NCBI): domain Eukaryota; kingdom Metazoa; phylum Chordata; class Mammalia; order Didelphimorphia; family Didelphidae; genus Gracilinanus; species Gracilinanus agilis. The sequence continues at coordinate 32,210,173 of NC_058132.1, forward strand.
ATTATTTTTCCACACACCCCCCTCCCCCAGCAGAGGAGGGAAGGGGGCCAGCATTTCCCCCCCTTTCCTTTTTTTTTTTTTTTTTTTTTTTTTAAAGAAAAACAAGGCACAGGAGGGACCATGCCCAGGGAGTGATGCTCCTGATAAGGGATTAATGAAGGAAATGTATCCAAAAAGGACTGGCGGTATGTGATCTGGAACGGAGGCCTGCTAAAGACCAGTGAGCTTGCTTGCTTGGATTTTTCCTTTTTTTGGTTTTGTTCTGTTTTTTTTTTTTTTTTCTTTTCCTTTTTGCAACCCCTTCAGTGGCCACCCTTCTCCCTTCCCCTCCTCCCTTCATAAAACAAAACAAAACAAAAACAAAAAAAAGGCTGGGGATCATCTTGAGGCATCCGTTGACCTAGTCACCGAATGGCTGCTGCCCATTTGATATTTGGTTTGTGACAGATGTGTTGTGTAATGTGATGGATCTGCAAAGGAGACACACACACACACACACACACACACACACACACACACACACACACACACACACACACACACACACGTCTCTCCTCTTAATCTGCATTGCTGTAGCCAGGCCAATCAATAGCAGGCTTTCAGGGTAGAGGATGGAGATGTTTGGGAGCTGGGACTCAGAAATTCCAACGATGATGCTCGATATTGGGCTGCTGCCACCATCAGCTGATTTTCCTGGGGAAGGAGCGGACCCAGAAATCCGGGGGAGCTATTAGTATTCCTCAGCCTTCCCATGCAGGGGCTCGGGAATTTGTGGAATGTTTCTGTTTGCTCTTCCGTCCATCAAGGATGTTTATGGGCACTTTGTTGTTGCCTCAAGTTGTTTTAAGATGCTGGCATCTTCCCCCGGCGCTTTGGGGATCCATTCTGGCTTTTGGAAGCCCCCCATCTCAATGCCTATCTCTGGTGCTCTTCTGCTTAGTCCTAGGAGATATTTTGAGGTTGTCTATGGATGGATGGTGGGGAGATACCTTTGAATTTCATCTTTGGTCTTTTGGGGGGGGGGGAGGGTCATCCATCTTGGCCAGTAATAAAATAATAATGACGATCCACTAGCGGCTCTTCTGTGGACTTGCTGTGTGTGTGTGTGTGTGTGTGTGTGTGTGTGTGTGTGTGTGTGTGTGTCTCTCGTGGCCTGCAAATGCTGTGCTTGTGAGGACAGGATTTTCCCTTCATTTGTACTATATTGGCAACAGTGATTAGGTTATTCCGAGCACGTGAACGAGTCCCCTCCCCCAGCGGAGGCAGGAACGAGCGAGATCATAGAGGCAGCTTGGAAGAGAGAGCTTGGATTGCGTTGGGGAATTGGTTTGCTGGGGAACCCTCAGAGGAGAAAGAAAGAAGGTTGGGGTTTATTGGTCGACCGGACTGAATTTTTAAGGGTGGGGGGGTGGGGTGGGGTGCAGAGAGACTGGGCTCCTCCAAGAGGAGGAGGAGGAGGAGGAGGAGGAGGAGGAGGAAGGAAGGAAGGAAGGAAGGAAGGAAGGAAGCAGCTGTGTCATGGTTTCTCAAGAATGTCCGTCAAGTCTTTGCCTCTGTCTTTTAACGCACCCCACGTGTTTGGAGTTCGTGTTTATGGGAATCCTGGAAATATAGGTACCGATGGACCAGAAGGGCTTGGGCCTCTTGGGGCAGGAATTAGGTTTGAGGGATTCTCCTCTTCGTGGACTCGTCAGCTTGAAGAGTCTGTCAATGTTTTGGATGACATCCCCTCCCCCAGCCTGAGTGATGAGAAAATGAGAAATGCATGTGTGTATGGATTACGTGTGTTTGTTTGCTCGTAGGTATGTACGTGTGATTATTCATGATCCATTTATTTTAAAATTAAATTTTGTTCTCAATTTACTGAGCATCTCTTTTTTTTTTTTTTGAATCCCTCCCACCTCCTCCACTTGGAGGGGGAAAAAGAAGAAGGAATGAGGAAAAAAAAACGTGTGTCTGTTTTCAAAATAGTGAGGGGGCAGAGTGGCCCAATCCTTGCTTTGACTCGTTTTCCCTTTCCCTGAAAGATCCTGCAGTGTTGTTTCTCAGGCTCTGGGGATGTGGAGGTTCCAAGTCGATTCTTGTTCTCTGCCCAGTCCTGAGTCTTGCTTCTCTGGTGTGGAGTCGAGGGCTTTAGTCAGCGATTTTCTTGGCTTGTCCCCTTCCCTTGGTTCACTAATTTAGGACATGAGGTCAGTTAACGGCAGGCAGCTGCCAGTAGAGACAAGCTCCCAAGCTCTCTCCTGGCTGAGGGCTGTCACCGGTGGCTGCCTCCTCAATCCAGGGAGATTGGATAATTAATTTTGTTAATCCGTAAAATTAGATTGAGCAAGCTATTTCACCTAGCCTGAGCCTTCAGTTTCCTCATCTGGAAAATGGGAATAATATTCACAATAATGATGTTGATAATACCACCTAGGGTTGTTGCAGGAGATTTGTAAGGCGTTCTGTATGTAACTGCATAGATCAGCTATCATTATCATTATTATCATCCAGGACAGAGTTGGTAGGAAAATTTAGAACCTCCTCGGGTATTATTCAACCATTTACATCAGGTTCCTTAACTGTCTGGATCCTAGGGGAAGGGCCAGTAGATTAACATTCATTTAATTTGATGTTTAAGAGCTTGTATTTAATTGTTTCCCATCTCCCACATCAAGCAGAAACAAGCTCCTTGAGGATAGGAATTATTTTATTTTGGTCTCTGTCTCCTCAGTCTCTGGCATCCAAAAGGTAATTAGGTGGCACACTGAGTCTGGAGTCAGAAAAGACTTGAGTTCAAATCCAACCTCAGATGCTTAGCACTTGTATGACCTTGGGTGAGTTTTGCTTAATCCTTGTTTGCCTCAGTTTCCACAAGTGTAAAATGGGGATAATAATAGTACCTATCTTTCAGAGATTTTTTTTAAAATCCTTACCCTCTGTCTTAGAATTGGCACTAAATATCAGTTCCAAGGCAGAAGAGCAGTAAGGACTAGGCAACTGGGTTTAAGTGACTTGCCCAGGGACACATATCTAGGATGTATCTGAGGCCAGATTTGAAACCAGGACCTTCCTGGTTCTCTATCCACTGAACCACCTAGTTGTCCCTTCATAGGATTATTGTATGAATGAGATGAGATTTATTTGTAAAATACTCTATAAATATTAGCCATTATTATGAATAGCTGGTTTTAGGAGCCACATCCCTCAGCTTTGCCCTTAAGTAGAACAACATTCCTTGGAAGCAATACTGGGGCTGAGATCAATTTATGCCCTTTGCAGGATTGTTGGGAGGGTCAATTGAGATAATTGAAAAGGTGCTGTATAATGCAAATTATTGTAATAATATAATATAATATAATATAATATAATATAATATAATATAATATAGGTATCATTATACAATAGGAGATTAATAAATGCTTGTTCTATTGAATTGAATCTGGATACTGATGAATATATATATATATATGTATATGTATATATATATATATATATATGTTTTTTTAAGCCCTTACTATCTGTCTTAGAATCAGTACTGTGTATTGATTCTAAGGCAGAAGAGTGGTAAGAGCTAGGCAATGGGGGTGAAGTGACTTGCCCAGGGTCACCCAGCTAGGAAGTGTCTGAGGCTAAATTTGAACCTAGGGCCTGGCACTCCATTCACTGAGCCACCTAGCTCCCCCCAATGATTGATACAGATTTCATTAATATGTGAATTCCATGGTGATGAATATGTTGAAGGCTTCCATCTCTTCCACTGTGGACTTGCAAATCAAGGAGTCCTTTCCCCACTTTTCCTGTTGCATTTGAACTGATTTAAGGCAAATCGGCTAATGGTGTTTTGGGGAGAAATTTTCACTTTTATTGGAAACGAAGCTCAGATTCTTAAAGATTTCTGAGCCTCAGAGTGTGGAATGCCAGATGCTTTTCACAATGGGTATGCCTGGATCCCAATAACTGGGTTACAGTAAGTCTTTGTCTGTTTCTTGACTGTGAATTGTGTGCCCAGCCCTCCCCAAGGCTCTGTGGGGAACAAAGGGGATAGATCTTCTCCTCCCAGACCTCTGGGTCCTGAACATCCTTGGAACAAGAGTGAGCAGTAGAAGCCAGCAGAACGTAAGCTTCTTGAGGGCAAGGAGTGTTTAGGGTTTTGTTTTTCATTCCTGCTCTGAATTAAGCTTGTTGTGAATACTTGGTCCTTGGTTGGTTGATTGTTGGTATCGGCCACATTGATGAAATAAATAGGTGACTTGGACCACCACGGCGCTGACAACTAACACTTCCATTTTCCCTCCGCGAATTCTGTTGTGGAGAAACTTCCATGATTGTAGACCAGACAGTTGGGAGTACATTTGAGGAAGTGCATGAGGGCATTTGTGATGACTGTCCCCAAATCATCTGACCATAATAAACCAATGACCAACAGTGGATTCACTTGATCCCAGAGCTCATGAGATATTTCCTATAAGAATAAACCAATTTCTATAATAGACTCATCGAATTCCAAGGTTGGAAGGGATCTCAAAGAACACGTTCCAGACCCTTTTCTTAAATGGACATTCATTAATGTCTGCTGGAGATAAGACCCAGTGGAAAGGCGTCCTTAGAGATGGGATTACCCATGTTATTGGTCACTGAAATATCTAGCTCACACAAAGGCTTGCGAAACTTTCCCCTTATAATACTTTGGTTCGATAGTAAATAAATGCTGAGGGCTTAGCCTGGGCTTTATTGTAATTTCCATACATCTGCCTGGTTAATATGTATGAGGTTTTAGGAAGCCGGGTCAGCAGTTTGGGGGTCTGGGCACCATAACTTCCAGGGACGAGCTCGGGCCAGGTGACTTAAACTCGGTCATCTCTCATCAAGGATTTCGGAAACACGCTATGTGTGCTTAGCCTATGGAAAGTTTCAAAATCGTTTACTAGAATCCAGCAGGAAGGAGGAAGGCTGGGATGAGGGGCTTAATTTGCACTTCAGTGTCAACAATGACTTTTCAATGAGTGAAATATAGATATATGTTTTAAATGTCGATTTTTGTCCTTACTTCCTTTGGCAAGTGTGGGTATATATGAATAAGAGCATGGGGACAGAAAAGAAAAATGAGCAGTAAGCTGAGACCAACCAGCCGGCCAAAAACCCGAGAGACTGTAAATGGTTGTGTTTGTGTCTGGCTATAAGCACTTGTACTTACTTAGCAAAGCAAGGCAGCAGGGCAGTGAACAGAGGAATGGTCTTGCAGTCAAGATGATTTGAGTTCAGTGCCTACCTTGGATAGATACTGACTGACCGTATGGATTCTGGTTCAACGTATAGGCTTCTCTAGAGTTTTTGTATATGTTGTTCCTAGGGCCTAGGACAATGCACATCTCATTTTTGTATGTGGTGTCCTCAGCACCTAGGACAGTGCTCAGCACACAGTAGGCACTCATTACACTACTTTTGTTTTTAGTTGGACCATCTCATTTTTGTATATGTTGTCCTCAGCACCTAGGACAGTGCCTGGCACATAGTAAGTACTCAGTATACAACTGTTCTTTTTAGTAGAACCATCTTATTTTTTTATGTGTTGTCCTCAGCACCTAGGACAGTGCTCAGCACACAGTAGGCACTCAGTACACTACTTTTGTTTTTAGTAGAACCATCTAATTTTTGTATGTTGACCTCACCACCTAGGACAGTGCCTGGCACATAGTAGGTACTCAGTATAGAACTGTTGTTTTTAGTAGAACCATCTCATTTTTGTATGTTGACCTCACCACCTAGGACAGTGCCTGGCACATAGTAAGTACTCGGTATAGAACTGTTGTTTTTAGTAGAACCATCTCATTTTTGTATATGTTGTCCTCAGCACCTAGGACAGTGCCTGGCACATAGTAGGTACTCAGTATACAACTGTTTTTAGTAGAACCATCTCATTTTTGTATATGTTGTCCTCAGCACCTAGGACAGTGCCTGGCACATAGTAGGTACTCAGTATACAACTGTTTTAAGTAGAACCATCTCATTTTTGTATATGTTGACTCTAGTATCTAGGACAGTGCCTAGCACATAATAGGTACTCAGTACATGACTGTTGATTTTAGTAGGACCATCTCATTTCTGTATATGTTGTCCTTAGGACTTAGGATAGTACCTAGGACATAGTTGGTACCTAATAATACACTATCGTTGTTGTTGTTAAGCTCATACCTTCTGTCTTAGAATTGATATTGACTATTGGTTCCAAGGCAGAAGGATAGTGACTTGCCTAGGGTCACACAGCTAGAAAGTGAAACCAGATTTGAACCCAGGACCTTTTGTCTCCAGGCCTGGTTATCAATCCTCTGAGCCTAGCAGCCTCACTGTTCTTATTTTTAATAGGGTCCATCTTATTTTGTATATGTTGTCTCCCATACCTAGCACATAGTAGATGTCTAGTACATTAGCATTGTTGTTTTAAAGACTGGATGTCTCCTTATCTTGCCCAGTCTGGGAGTACACAGGATAATCATGGGCCAGAGGCTACTATTGAATTTTGCATGAGCTTTGACCTGCTTTGTTCCCACCCTGAGTCAGTTTGCTTATTGGTCTCACCTTCCCTCTGCTACCATGTTCATATTGAACACCACATTACAGATGCCATATCATCTTAACCTATTATGTCTTGGAACTCCTGAGTTCAAGAGGTCCCTCAGCTTCCTGGGTAGCTAGGATGACAGGTATGGGGTGCCATGTCCACCAAGAAGTAGCTGTTAAGTTGAATTGTTGAATTGACTTTGTGACCAGGAATGAATCACTTAATCTCTTAGTGCTACAGGCAACTATCTAGGAATCTTGGTGGAAAGCAATTCCACGCTGGGAATTCCCTGTATAGATAGAATCAGAAGATCATTGCTTGAGAAATAGGTCATTTAGTCCAATCTCCTCATTTAATAGATGAGGTCCAAGAGAAGTTCTGCAGGCTGCTCCAGGTCATACTTGAAGATTTGAACCAAAGTCATTTGATTCTATTTACTGTACTCCCTCTTACCATTTCCCCCCTCCAAAAACTCACACCTGAAGTCGATACTGGAAAGGGATCCCAGGGTTCACCACCTGCCCACTGGATCCCTGAGATCATGCCCTGGAGTTGCTGAGCCACTGAACTCTGAACTCTGGTGTGATGAAGCCTCCATCCTGTTAATTCCAGCCATGCGCTGGCTTGCAACCCTACCCTCATGGTCCTCTCCTACCTCTGCTCTGAGCACTCTACTCAGATCAGCACTACCATTGCCTCTGGAAATGCGGCAGTGGCTTACCCCATTGGTACACTCACCAAATACGAGTTCCCAGACTTCCCCAGCTGCCATTTCCTCCCTGTTAGATAATAAATTTCTCCAGGGCAAAGATTACTTTGCTTTTATATTTATATCACCTGTGTTTATTACAGTGCTAAACAAATGCTTTTCCTTTCATTGATTCTTTTTTTATTCATTCACTTCCTAGTCCAATGACTCTAGAGTCCACGAACTTCCAAAAAAATTGGATAACTATGTAATTGGTATTATATAGTTATTATAATTATCCTATACATTTAATGCATTACTTTGAGAAGGGGGCCATAGACTTCTCTTGGCTGCCAGAGGAGTCCATGATAAAAACATATCTAGTCCAACCAGATCTGCACCCTAGATCTCATCCAACCTCTTTTTAAAAATTTTATTCTATTTTTTTAAGAATCCTACCTTTCATCTTAGAATCAATAATGTATATTGGTTCCAAGGCAGAAGAGTGGTAAGGGCTGGGCAATTTGGTTGAAGTGACTTACCCAGAGTCACACAGCTAGGAAGTGTCGGAGACCAGATTTGAACCCAGGATCTCCCATCTCTGAGCCTAGTTCTCAACCCACTGCCCCCTTTCCCTGTCCCCCATTTATTTATTTTAAACCTTTACCTTCTATCTTAGAATCAATATTGAACATCATTTCCAAGGCAGAACAACAGTAAGGGTTAGGCGATAGGAGTTAAGTGAGTTGCCCAAGGTCACACAGCTAGGAGCTGGATTTGAACTCCTTACTTCCTGTCTCCAGTTCAATCCATTGAGCCACTTAGTTGCCCACAACTTTTTTTTAAAGAGGAGGAATCTGAGGGTCAGAGAGGTCAAGTGTATCACCAAGATCAGAGTGGTAGAAAATAGCCAAGCCTTTAGGGCAGCTGGGTAGCTCTGTGGATTAAGAGCCAGGCCTAGAGACAGGAGGTCTTGGGTTCAAATCTGGCCTCAGACACTTTCTAGCTGTGTGACCCTGGGCAAGTCACTTAACCTTCATTGACTAGCCCTTACTGCTCAATACATAGTATTGATTCCAAGATGGAATGTAAGGGTTAAAAAAAGAAGATAGCCAAGCTCAGATGAGAATCTCTCATTCCTCTTTTCACAGTATCTCAGGATTGGAAGGGACTTGAAGTCATGGAATCCAATATGTCCCTGAAAACACTCCTCTGCAGCATTCCTTGCCATTTTCCAGATATGTCATTGATTACATTTAGCAGTGTCTCCATCCTCATGGTTTTCTGGAGCCGTTCTTATTTACTGTATCATGCTATAGTATTAAGGAGACATTGTTGTTGCAATGTCACATTCCTACCACTGATGCCTTTTTCTGATACTGCAATTTCTCAGTACAAGTTTTGGCAAGCCTCTACTCCTAATCCCATCCCAGCTACCGTAGAACACCCCTTTAGCCCCCACTGTGGAACAGCAAATAAAGTGTACTACCTTAGGAGTCCATCTCTGCCAAGAGGGAGGTGTTTGTAAAGTGCTTAGAGATACTGTTCACTCATATTCAACCGTATGTGACCCCGTGGACTTTCTATTCTTGTATTTTTCCTGGTGAAGATACTGGAGTGGTATGCCTTTTCCAGTGTGCCCCCATTTTACAGATGAAGAACTGAGGAAAAATAGGGGTTAAGGGACTTGCCCAGGGCACCTAGCTAGTGAGTGTCTGAGGTCAGATTTGAACTCAAATTTTCCTGAAGCCTTAGCATAGTGCCTGGTGCCTAATACATTCTATACAAACACTTATTCCTTTCCCTTTTCCTTTCCCTTCCCCAGTCATCAGTCATCTGTAGTCAAGGCTGGTCATTACACTGACTCTGAGTTCTGATGCATTGGGGTTGTTTTCCCTAAGTCATGGGAGTCATCCATTGTGAAAGCTGTTCCTTTTCTTCCTCCTGCATCAGTTCATGTAAGTCTTTCTATGCTTCTCTCAAGTCTTGCTATCCATTACTTCTGACTGTTTTTGTCTTTGTGTTTCCTAGTACCTAGCACCATCAGTCCATGGTATACAGTAGGGGCTTCATCCATGCCTGTTAATTGAAGTCTGAGCATGTTAACATGCAAGTTAGTGCCTCTTTAGGACCATAAGGTACAGAGGAGGTACCCACTGCCTTGGTAGAAGGAATTTCCTCATCTAGGAGTTCCCTATATCAGTGAAATTACAGATCTAGACCATATCTCAAACTCTAGCACCAAGCATCCCGGTAGGTATAAGGGATAAGAAGATAATACAGAAGGGTAGCTCAGTAGATAGAGAGCCAAGCTCAGAGATGGGAGGTCCTGCGTTCAAATCTGGCCTTAAATACTCCCTAGCTGTATGACCCAGGGCAAGCCACTTAACCCCAATTGGCTCTTCCTTGGATCCACTACTTAGTATTGCTTTTAATACAGAAGATAAGGGTTAAAAAAAAGACAGGGCAAAAAAAATCTCCAGTCCCTACCCTTAAGGAGCTTCTGTTCTCTGAGAAGAAGGTTTAAAAAGCTGAGAGATGCAAAATTCAGTTTTTCACTTGTTCCTTTTCTCTTTGTCTCTGGTTCCCCAGGGCTGTGGTAGGCTGTTGGGTTGGTTTGTTGCCAGTAGGATGTTGCTTTCTCTTGGGGAGCCTAAAGAAGAAGGTCAGGTAGCTTACTCAGAGGGTCTGTGAGCAGCTAATTTTGCAGGAGCCAAGAGGATTGGAGCCCCTTTTGTACAGCCATGGGTTGTATTTGTGTAGAGGTCTTGTTGGGTTCTTTGGGTTGGTGCCAAGTTCTTTCTGCTGAGCAGAGGCTTTTTGTTGTTGTTGTTCAGTATCTTGCAGCCTGCCCCATTAAAGCCAGAGATTATCCTGCCTCTCCTAAGGCACTGTTGCCCAGTGGTAAGCCACTCTGGTCTTAAGGGTCTTCACAACTCCAGCTGAACCTGGGAAGTGGAAGTGGGAACTTCTTACAGTTCTTCAGCCCTATGCACAGCAGTTACTTCCCAGGCATGGGTGGAGTGAATGTACAATTGAGGACTTGGTCCCCCCCATCTGACAATGACTTGGTGGCTGCGTAAAGTCCATTGGGTTTCGCTGCTTATTAGGCTTTTAAAGAGAGACTGTGCACGTTTGCAGGGTGGGGATTGCAAGGAAGGCTTGCTTTTTCTTTGCTCTAGTGATTCTGGTTTGAGGAGGCACTCACTCAGCTTTGAGGTCTCCCCCCTTTCTAATATTTATCACAGACTCTCAGAGTTGGAAGGAGCTTTATCATCAGAAATTATTTTCAGAAAGACCGAGGTTCAAATCCTATCTCAGATATCCATCAGGACTGGGATTCTGGATAAATTACTTGATTAAACTAAGCCTCAATTTCTCTACTGAGCACTGGCTGTGCAAAAAAAAAAAAAAGGTGGAAGTACCAAAAAGCATTGAAATCAGAGGATCTGAGTGCAAATTCTACCTTCCTCTTTGTTGTGAAATGACAAGACATTTTCTCTCCCTAATCCTGAGTTTCCTCATCTGTAAAGTGATGGGTTTGGACTAGATGCCTTTGAGATGTCTTTCAATTCTAGAGTTATTATCCTTTGAGCCATCCTCAGAGTGGATGCAAGAGAAGTGGGGGAGGAGGTATGTAATGTCTTACAAATATTAAAGCACTATTGCAGCAGGATAGAATGTTTCACCTGATACAGGAAGACCTGAGTTCAAACCCAAACTTAGATACTTATTAACTCTGACATTAAACAAATTACTTTATTTCTGTCTGCCTCAATTTTCTCAGTTCTAAAATGGGGAATAATAATGGCACCTACCTCCCAGGGTTCTTATAAAAAGAAAATGAAATAATATTTGCAAAAATGCTTGCAAACCTTATAATGCTATATATATATAAATGCTATTGTTGCTGCTTGCTTTTATTATACTTTGGTCTGCCCTGGACAAGGAATTTCCTTTATGGCATAGGAGCATTGATCTAGATCAGTACAGCAGTAAACATTTTTTTTTTATTTGTTTACTTTTGTTTAAACCCTCATCTTCTCTCTTAGAATCAATACTGTGCATCAGTTCTAAGGTAGAAGAGTGGAAAGGGCTAGGCAATAGGAGTTAAGTGACTTGCCCAGGGTCACCCAGCTAGGAAGTGTCTGAGGCTAAATTTGAACCTAAGGCCTGGCACCTAGCTGCCCCCCTATTTGTTTATTTTATTTTTTTTTTAACCCTTGTACTTTGGTGTATTGTCTCATAGGTAGGTGGAAGACTGGTAAGGGTGGGCAATGGGGGTCAAGTGACTTGCCCAGGGTCACACAGCTGGGAAGTGGCTGAGGCCGGGTTTGAACCCAGGACCTCCTGTCTCTAGGCCTGACTCTCACTCCACTGAGCTACCCAGCTGCCCCTATTTGTTTATTTTTTAAACCCTTACCTTCTATCTTAGAAGAGATAATAAATGTTCAGTTCAGAAGAGAGCAAAGGGCTAGATGATTGGGGTTAAGTGGCTTGTTCAGGGCCACACAGCTAGAAAGTATCTGAGATCAGATTTGAACCCAGGACCTCCTAGCTCAGTGATGGGCAGCCTTTTGAGCTTGGTGTGTCAAAATTCACCCAAAAAACCCAAGCATAACTCGGGTGGTGTGTCACTTCAAGAAAAAAAAAACACCATAATTTCATGATATTTATAGTTAAATAACAAAAATGTATAATCGTAATATATAACTGTATTTAATAAACCAAAAATAGATAAGTTAATATAGGTAGAATTGTCATCTATAGTGCACAGAGCGTCTGCACTACTCTACAGCAAATGTTTCATCCTCGGCATGTGGCCTCATACTTCTCTGTGTGTGGCCGCGTGTCATCGAAAATGGTTACGTGTGTCATAGGTTTGCCATCACGTCCTAGCTCCAGACTTTGGTGCTCTGTTCATTGTGCTACCTAGCTGTCCCCAGGAAACATCTATTAAACACCTTCTACATACCAGGCATCCCATTGGGATCAGTCATTTATTAAGTATGTACCATGTGTCTGGTACTTTAGTCCACACGCATTTATTAAGTACCTACTGTGTGCTAGGCTCTATATCATGTACTTTGAATACAAAGACAAAATTAAACAGTGTTTGATTGATTGATCTTCTAAAGCACACATAAAGATACTACACAATAAATACAAAGTCATTTGGGAAGGGCAGTAGTAGGACCGGTGAGGGATTAGGTCCAGGGCTTATAAGGATCTCAGTGACTTTAGTCAACCAAGAATTGCCTCCACACAAGTGGGCATCCACCCTTTGTATGAAGCCTCCAGGGAAGGGAGCCTCTTGAGGCAGGTCTGTGGGCTTCTGGACAGCTCCAACTGTCAGGATTGTGTCTACAAATGACTGAAACCTCCAGCCCTTGTTCCTAGCTTCAGAGTCTCTGGCTAGGAGAACCAGGTTGATCCCTCTTCTAGGGAACAGCATTTCACTTACTTGAAGACAGAAATTCTTCCCCAACCCCACCGTAAACTTCTTTCTAAGTTTAAATATCCGCACTCCCTCTGATCACCCCTCACGTACACTGTAGTGTGCTCTCAGAGCCTTTCACCATCACAGGCAAAAGAGTGAGCTGATCTGATAACCCAACCTTTGACTGCCATTGGCTGTCTCACAATATTTAGTGTCGTGTGGAAGAAGGATCAGCTTGAGAGGACAGAACAAGAACAATGGAGGAAGTTCCAGAGCAGAGACCGATTTAGGCTCCATGCCAGAAAGACCTCAATTAGAGCTGTCTCAAAAGTAGAATTGGGGTGGGGGTGGGGGGCAGCTGGGTAGCTCAGTGGATTGAGAGCCAGGCCTAGAAACGGTAGGTCCCGGGTTCAAATCCAGCCTCAGAAACTTCCCAGCTGGTTGACCCTGGGCAAGTCACTTGACCCCCATTGCCCACCCTTACCACTCTTCCACCTAGGAGTCAATACACAGAAGTTAAGGGTTTAAAAAAAAAAGTAGAATGGGATACTCCGATGGGTCGCTGGGATTCCTCATTCCTGAATGAATGCTGTCAAGCTAATTGCAGATTGTTGCTTATTGGTATGATCTTGGGCAGGTGTCCTTAACCTGGGGGCTATGAACTTTATACAAAAACTTTTTATTAATAATATATAATTATTTAAAATTTTATAACTAAATTCCACCACTATTGAGTTTCTTTGTAATCCTATGTGTTCTATTTTTATACATTTGAAGACATTCTGAAAAGGGGTCCAGAGGCTCCCTCCACCAGTTTGCCAGAGAAGTCCATGACTCAAAAAAATTAGGACTCCTCATCTAGAGGGTATTTTTGTTCATGTATTGGTTGAACTGAATCACCATTTGGGTCCTCTTTTATTAGGCAATTTTGTGGTTGCTGTCCAAGGTCCTGCCTAAAAAATGTGGAAGCCCAGGACTGAATAATACACCCAAGATCTAGTCTGATGGTGCAATTATTGGTTCCCCAGTCCTGGGCTCTTACTGGAGTCAAAGTTCACATTATTTTTTTAGCTACTATATCACACTTTTAATTCATTTTGAAGCTCACAAAAACATTTAGGTCTTTTTGGACCAACTACTCTCTGCCATGCTTTCCCCATATTTTACTTGAGGTTGTTTTTTAATTTTTAAACTCAAGAATAAGATTTTCCCCTTTTCTAGTCTCATTACACTTAGCCCACCATTCTAGCACATTGAGACCTTTGTAAATCTTGACTGTCATCCAGCCTGTTTACTTATCCTGACCAGTTTTGTGTCATCTTCAAATTTGGTCCATTTATCATCTGTGACTTTATTTAACCCGTGGATCAAAATATTAAAATAGCTTAGGGCCCAGGCATTTGAAGACCCCTAGTGAGAAGAACCCATGATTTTCCAAGGCAGCCCATTTGACTTCCTTCTTTCCTCCCTTCCTCTCTCCTACCTTCTGTCTTAGAATCCAAGAAGAAGAATGAGCTAGGCAATTGGGGTTAGGTGACTTGCCTAGGGTTCCACAAGTAGGAAGTATCTGAGGCCAGATTTTATTTCTCCAAGTGTGGCTCTTTAGCCCCTGAGCTACCTAGTAGTTTCCTCATTTGACTTTTGATAGAATTAATTTTAGAGAATTTCCCCCTGACATCTGGCCTCAGTTTCTCTCTTTACAGTTTCTACCCATTGCTCATGATTCTACCAGATAAGGACAGTGTAACAAGATTTGTTTTTCTGCCATATGGTAACCCTTCAAAACTTGAAGACAGCTCTCAGTGCCCCTGAGCATTCTCTTTCAAGACACTTGGTTCATTTAGTGAATCCTCCTCTACCTTATCTGGCCATTTCTGCCTCTATAGTCCCTCTCTCAGGACTCCTAACTGGTAGCCTTGCTTGAAAGCTTTCTCCGATCTAATCTATCTTTCACACAAGTGATAGAGTGATTTTTTGAAAATTTTAGGTCTGTAAGCACCAGGGGGGGGGACTCCCTGTTGCCTCCAGGATAAAATATGGGCAATTCTTTGAAAGGTACAGCAGTTATATCTCACTTCCCTTCCTGAACTATATAATTCAGCCAAAATGGCTTTCTCTGTTCCTCATGTTTGATACTCCATCTCCTTTTTGTATGTTGGTCATGTCCAATGGCTGGAAGACCTCCCTCCTTAATTGTACCTTATATATTCCCTTTTTATGGAACCCAGCTACCTTATACCATGCAGAACCAAGTTCTTGATCCCCTTAGCTGCTAGTGCCTTCTCCCCTGACTACCTTGTATTTATTCTCTTCATACAGAGTCCCCAAAGTCTTAGTTTCATTTTAAATTTCAATAGCTTTGAACTGCCCTAAGAATTTTGGAACACCTTGTATTTATTTATTTATTTGTTTGTTTGTTTATTTATTTATTTGTTTTTTTTGGGTGTGTGCTTATGTGTGATGGGACAGCCAGGTGGCATAGAGTGGATAGAGTATTGAATATGCAATTAGGAAGACTCATCTTCCTAAGTTCAAATCTAGTCTCAGACACTTACTAGATGAGTGACCTTGGGCAAGTCACTTAGCTCTGTTGGCCTCTGTTTCCTCAGTTGTAAAAAGAGATAGAGAAGGCAATGGCAAACCATTCCAGGGTCTTGGCCAAGTAAACTCGAGGTGGGTTCATGACTAAAATGACTCAAAAAAATATATATGTGGGGCAGCTGGGTAGCTCAGTGGAGTGAGAGTCAGGCCTAGAGACAGGAGGTCCTAGGTTCAAATCTGGCCTCAGACACTTCCCAGCTGTGTGACCCTGGGCAAGTCACTTGACCCCCATTGCCCACCCTTACCACTCTTCCACCTAGGAGCCAATATACAGAAGTTAAGGGTTTAAAAAAATTAAAAAAAAATATATATATGCATATTATTTCCCTGGTAGAATGTAAAGGCTCTTGAGGATAGGGACCAGTATCACTGCTGTACTTAGTAGGCATTTAACAAGTGATGATTGATTGAAATGGCAGGCTCTCAAGGCCTCCACACCATCTTAGTTCCTTTCCTCTGTTTTCCATTAACCCATCACTCTAGATATGGCCTTCCCAGGGCAAGGGAGAGCAGAACTTTCATCTAGAAACTCTTATTCCTCTCATTTAAACCAAAAGATTTCATCAGCTCATTTGTCTGAAATTATATTTGATTATTATATTATAATATATATATTATACTGCTGACTCCTTTTTAACTTGTTGTCCACTAAAAATGCCAGATCTTCTTCAGAGTTGATAAGAGACCACTGAGAATTGGGACTGGTATGTGCAAAAAGAGACTTGGGGTCTTAAATTCAGCAAAAGGTTCCATTTCAAGTCCATGCTTAGATTAGCTATCTTATTAACAGTCTTACTAGGTGAATCACTTTTCTTTCCTGCCTTGGTTCCCTCATCTATAAAATGGGGATTAACAGTATCTTCACCACCAATAGTGGAAAGAATACCTTGTAAATCTTATAAAATGTCATTTAGTTAGGAGGTAGAATTTATTTTATCATATTGGTAAATAAGAACCTAGATCCTACAGGGGGAAAATGATTTATGGACCACCAAAGTAAAATAACTTTCCTGAATCAAGCTTGTGATTTAGTTTATTTTTTTATTTAGAAAATTAAATTAATCTGGTTCAAATTTATGATCCAAACACTTTTAAAATGAATCTATCAGGGCAGCTGGGTAGCTCAGTGGATTGAGAGTCAGGCCTAGAGACGGGAGGTCCTGGGTTCAAACCCGGCCTCAGCCACTTCCCAGCTGTGTGACCCTGGGCAAGTCACTTGACCCCCATTACCCACCCTTACCACTCTTCCACCTATGAGACAATACACCGAAAGTACAAGGGTTAAAAAAAAAAAGAATAAATAAATAAAATGAATCTATCATTGAAAAAAAAAAAAAGCCTGTTGTACTAGAGAAATTGATTCTCTAGCTGCTCCTAGCTAATACTTAAATTGACTTTTTCCATTCCCAAATCTAATACAATTTATCAATATATACATTTGAAATATCCCTCCCCGATAGTCTGGGCTGAAAAGAATATGCTAGAATATCCTTGTTTGGGCTTTTCCATATCAAGCAATTGATTTAACAGCAACAAGAGTTGGAGGCTTTTGGAGATTTGATCCAGGAATGTTTGAGGTCTGCAGAGAAGAAATATGGTAGCAGGTCCTGAGGAGAGTCAGTGAGATGGCGAAGGGGTCTGGTGGTCAGGCCCTTTGAGGACTGTGCCTGGCATAAAATAGCCACTTTTTAAATGTTTGATTCTCCTGGATTAAAGGATCTAGAGATGTTTAGACTGAAGTAGAGGGGACCAGTGTAGCTGTTTTCACGAATTTTAAAGGGCATTTTCCATCTGAAGGAGAGAATAAACATATTCTTCCTCCCTGGATGGAAAAAGAAAACAAAACTAGGAGCATTGAGGCCCGTTAGAGAATGTTGGGGAGAAATTTGCTACTAATCAGGTCATTCATTAAAGCATTTGTGTGCCAGCTATATAGACAAGAACCTGACCTGTGTTAGGTGCTGATGATACAAAGGCAAAAACAACCACAATAAAAATGCCACCTTCTGATGTGGAGAGTGAGGAGAGGCATTGGATAAGAATTGGGGAGGAGGGGTGAAGGTTGGTGAAGGTGGGACATCTGGAAAGTCTTTGGGGAGGCAGTGGGTTTCAGCTGAGCCTTGAAGGGAGCAGGGATTATGAGACAGAGGGAGGTGAGGGGGAGAATGCATTCCTACAATGGGAGAGAGCCAGGAATGTGGAGGTGAGAGATAGATAGAACAGAGTGTTTGGAGAAAAAAGCAAGCAGGCCAGTTTAGAGAGTGCAGGCTAGAACCACAGGGTGAATCAGTCAGTTAATTCACAAACTTATTATTAAGCACCTACTACGTGCCAGACAATCTACTTACTAGGGACTGTAAAGGACTTTAAGTGCCGACCAGAGGTGCTTATTTTATCCTAGAAGTCATAGGATGAAGTGAAAACTTTTTGAAAAAGGGAGTGATTTGTGGAATACTGGGCAGCTATTTGAAGAAAAGATTAGATTAGAAAGGGGGAGAGATGCCCATCCCTGGAGGTTTTTTAGCAGCAGCTGAATAACTATTTGGAAGGTGTCTTACAGAAATGATGACTTTTTCTTTGCTTTTAATTTGTATATTTATAAACACACACACAGAGGCAGTTTTCCCTTCCACATTGTTGGGGGGTCGGGGGGTACAGTGCCCCCGCAATCTGGAACATCCAATGTACAATTTTCTGCCTTTCCTGCTTCTTTTTTTAAAACTTTTTGCTATTTTAAGATTAAAAAAACAAATTTTGCTTATTTATGGTATTAAGTGATAAATATGTTGATATTTTATAGTATTATACATATATTTTATGCATTTCTGAGTTTGTAAACTTTCTCTATGGCATCTACCAGCTTTTGCATGTCATCTATGGCTTCTGCAAAACTGCCAAAAAGTTACCATTCAGTTTTATATGCCAACCTATGAAACTGTAATGGGGCAAGTAGTAATGTGGAAGGGATACCTGTGTGTGTGGGTACGTGTGTGTGTTTTCTTTTTTGTATCACCTTCTTTCCCCTGTGTAGCCCTACACACTGTAGAAGGTATCTAATCTAGGATGGTTTGGTTGAGGACCTCTGAGAATACTGTGAACCTTTCAAAGATTTTAGGACCTGAAGAAGTAGGTTTCCAAACACCCTCCGCTCTCGGACTCATCTAAATCTAGCTAAACTGTGGTGAAACCAAAGATCCCTTTGTTTAGTCTCGGTTATACTTCTTTTATACTGTACAGCCTTGACTTTCAATAGTGACATTAAGCCCTGGTTCAGGGCATGTCTCCAGCCCTTTAATTAAGGATTCTCCAGACAGGATACAAAAGCATGTGATTATGTGACCCTGCTCTCCGTGGAAGCTTCCATGTCCCGGTGGGTTTGCTCTTGAGACTAGAAAACAGACTTTCCTTTTTTCATCAATGGTAGTGTTTTTCTTTTCCTTTGGAACTGCTTGGGGCACCACTGTTTCTTCCTTTTGACCAGTGAGGGATGAGAAAAGTAAGCAGATTTGTTAAAGATTTCAGTTTTGTTGTAGATAGTAGGATTGGACTTTGGGGGCAGATACCTGGGTCCAAATCTGCTTTTATGTTACACTAATTCTCTTCCTTCCTTCCTTCCTTCCTTCCTTCCTTCCTTCCTTCCTTCCTTCCCTCCCTCCCTCCCCCCTCTTTCTTTCTTTCTTTCTTTCTTTCTTTCTTTCTTTCTTTCTTTCTTTCTTTCTTTCTTTCTTTCTTTCTTTCTTTCTTTCTTTCTTTCTTTCTT
>NC_058132.1:32229507-32251163 GCF_016433145.1 Gracilinanus agilis
CTTCCTTTCCTTCCTTCCTTCAAGAGGCAATAGGAATTAAGTGACTTACCATGCCACCCAGGCAGGCATGTCAGATTTGCACCCTAGACCTTGTTTTCAATCCACTGAGCCCACCTAGTTGTCCTCCATTTAACATTTCTATGACCCTGGACAACTTTTCTAAAACTATTAATTAAAAAAGAGCTGCCCATCGGCATCTGTGGAAGCACTCTGTGCACTGGGAGTTCTCTGCATGGATTAAGCCACAGATCTATCCTCTGCTCCCCCCCCCCTCCTCACTTTAATCTCTTTCACAATGTCTATCCCCTTTAGTTTTATTCTTTGTGGGTCAGAGGAGTCCTTTCAGACCGAGTAAGCAGCCTTGGTCATCATACCAAATGGAAGGGCTTCATCTTCTTTGCCCGGATTGTGACACCAAAGGTTTTTCTTTTTTTCTTCTTGTTTTTCTATTCTCTTTCCTCCACCGCTGTCAGTGGCGTGCCCTATTATAGACTCACTTCGAATAATAAGGTTGGTTATGTAAGGCACGTTCTCTGCAAACTTTGAAGGACAAACTTGAGTCTCTTCTTACTTGCGGTCACATGCTTGATTTCTCTGCTTTTCCCTCATTTTCTTCTGATCTTGTTAATTGATGGCTTTTGCTTTTATTTCATTTATTTCCCAATCTAGGCCTCCTCCTCCTTTTTTCCTAACCAGCAAGCCTTCCCTAGTAACAAAGATAGTGATATATAGCAAGTTCAGTAAAACCAGTCTGACCACATCTGGTGGCTGTAGAGATAACACTTCATATCTGTAGTTCCCCCCACCCCCACCTCCTCAACAAAATAAGAAAGGGAATTTTCCTTTAAATCTACTTTTATATTGCTGTCATCTCTAAATACATCCCTCCCCTGCAAGTCATTCCTTCTAACAAGGATTTGTTTTTTAACTGTTAACCTTTTGTCTTATTATCAATACTGTGTACTGATTCCAAAGCAGAAGAGTGGCAAGGGCTAGGCAGTGGGGTTTAAGTGACTTGCCCAGGGTCACACAGCTAGGAAGTATCTGAAGTCAGATTTGAACCCAGAAATTTCCTTCTCTAGATCTGACTCTATCTATTGAGCCACACAGCTGCCCTTCTAACAAAGATTTTTTTTTTAAACCTTACCTTCCATCTTAGAGTCAATACTGTATATTGGCTCCAAGACAGAAGAGTGGTAAGGGCTAGGCAATGGGGGTGAGGTGACTTGCCCAGGGTCATTCAGCTAGAAAGTGTCTGAGGCCAGATTTGTACCTAGGACCTCCCTTCTCTAAGATATTCTCTATCTATTGTCAATAAGGATTTTATTTAGCTTTTATTAAGAACAGGTTTTCTCTAGTGGAATTATGCAAAGGCTAAGGGGGGGTCAGGGGAGTTTGGGGGAGAACTAGGGGAAAAAAAAGAACAGGTTTTAAAGCAGAGAAAGGGCTTGTCCACTTTACTGTCATCTATCACTATTAAAACCTAATACATGATAAAATAGACCACTATTGAGCTACCCAGCTGCCCCTCTGACAAAGATTTTTAAGAAGAGAACAAAAATCAGACCAGCAATATTAAGCAATAAACCAGCTGTCTGACCATCTATACAGGGTTCCACACTCCTGCAAAAAAGGGAGAGATAATCTCTTCTCTGGGTTCCCTTCTGTTTTGCGGTTTGTTTTCCTCATTGTACATCCTTCTCTCTTTGTCCGTTCAGTTAGAATATTAGAATGTTTGGACCAAATGGAACCTCAGGAGTCCTCGAAGAAAAGACTCCCTTATTTTAGAAATGGGGAAACTGAGGCCCAGAAAAGCAATTGGGGGGGGGGAGTCACCTAGGTAGTAAGTGGCAGAGGGAAGATTCAGACTCAGTCCTGCCAGTATCAAGTTCAGCTTTCCAGGTTCCACATTCTTTCTAAACACTGTCTTGCCCCCTAAAGGGTGGCCAAGCAGAAGAAATCAAAACCCCGCAGGAAGAGGATCGTGTCCATACCGTCCCTCTTGTGTTGTTGTCTGCTACTGGATGTTCCCAAAGGGATTTTCAGTGAGTCAGCAGACATTCAGCTGAACTTATATATTTTAATTCAGTGACCCCCAAAACCACTCATTTTAGCTGCTTTTAGCTGGGTGGCACAGTGGTTTTGGACTCAGGAAAACCTGCCTTTGAATCTTGCCCCAGATGATTACTTGGAAAAGTAACCTCAGAGATCTCTTCTACAAAGTGGCTAATAGGGAAAAATGTTTTGCATGATTATAGGTATAAAATTTTTATTAGATTACTTACTCTCGCTGGGAGGGCAGGGATGGAGGGAGGGCAGAGGAATGGAGAGAATTTTGAACTTGAAATTAAAAAAAATAATTAAAAAAATTTTTTTTGTTTATCATAGGGGAAAAATAAAATTGTTAAAAAAACAAAACCCTTAGGGGGCAGCTGGGTAGCTCAGTGGAGTGAGAGTCAGGCCTAGAGACAGGAGGTCCTAGGTTCAAACCCGGCCTCAGCCACTTCCCAGCTGTGTGACCCTGGGCAAGTCACTTGACCCCCATTGCCCACCCTTACCAATCTTCCACCTATGAGACAATACACCGAAGTACAAGGGTTTAAAAAAAAACAAAAAAAACCCAGAAAGGTTCTGAGCCTCAGCTTCCTATATAGACATATATCTATATAGATAGAGATTTTAAATCTCTCTCTGTCTATATATATAAAACAGGGACAATAAGAGTACCCACTTCTCAGGGTTCCTCTGAGGATATGAAAAGATATGTAAAGTGCTAAAGAAATGTGATTGTTGCTGTTATTATTACTAATTTTAGAAATGGAGAAGCCGAGGCCCAGAAAAGCAGAAAATTTTAGAATATTAAATCTAAAATAATGATAACAGATGGACTATTTTTTCCCTGGAAAGTCTACTTAAACCATTGAAAAGATCAAAAGACGAGATAAACCAGAACATTATACTAGAAGCAGACATCGCCGCAGTATGGCATGATTTGTAAAGATCTTGGTGTCCATTCTTTCATTTGGACCTCACCAACGTTGTGCTTTCCATAGAAGTGTACGTTGTATTTATTTGAGCAGATTATACCATCTTCATTCTTCGTTATTTAAGCATACCTGATATTAAAATAAGCACATATTTTGGGGTGTCTTCCTAAAAATGAAAATGGCTTGAAATAAGTCATTTTTTGCCCCCGTGAGAACCAGGATAGATTGTTTGCTCCTCATTGGAGCCATGGCCTTCAGTCTTAAAAAGCTCCCTGACTTAGACTCAGGAGTTCATAAAGCTGGAAGGGCGTGTAGAGGCCAGTGTCCAATGACACTTGTCCTGTGGCATTTAGAGATTAGGAAATTTAGAGAGGGTTATGTGTGATTAGCCCAAGGGTCACAGCTCCAAAGTGTTTGAAGTTGGTTTTGAACTCTGGTCTTCCTGTCTCCAAATCTAGCATCCTATTCAGTATTGTTAATCCTGGGTTTCTAGATGCTGTTAAATTTCTTGTTCCTCTGGGAGTGGTCAAGGACTTTTGTAAAAATTACTCTTGCCAAAATAACACTATTGAGTTTAAAAAAAAACAAAAACCCAAACCTTATCATTGGCTTAAAGTCAGTACGGTGTATTGGTTCAAAGGTGGATGGGTGGTAAGGGCTAAAAGCCCGGACTTGCCCCTGGTCACACAGCTAGGAAGTGTCTGAGGTCAGATTTGAACCCAGGAACTCCTATCTGCAGGCTTGGATCTCTGTCCACTAAGCCACCTAGCAGTCCTCTTGATTTGGTGTTTGGAGAAAGGAAAACTGACTTTTACATCATCGGAGGTTTTCTCTGTGGGCTGAATTTCTAAATTGGTAGCCTTCCCCTGGGTCTTGTTATTCCCTTTGGTGATTTGACGCCTCTGGGTGTGAGTGGGATGAGCCTGAAAATGTATTTGTGTAGGCCCAGTTAAGTGGTCCTTACCAAGAAGGTTAGCAAGGGGGCAGCTGGGTAGCTCAGTGGATTGAGAGTCAGGCCTAGAGACAGGAGGTCCTAGATTCAAATCTGGCCCCAGACATTTCCTAGCTGCGTGACCCTGGGCAAGTCATTTGACCCCCATTGCCCACCCTTACCACTCTTCTGCCTTGGAACCAATACACAGAAGTTAAGGGTTTAAAAAAAAATGGTTAGTGAATGACATGTAAGGTACCAAGATGGCCTGGGCTTTCCAGGAAGCAGATGACCTGGTCAGGCAATCTCTCCAGCACTGTGTTCAGTTCTGGGCACTATATTTTAGGAAAGATGTCTTCAGAGTCCAGGGGAAATTTTGGCAGCCAGGATTATGAAGGATCTTAAGACCGTGTCCTATGAGAATCATCGGAAAGAAATGGAAATAAGCAGTCTAGAAAAGGGAAGGCTCAGGTGGGGGAGACAATGAAAGGATTCCATGGGGGAGAGGGATTATGTTTATTCCTGGATTCAGAGAGGAGAACAGAAACAGTGGATGGAAGTTGTAAAGATCGTTTTGTAAGGAAAAGCTTCTTTTTCTTAGTTTTACCGCCAGCACCTGGCACAGGGTCCGGCTCATATTGGGCATTTAATAAATTGTTTACCATATCATATCATCGTAGATAGTGTTTATATGTCTCCCACAGATTTACAAAGTGCCTAAATGTTAGATCATTGTGATCTCACAGCAGACTTTGGGAGGTAGTTGCTATTGTCTTCCTTTTATAAAGGGGGAAACTGAGGCATACAGGGATTAAGTGATTTGCCCAAGATCATCCAGCCAGTAAGTGTGTGAGGCTGGATTTGTACCTGGCTCTTCCTGATCCCAGATCCCGTGCTCTGTTCCACCCTTCTCCCTCAGAGCTCATAAGAGTCCCATAAGAGCTGTAACAAAGTAGGTTTCTTCGGGAGCATCCCTTTCACTGGAAATAATGAAGTGTTTGGCTGGAGGAAGACTTGTCAGTAATGGCTTAACCTAAATGGTTGTTGAATTTTCTTCAAACTCAGCCCCAAGTGAGGAAAAGATCCAGTCCAAAGCGATGGGGCTGTCCTAGTTCTTTCTTGTTAACTAAAGACTGATTTTACCAACCCACTTCCTACCCTAAATAGGGACAGATAAATATTTTTTAATTTAAAAAACCCCTTACTTTATGTCTTAGAATCAATATTAAAAATTGGTTCCAAGGCAGAAGAGTGGTAAGGGCTAGGCAATGAGATTTTAGTGACTTGCCCAGCTAGAAAGTGTCTAAGGCCAGATTTGAACCTCCCACTTCTCTATCCACTGAGCTCTTTAGCTGCCCTGACAGATAGGTTTGATGTCAGGAAGATCTTCCTACCATTTGGAGCTGGCCCATAGTGGGAGCAGCTGCTGCCTTCCCCTTTGATGGGAAACAGTTTCCCCCTCTATGCCCGTCTTCCAGTAGGGACCGGATGAGACCTTGTTAGGGCTATTAAAGTAGGGATAATTTTTGGGGAATGATCTATACTAGGTGGCCACTGTGGTCCCTTCTAACACTCAAAACTCCCATGGTTCTGAGCTTTCCTGGAAGACATTGACTTCCATCCATTACCTTGGTCTTGCATCAGAGTGACGACTTGTTGGTAAAGTTGTAATTTTTAGTCATTTCAATCGTCTGACTCTTCTGGATCCCATTTGGGGTTTTCTTGGCAAAGATGCTAGAGTGGTGTGCCATATTCATTTTTATAGAGGAGGAAACTGAGGCAGACTTGCACAGAGTTACCCAGTGAATAAAGTCAGATTTGAACCGAGGTCTTCCTGACTCCAGGCACTGCGCCCTATCTGTGGTTAGGAGATTAATAATCACAGCTAGCAAATATTTATACAATGCTTTAAGGTTTGCAAAGCACTTGACATGTTACTTCATTTGATTCACACAACAATCTTGCGAGGTAGAGATGAGGAGAACTGGGGCTTGGTGAAGGCACCCACAGTAACCAAGCCAAGATTCAAACTCTGGTCTTCCTGACTCCAAATTTTTAAATTTGGAATTAAAATTTTTTATTTGGATTTGGGAGAGTTTGATTAAACTCTCCAGAGATTGTTGAGTTGAACCCATTTCTTTCACAAGTGAAGAAGCTGAGCAGAACTGAGGTTAGGTAAGCTGCCCAGGATCACATAGGTAGTAAGTGATAGCACCAAGATTTGAACCTATGTCTTCTCTCCAAATCAAGCACCATGGAAGGAAACAGTATTTATTAGGTACCTGCTATGGATTCCAGGCTTTACAAATGCTTTTAGGATCTTTTATTTAATTCTTACAATAGCCCTGGGAGGTACTTGAACTTGTAAAATGAAATTTTTAAATAAAATGAAAATTTAATTTTCAGTGATTTTTTTTTTTTAAACCCTTACTTACCATCCACCTTGGAGTCAGTACTGTGTATTGGCTCCAAGGTAGAAGAGCGGTAAGGGTAGGCAATGGGGGTCAAGTGACTTGCCCAGGGTCACACAGCTGGGAAGTGTCTGAGATCAGATTTGAACCCAGGACCTCCCATCTCTAGGCTTGGCTCTCAATCCACTAAGCTACCCAGTTGCCCCCTTTTCAGTGATTTTTTTGATATCTAGTTGAGAAGCAGTTTTCACATTATAAAAAGAGCCATGGAGGGGGAAGTGATCATGATATGTCCCTATAATCCCTGTTACTAGGGGAGGTTGAAGCCGATGGATTATTTGAGTTTGGGATTGTGTGTTCTAGAAGGCAAAAAGCTGATTGGGTGTTAAATTTAGCCCCAGTATGTTTTTTTTTTTTGACATATAAATGTCACTTGTGGATTGTCTTAGGATCATTCCTCAGAGCTAGAAGAGACCTTCGAGGTCCCTGAACCTAATAACCTTCATTTTATTGAGGAGGAGACTGAGGGAGTGATCGTACCTCAGGTCTCCTGACTTGTTGCTCTATTCTTCCCATTTTACCACCCTGTCCTTTAGCTGTCCTTCTCTTGCTCTTCATAACCAGAAGAAGGCCTTCCTTCTTTGCCAGACTAGCTTCATCTTTTGCACAATTATGGGCCGGTATGTAATGGGTGGTGGTCCGCTCGCACCCTTCCAGATCTCGCCATTACCCTTCGAGTGACTTAAAACTTAATTTCCATGAAGATGATTTGGCTTCCATGACTCACAGCCAGACACTATTCTGGCAGAAATTATTTGTTACTGGAGCATTGACCTTGATGTGGAAGGGACCTCAGAAGCCATCTCATTCCCAGTTTGCAGGTGAGGAAACTGAGGTTGTGGAAGCCTTTTGCTCAAGGTTCCCAGGTGCTGAGCATCAGGTGAAATTGGATTACAGAGCCTTTGGGTTAGACTTCTCTCTGTGTGCTCCGACATGCCTTGTACCCAGGAGGGCATTGGAAGGCAGTGGGGAGGCTTCAGGCAGAGACTCTGCTGCAAGGAATGTTGTAGGAGAGGGAGGGCGTATGAGTTGGACCAGATGGCCTCTGAGGTTCTGCCATTCTGCCCTTCCCTGATTTCATTAATGTCCATTTGTGTGAAATAGAGAAGAAGCAGGTCCTGGCGAGAATGATGGGGCCCCATGAAATCATAGGAGACTGGTACAGCCCTCGTCTACAGCATCATCGTTTGTGTACAGACCTCATTGCCCTGCCTCAGTAATGATATCGATGAGAAATATCAGCTTACACTACACTTTAAGAGGCTGTATGGCTTAGGCGATAGGAGAGCTGGCCTGGAAATAGGAAAACCTGTGTCCAAATCCCATCTCTGACATACTGGCCGTGTGACCTTAGACAAGCCAAGCCATTCATTCTCTTAGGAAGCTCTTTAAGGCAGAGGAGGTGACTTCTGTTGATCAAGGAAGCTTCCACATTGGCAGCCAAAGAAATTACAGGTCTGTTAAATAAATATTTTTTAAAACTCTTACTTTCCTTCTTAGAACTAATATGAAGGATTTGTTCTAAGGTAGAAGAGTGGTAAGAGCTAGGCAATTTGATGTTAAATGACTTGCCCAGGGTCACACAGCTGGGAAGTGTCTGAGGCCAGTTTTGAACCCAAGACCTCCCATCTGCAGGCCTGGCTCTTTACCCATTGAACCACCTTTTGTCTTAAAATCAATTCTAAGTTTTAGTTCCAAGACAGAAGAGCAGTAAGGGCTAGGCAATGGGGGTTAAGTGACTGGCCCAGGATCACCCAGTTAGGAAGTGCCTGAGACCTGTTTTGAACCCAGGACCTCCCATCTCCAGGCTTGGCTCTCTATCCACAGAGTTATCTAGCTGCCCCTCCGTTAAAGAATTTTTTAAAATCTCTGTATCTTCATGGGGTGTTAAAAGGTTGGGATTT
This sequence comes from Gracilinanus agilis, assembly GCF_016433145.1. NCBI lineage: Eukaryota > Metazoa > Chordata > Mammalia > Didelphimorphia > Didelphidae > Gracilinanus > Gracilinanus agilis. The sequence continues at coordinate 32,237,801 of NC_058132.1, forward strand.
TGTGTGTTTTTATCTAAGGTGAGTTGTGCAAGTTAGGAAAGGTTTTCTTTCCTATCCTAACCCTTGTGCTATCTTAATCAATAATCAGTAGTAGTAGTAGTAGTAGTAGTAGTAGTAGTAGTAGTAGTAGTAGNGTTGTTGTTGTTGTTGTTGTTGTTGTTGTTGTTGTTGTTGTTGTTGTTGTTGTTGTTCCAGCCCATAAATTGTTTCCCAGCCTTCTCTCCTCCCTTCTCCAATCCTTTGCCATCACTAATATGAAAAGTCTTTCCAGGGAGCCCAGGGCTAAGTGGGCACCAGTCACTGGCAGGAATGTGTATGGGGAGAAGGGCATGGAGAAAGTAGATCATGCCTGGGGAAAGAGCCCCTAGACTCATCCATGTTCCTCCACATACGTGCCTGCACAGGCTTGAGTAATTCTTGACTGCTCAGACTTTTCCCCCCCCCCCCCCCCCAATTGTGGTGGACAGACCTTTCACTCTGTAGGTTATGAGCTGCTCTGTCAGCACCCAAGCCCCCTGGGTGCAGCTCAGGTTACTTGAAGAGTGTATGTTTGCTCGCATGGGTGTCCGTGCCCATGTGTGCATTAGAGGAGTTGCTAGGGTCCATGGAGCAGACAGCCTCATTTTCTCAGGATTGATGCCAGCCTCCCAGGGAGGGCAGTGCAATTCCAGGAGCCATCACTGCGGTTTGATATAAAAGAAGGCCCAGAGACCACTGCCCAGAAGGGATCGAAGTTTGGGGGCGAGGGGGTTGTCACCAGACGCATGGGAGCTGCCGTGGGGTTTTCCAATCGCCTTCCACCTATGAGCCCAGTTCCGTCCAGTAGGGCAGAGTTCCCTCGATCCGTCCCCATTTTAATGGCGCCAATAATGATGACTAGGGCTGAAGGCTGACAGAAGACTCATGACTGTCCTTGCAGCTAGTACAAATCCAAGCAGAAGAATTGATTTACAGCTGGCAGGGACTGTTCTGAGGACAGCTAGTGCAACCCCCTCATTTCACAGATGAGGGAATCCTAAGGCTCAGAGAGATGAAGGGATTTGGCCAGCTACCTCATAGGTAAAAAGTTTGAATCCAGGCTCTATGATACCAATTCCACATTATCTTCCTTCATTCCTTTCTTTCTTCCTTTTCCCCTCCCTCTTCTTCCTTCCTTCCTTCCTTCCTTCCTTCCCTCCCTCCCCTCTGTCTCTCTCACATAACCTTTACCTTCCATCTTAGACTCAATACTGTATATTGGTTCCAAGGCAGAAGAGTGGTAAGGGCTAGGTAATGGGGGTTAAGTGACTTGCCCAGGATCACCCATCAAGGAAAGTGTCTGAGGTCAGATTTGAACCCAGGACCTCCCATCTCTAGGCCTGGCACTCAATCCAAGAGCCACCTAGCTGCCCCATCCCTATTTTTTCAATACAATCAGCATTTATTAAATACCTATTGTATATGGGCAGGAGCTAGCTGTTTCAAGTCAGTCAAACCATTTTATAGCACCTTTTCTGGGCCAGAGACTAAGGATCAAGTTTAACTGCTGAGTAGCTTTATGAGCTTGGGCAAGTCCCTTCTTCCTCTTCTCTGGGGCTTAGTCTCTTGAAGATTAGAACAAATCATCAGATTATAGGATCATTCAGTTAGAGCTAGAAGGAACCTTAGAATCTTGTCTGACTTTCTTATTTTACAGATGAGGAAACTGAGGTCTGATGAGATTAAATAACTTTCCTAGGGTCATCCAGTTAATGTCTGAGGCAGGATTTGAATCCAGATCTTATTGTCTTCAAATCCAGTACCCTAGGCACCTATCTAGAAAGGAAGGAAGGAAGGAAGGAAGAAAGAAAGAAAGAAAGAAAGAAAGAAAAAAGCAGCCTCATGAGTGTGTGCTTCCCCTAGAAGGGCTCATTGGACTTCAAGACCCTCAAAAGTCAAGATCCATGTTTTCTCCTCTAAAGAAAGTTAACGGAATAGACACGAGCTAAGTATTTGCTGCACCAAATTGCTGGCTCTCTCAAACGCCTTGAGACTGATTAAGGAATAGATTGCTGCTGTCAGTTGAGCACCCAATCACACGGGTCTCCTGAAGCCTCAGCTGGGGAATCGGAGGAGTTAAAAATACTTAGATCCTGTGTCTTCCAATGGATGCTGGAGGCCTGGCTGATTGAGTAGCTCTCAGGCACTGTGTGGAAAGTTCAGTCTTTGCCTTCAGATTCTAACTGCATTTATTTGTTTTTTTGTCAATTTTGTGGAATCAGAGCTTTTCATTTTGTTCCCCGTCATCCTGTCTATACCTTGTTTGCCCAAGAACTCTTCCCCTCTCCCTCCCCAACTATCAATGGCTATTTTCTTATATAGTGAAATGTATTAGTTGAAACTGAATTTCTGCTGGTCAGCATTCCAGTTTAGTTTTCCCAGCAATCTTTGTCAAACAGGACCAGAGATTTAGACCCAGTAGGGGTCTTCGAATTTGCTCATTTCCCAGGAAACGAGGACTTTCCCAGTATCATACAGCTACCACGTATATGAGGTAAGTTGTGGATTTTAGTCTTCCAGCACTTCATCAATCTTCCAGGCCTCCAGCTCCCTTACTCTAGGCAGCTACATGCTGGAGTGGATGGCTGAGCCTGAAGTCAGGAAGACTTCTCTTTCTGAGTTCTAATCCTGCCTAAGATCATTACTAGGGGTTCGACCCTAGGCAAGTCCTGTTTGTCTCAGTTTCCTCATTGCTAAAATGATCTGGAGAAGGAAATGGAAAATTATTCCAGCATCTTTGCCAAGAAAACCCCAAATAGAATCATGAAGACTTGGACACAACTTTATAGTTCTTGGGTATATTGTACTCTTTAGTCCTATTGCTTTTGTGTCATAAAACAATTCCTCTAATCAACTGCCAGAATTTTTGATATTGTACCCCCACTGTCTTCCTAGCTGGGTGACCCCTAGGCAATCCATTTGTTTCTCTGACCCTCAGTTTCCTCATTTGTAAAAGAGGAGCAGTGATATCTATCATCTTTACTTCTCTGGTTCTCAGTTTACTCATCTGTAAAGAGGGGCAGTGATATCTATCCTCGTATACTTCCCTGACCCTCAGTTTCCTCATTTGTAAAAGAGGAGCAGTGATATCTATCATTACTTCTCTGACCCTCAGTTTCCTCATCTGTAAAACAGGGTCAGTGATATCTATTCCCTTACTTCACTGACCCTCAGTTTCTTCATTTGTAAAAGAGGGGCAGTGATGTCTATTTCCTTTACCCTCAGCTTCCTTATTGGTAAAACAGGGTCAGTGATATCTATTCCCTTTACTTACTGACCCTCAGTTTCCTCATTTGTAAAAGAGGAGCAGTGATATCTATCATCTTTACTTCTCCGACCCTCAGTTTCCTCATCTGTAAAACAGGGTCAGTGATATCTATTCCCTTACTTCACTGACCCTCCGTTTCCTCATTTGAAAAAGAGGGGCAGTGATGTCTATCCTCTTTATTTTCCTGACCCTCAGTTTCCTCATCTGTAAAACAGGGTCAGTGATATCTATTCCCTTTACTTACTGACCCTCAGTTTCCTCATTTGTAAAACAGGGGCAGTGATATCTATCCCCTTTGCTGCACAGGATTGCTGCAGGGAAAGTGCTCAGTCCATGTGAAAATACCCCATAAATGTGATAGCTTGTTCTTGCTATAGGCACCATCTCCATTTAACAGCCAAGTAGACTCTTCCCAGACACTTATGTGACTTGTCTGAGTTCTCCTGGCTCACAAGTGTCCAGGATAGGATTTGAACTTCAGGCTAGCATATCGCCAGAATCAGAAAGTCAGTGAGACCAAGGAGTGTCCTTTCTCTTCTAAAATGTTTATTGTTGGCTTTTGTTTTGATGATGCCCTCATTTCTGGACTAATCTCTCCCCGCCAGGCCATAAGCCATCACTTGTTAGGAAGGGTAAGAAAAGGGGAAGTTAGTTCAACCACTATAATGCTCCAGGTCTTCCAGTATATGCAGCAATACACACCCCTAGTCTCCCACCTCTGGGAAGACAGGAGGGTGGTGCATGTTCTCATCCCTGGGGGCCATTGTCTTTAAAGATCTCTGCTTCTCATCCCACACTCTCTTCTCTTATCTCTGGACTTTCCAGAGGGAGAAGCCATCCTTGGATTACCTACTTAGCCTGGGCACTTAATGTGCCTGGAGTCTCTGCTTTTCATGAACCCCCGGGTGTCTGTTAATAGCTGTTCTGCTCCAGGGGGAATGAAGGGGAAGCTGAGTGGAAGGAGGCTGACTGAATTGCCAGTAATTGATGGAGCCGAGGATTGGATCCGATGCTTCTTCTCCAGTGTTTTCATCCCGGAGGCAGTAATTTGGGAGAGTGTGCCCTGAAACTCAATCTGTAGCATGGGGGAGCGTAAATATTTGTGGGTGATTAAAGATGGGTTTTATTTCTGGTTGTTGCCCAAATTACTGACTGCATTTCCTTCCCATATGGAGCATAATATTTACTCTCAATAAAGAGGCATGTGCATAGCTGACAGATAATGCCAATGGTACATACACTGTTCTGCATGGAAAGCCGAGTGACCTCTTTAGCTAAATTTAGCTAATTGCCTTGGACCGTGAGTTTCCGTGGTTCCCCTTGCAGAAGGCGCTCTCCATCTCTTCTGTGACCGTTAAGACGGGATGCATTACATCATGATGTCTGCTGATATAAACATTTATTAAGTGCCTTCTGTGTGACAACCAAGTGCCACTTAGGTCCTCTTCCAATGGAAGGAAGTCTTTATTGAGCATCTACTGTATACCAAACACTGAGGAGACACCAGATGGTTCCTGTCCTCCCAGTTTAAAGGGGGAGACAACATGGAAATGAGATAGATATAGGATAAATTAGGGCTAATCAAGAGAGGGATGGCATTACGGTTCAGGGGGATTGGGGCAACCTTCCTGAAGAAGATGGGTTTTGCCTGGGAGTTTTGACAGTAGAACCCAAAGGGGATCTGATGTCTGAGAATCGTGGGTTGGATGACCTGCTATCCGATGGCTCTGAGGCCTCAGGCAGTCGCTTCATATCTCTCTGCCAATGACATGCAATAACAAATTTTGCCATAAATTTTCTAATTGTCTCCCTCCCTCCTTCCTTCCTCACTCCCAGAGATGGCAAGCGACTCAACCTGGGTTATATTCCTCTCTCTGGAGCTCAGTTTCCTCATCTCTGCAAGGAGGAGATTGAGTTTGAAGGTCTCTGAGGCCATCCCTTCTAACATGAAAATGTGGAGATGTTGCTAAGCTTTGGAGGGCTTTCAGTAAGAACAGGGGGCCTGCTCTTAACTCTTGGTCCATCCAAAGCAACTTCTTTAAGAGTGAGAAGACTTCTCCCTAGATGATGGACCAATGTAGATTTCATGAAACTTCCTCCTAAGGCTGGATGGGATTGTAGGGTCTTAGAAGACTAGAAAGGAGATCCAGGGCCATCTTGGTTAGGTTGTTCTCATTTTCCTGATGCCATAGATGAGGTCTGGAGAGGTGAACTGTTTGTCCAAGCTCACAGATTTGGAGTTAAAAGGGATTTTAGTGGAATCTAATCTTAGCTTAAACTATTTTAGTTCCCACTCCCAATCCCATTTTACAGATAAGTAAACTGTGGTCCACAGAGGCCCAGGAACTTGACTTAGGATTTGAAGCTCTTTTAGGGTAGTAAAGTCACTAACAGAAGAGACCATAGCAGTCATTGAGTCCAAACCTTTTCTTGAACTGATAAGGAAACTGGGGTACCAAGTGTTTAAAGGATTAAGGGACATGCCAAGGGTTATACGGCTGGAAGCAACCAGTTAGGATTTGAACCCAGCTCTTACAGTTCAGAATCCAGTCCCTTTAAACATTCTCCCACAGGGCTTCTTTTCTTTCCCCTAACTCTCATTGGCTGTTTAATAAAGCCCCTTTAGCAGAGAGCCCCTACTTCTTGCTGCAGCTGCTAAACCAACCTCAGTAGAATTTCCACTTGAAAGGGTTTTACAGTTTGGTGTTTGTTTTTTTGTTTGTGCTTTTTGACCTTTCTGCTTATGTTCTTTTCTGGCTTATATTAAAGAGAGTTTGTCTCCTGTGTACCCTTGGGCTAGGAATAGGCCTGATGATCTATAGGCTGGTGTTGGGAAATCCAAGGGGGTCGGGGCAATGTTTACATCAAGCTGGTCCCTTGAGGAATGAATCATTCCTTGGTGGTGATGATACCACAGCATCCGGAGGCTGAGGAAGGAGAGGATCGAGGGGTATTGGAGGATTTAGAGCTTGGAACGGAGGATGCCAGAGCTGGGAGGGCCTTGGAACAGAGAGCTGGTCAGAGCTGCGAAGGAGGAACCTTAGGACCGACTGACAGAGAAGGAAGGAAGGAAGGAAGAAAGGAAGGAAGAAAGAAAGGAAGGGAGGGAGGGAAGGAGAAAGAGAGGAAGGAAGGAAGGAAGGAAGGAAAGAAGAAAGGAAGGAAGGAAGGACACAGAAGCTCAGAGCTGGGAAAGACTTAGAATTAGAACAGGGGATGTCAGAACTAGGAGAAATCTTAGAATGCTGAAGATCTGAGCTTGTGAGGGTTCTAAGAACATAGAAAAGTAGGATTGGGAGGCTCTTAGAACAGAGGATGCCAGAGGTGGGAGGGCCTCGGGACAGACCATTGTCAAAGCTGCAAAGGAGGGACCTTAGGACAGACTGTCAGAGAAGGAAGGAAGGATGGACACAGAAGCTCAGAGCTGGAAGAGACAGTGTCAGAATTAGAAGGGCCCTTAGAACAGGGGATGTCAGAACTAGGAGAGATCTTAGAACACCGAAGATCTGAGCTGAGGGTCCTAAGAACACAGAAGAGTAGGACTGTGGGAGGATCTTAGTGTTAACAGAGTATGTCAGAGGGGGGAGGACGGGGAACTTAAAACTGTACAACTAGTCAGGCAGCTCAGAATATGAGTTCCTTGTGGATGAGACCTTGCATCATCCCTCATCTGTATTACTTGGGGAGTTTTCGTTACAGCAGGCATCGCAAGTAGAGTTCTCAGGTGAATTAATGAAGAACAAACGTGTTAGATTATTCAGAAGAGCTAGTCTTAATAGCATTTGTATCCGAGATAGGAGGTTTTGTACTATGACTTTCTGTTCTGGGTGGGTAAAAAACACTTGACAAAATAATGTTTTAGCTTGTGTTATGTCACTGACCCAAGAAAATTATTTGTCTCCGGACGGCTGCCCGCCCCACCTCTCTAACTAGCTCAGAACTCCTGCCCCTGTGACTGGTGAGGGCAGGTCTTTGAGAACTGGCTCCCTTGGGTCCTTGTCTTGCTTTGATGGGGTCATAGACCCCATGAGATCTTTGCTATTTCACCCGGCTACCCTAGAGAGAATGAATTCTTGCTTTCTAGGTGCAGCCACAACCAGAACTAATAGGCGAATTTAAAATTTTTTTTTTTTTTTTTGCACGAGAGCTTATCATCTTTGTCTTTCTTTATTTTTTTGTTGGTTGTTGAATCATTTGAGTTGTGTTCAACTCTTCAGGATCCCATTTGGAGTTTTCTTATCAAAGATACTGGAGCAGTTTGCCATTTTCTTAGCTAGCTCACTTGACAGATGAGGAAACCGAGGCAGCCAGGGTTAAGTGACTTGCCCAGGATCATACAGCTAATAAGTGCTTGTGGCAGGATTTGAACTCAGGAAGATGAGTCTTCCTACTCTAGCGCCTATGCTCTGTGCCATAGAAATTATTATTATCATTAATAATAATATTAATGATGATGATGAAAATGATGATGTGATTGCCCCAGAGTTGCCAGCCTGCCTATGATTTAAGCCCAGGTTGTCCTGACTGAGGCCAATTTTCTACCTGCCACATCACACTGCCCCTCTTGTTAATTCCTCACTGCCATTTTCCTAACAACAACCCCGTTTTTTGAAACCTTTGTTTTCTTTGTTAGAATTGATACTAGGTATCTATTCCAAGGTAGAGTGGTAAGGACTAGGCAATGGGAGTAAAGTGACTTGCCCAGGATCATCCTGACTCTGGCCATCCCAAGCCAACTAGCTGCCCCAAGAACATCTTTTTTTTTTTTTTTTTAAACTCTCACCTTCTGTCTTAGAATTAATACTCTGTATTGGTTCCAAGGCAGAAGAGTGGTAAGGGTGGGCAATGGGGGGTTAAATGACTTGCCCAGGGTCACCCAGCTGGGAAGTGTCTGAGGCCAGATATGAATCCTGGATTCTCCCATCTTCAGACCTGACTCTCTATACATTGAGTCATCTAGCTGGCCTGCTGCTCATATTTGTTCTAGCCTGTCTGCCTCTGGAATTGCTTTGGGGATGCTTTTGTTGGACTTATAATTTTCAAGGCACTAACAATCAATCCATTAATTATTTAATTGCATTATTAATTATTTAATTTTAAGCCCTTCTCTTCTGTCTTAGAATCTATACTAAGTTTTTAAAGGCAGAAGAACAACAGTAAGGGCTGGACAATTGGGGGTGGTGTAAGCGACTTGCCCAGTCACACAGCTTGGAAGTGTCTGATTTGAATCCAGAACCTCCTGTGTCCAGGACTGGCTTTCTATCCCCTGAGCCACCTCGGTGCCCCCAAACCCATTAGATTTTTCAGGTAGATCTATCATTTTGTTTTTATGTTCCCAGTTAATAACTTTATTTAGCTACAAATTTTAGGCATGTGATCTCTTAACTGCCCCCCCCCCCCCCAAGCACTAGTTTATGGGGCATTAAGTCGTTTGGGATGATAGTGGTTTAGCGACTTGTCCCAGGTCCATTTCTCTCTGAACCACACCAATGAAGATGAGAGAAACCAAGATGATCACAAAAATTGGTTTGTAAAGTGCTTTCTAGACCTTATCGCAGGCTTGGGAAGTAGATGGCATTGTTATCCCCATTTTACAAGGGAGGAAACAGAGGCACACGGGATGAAGTGACTTGTCCAGGGCCATTTAGTTAAGATTGTGGTGAAGGTTGAGGAAGTCTTCCTGTCCAGTCCTCTGTTTCTGTATGTCCTAGTTGACTAGCCAATCATGCTGGAATTGGTTCAAATTGGGCCTCTCATGCTTTTAACCCGTGTGGCCTTTGGGCAAATAATTTACTTTCCAGGGTCTCAGATTCCTCCTGTATGGAGGGGAAAGGGAAGGAAGGAGATAAGCATTTCTTTAGCTCCCACCATGTGCCAAGAACTTTACAAATAGTACCTCCTTTGTGCCTCACAGCCACTTGGGATGTGAATGCTGTTATTATCCTTATTTTAAGGATGAGGAAACTGAGGCAGACAGAGGGAAAGTGACTTGCCCAGGATCCCACCTCTCATAAATATCTGAGGATGGTTTTGAACTCAGAACTTTCTGATTCCGGATCTAGTGTTCTATCCTTCTTCAAAATGAGGGATTTGTATTTGATGCCCCCAAAGTTCTTTTTGAGCCCCCAAACCTATGCTCCTCTCTGCTTTATTCATTCTCTGCTGGCATATATCCAAGAGAGCCATGGTGGGGGTGGACGGATATACTGCCTGGAGCTCATTTACTCCCAATTTCTTGAATGGGTCTCAGCTTTCTATTGGAGGAGTGTGAGAGGAAGGATTTTGCCTGTTGGAGTCTCATGTGATCTTCCATTAGCAGGCTTGAGTTACTGGTGCCTGGGGAATACCGTTATTCACCTTTTGGGGGATGCATTAACTTTTGCTCGTCTCTTGGGGGTCATTTAGTCAGTCACCAAGCTAAATGGCACCATGACACATTGCTTCTGTCTTAAAACACTGGCCTTTCTTCCCTTGCAGTCCCCCTTCACTGGCCACACTCTTAATGTGTTGGAAGGCAAATAGAAATAATTGGCCAGAACGGAATAATAAAAATATTTTTCCTTAATCGCCTTTTCTCTTCTGGGTTCTGCCCTTAGAAAGCTGTAGTCCAACCCCCACTGCCCTCTGGCATGAGTTTCCTTTTCAAATTCATTTAGGCCTTTTAAATCAACTTCTTTCCACCCCTTTCTAGGGCCTTTCCCTCCTACTTCTTAATGTGAGATTAATCTCTGATGTGAATACCAATGAAGTTATTGGAGTTGGGCTCTCCCTCCATATACTGGGATGGCTTTGGGTTCACATTGTGCCCAGGAACTTGGAACAAAGGGAAAATTCAGTCCAGCATGAGGAAGGGTGGGGGGAGAGTCAAGGTCACGTCTGCCATGCTGCATTTGGCGTGGGGATGGGAAATACAAGCTTCCTCAGAAAATGAAGTTGTGCCTTTCACTCCAATGGAAAAGTGGACATCCTGGGGCATAGCTCCCTCCCACATTCTTGGTGAGTTTTCCCTTGGAGGGATGGCATGGCTAGAAGACCACAGGTGTAATCAAATGGCTTATTTACATAACCTTGTGGACTTTCAAAAATGCAGGCAATTAGTTGATTTTTTTTTTTTTTTTTTTGCTTGATGAGACAATATTATTCTTGGCAGTTGAGAAAACAAGTGTCATTCTCTTATGATGAGTAGTTGGTCCAGTTTTGGGGAAAATGCCCTTTAATTTATTGAAAATTAAAACAAAGTTTTTTTCCCCCAGCTGTGTGACCCTGGGCAAGTCACTTGACCCTCATTGCCTACCCTTACCACTCTTCTGCCTTGGAGCCAATACCCAGTATTGACTCTAAGACAGTAAGGGTTTTAAAAAACAACAACAACAAAAAACTTAAGTTTTTTAATAAATTAAATTTTATTTTAAAGTGGAATGATTTTTGTTTTGGAAACTTGTGGCCTGATTTTTGTTTTGGAAACTTGTGGATGTTTTGTTGGTTTGTTTGTTTGTTTTCATCTTTGGGGATGAGAAGACCATCATTTCTTTGGTTAGAAGGGAAAACAATGAGAGCATCAACATGGCCAACTGTCCAGGCGCCCACCGGAGCTAGAGACCCCTGCATGGCAGCTATATCACGGAGAAGAGAGGAAGGGCTTAGAAGCGTGTTGGCAAACCTATGGCATGTATGCCAGAGGGGGCTCCTTCCCCTCCCCTACTCCACACATGCCTGAGGACATTTCTCAAATGACCTGTCCCTTTGCCCGGCAGCCCAATGGGAGCTCTTCCTCCTTCCCCTGTCTGGGGTAAGGCAGGGGGCTCACATGCAATGTGAGGGTTGGCATTTGGGCACTCAGTCTCTAAAAGGTTTGCCATCACTGGTTAGACCAAGGACAGCAAAGTTCACAAAATTATCCACGAAAGTCTATGGCATATCACTGGAATCTCATCTTGGTGGCTTTAGTTTTCATTCTGTTTTTATTTTATTTTATTTTTTTTGCCTCTCTATGGTTTTATTTTAGTCAATCAATAAACATTTGATCCATGCTTACTATTTACCCAGCACTGGGAATGTAAAAACAAATTGATAGTTTTATCCTCAAGGAACTTACAATCTTGTTTTGGGGCAGCTAGGTGGCTCAGGGGATCAAAAAGGGATGATGATTGTTGGAGGGGACGAGAAGGACAGGCTCTAATAATGAATTGCTATAAGTATTGGAAACCTGATTTGAAACGGTACCCCAGAGAATGAGAGGCTTGGAGACAGGAAGTCTTGGGTTCAAATTTGATCTCAGATCCTTCCTAGCTGTGTGACCCTGGGCAAGTCACTTAACCCCCATTTCCTAGCCCTTTTTGCTCTTCTGCCTTGGAACCAATACTTAGATTCTAAGACAGAAGAGAAGGACTTGAAAAACAAAGCAGTCTAACGGATTTTATTTTTCAGATTAGTTTTATTCATGCCTTTTATTTTGATGTCTGAATTATTTCTGGATATAACGTGTCCCTTGCCAAGCACTCTTTATAACAAACACTAACCAACCATCCAGTTAGGACTTTCTCTGCCAGTGTCTGCCACATTGATGCCCTGTTGTAGTCTCCTACCTCTTTCTGGGAAGTAGGGAAGATCTTCTTTGCTCTTCCTAACCTTCCCAGGGGTTTTACTTGTTCTAAAAAAGTGTGTTTGTTTAGTCTCACATTTGTTTCTCAGTCAGCCTTCTGACCCAGGCAAGTTTCTTTGTAACGATGAAAAACACCAAAAGCCAAAGCCATCCAACATTGTGTCTACTGTGCTCTACCCATAGGCAACCACGTCTGTCTGTAAGGAAAAGGCGAGGAAAGTCATTTTCTCATCTCTGCTCAGGAGAAAGCTGAGTCAGTATCATTGTGCTCCAATAAGTTTAATTTTATTGTTTCTATTGTGGTGGTTGTTGTATATTGTATATCTTGCTATTGTATATCCGCTTTGACCTACTTGAGTCTCTTAATTTGTATTCTCCTCCCATGTTTCTCTAAATCTTTCATTTATTATTTCAGCACAGTGGTAAGTAAATAACAACAACAATAATAGCTGACATTTAGATGGTGCCTGTTCTACTAGCCCCAGGAACTATACTCAGCACTTCACAAATATTATATCAGTGGATTCTCATAACAACTCTGGGAAGTAGGGAAGTGCTGTTATCACCCCCCATTTTACAGATCAAGAAAATGAGGCAGAGGTTAAATGACTTGCCTGGATCACACAGGTAGTGGGTATCTGAGGCTGGATTTTGAACTCAGGTCTTCCTGACTCCATCCCACATCTCTCTCCACTGGGCCACCTGGCTGCTCTTCTAGTCTGTGAATGTACCACGGTTTCCTAGCTGTTGAGAACTCACTTGATTTCCAGTTTTTTGTTAACATAAAAAATGTGCTACTATGAAGATGTTGATACATATATGGGACCTTTCTGTCTTTGCTCTCCCAGCAAGGAGATATCAAGGGTATGGAGAGCTCAATCACTCTTCTCACCTTTATCCCATCTTTAAATAATGTGCATTAGGAGATTAGGAATTGGGTGTTGTGGCTCTTGTCATTTCATTAGTATAGGCCCTCCCACCTGCTTATGCAGGCTACCATTTTCTATGTACTTTCTACTTCTAGAGTCCCAAGGGTGTGAGAGGGTAGTGTCTGTGCTGACTGGAGCTTGGGGTGTTCATAATAGATCTGGAGTGGGGCAGCTAGATGACTCAGTGGATTGAGAGCCAAGTCCCGAGTTCCATTGTGATCTCAGACACTTCCTAGCTGTGTGTCCCTGGGCAAGTCACTTAGCTCCCACTGCCTAGCCCTCCTCTGCCTTGGAACCAATATATAGTATATTGATTTTAAGAAGGAAGGTAAGGTTCTAAAAAAAGTTTAAAAAAAAAAAACAACCTATATTAGATCTGGAGCTTAAGGGGATCCTTGAAGTCATTTAGGGCTACCTCTCCCTCCCTTCCTTCTTTTTCCCTCCCTTCCTTCCTTCCTTCCTTCCCTCCTTCTCTCTCTCTCTCTCTCTCTCTCTCTCTCTCTCTCTCTCTCTCTCTCTCTCTCTCTCTCTCTCTCTCTCTCTCTC
>NC_058132.1:32261095-32271380 GCF_016433145.1 Gracilinanus agilis
TCTCTCTCTCTCTCTCTCTCTCTCTCTCTCTCTCTCTCTCTCTCTCTCTCTCTCTCTCTCTCCCTCCCCCCTGTGCACCATTGGGATAGATGGTTTTCTTCACTGAGCCTTTCTTCCCTTGCTTCAAGTTATTATAAATAAGTCTTATTAAACATAATACAGCATTCTTGTCCCGGGCTGTGGTTCAGACTTGGGTTCTGCTGTTTGCTACCTGAGATTATGGAATCTTTGTCTTTAAGTCGTTACAGCCATGTCTGACTCTGTGATTCCATTTGGAGTTTTGTTGACAAAGATACTGAAGTGGTTTATCATTTCCTTCTCCTTCTCATTCTGGAGATGAGGAAAGTGAGGCAAATGAGTGACTTGCCCAGGGTCAAGTTAGTAAGTGTCTGGGGCCAGATTTGAACTCCTGAAAATGAAGCTTCTTGGCTCTCCAGGTTCAGTGCTTTGTGCACTATGGTGCCACCTAGCTGCCCACAGAATGCTCTATTTATTTATTTGTTTTTTAAGCCTGTAGTGTCTGTCTTAGAATCAATTCCAATTTTTGGTTCCAAGGCAGAAGAGAGTTAAGGTGTTGGCAATTATGTTAAGTGACTTGCCCAGGGTCACATAGCTAGAAGTGTTTGATGCCAAATTTGAACCCAGGACTAATTGTCTCTAGGCCTGGCTCTCAGACCTTGTAGGACAATTTTTATTTGAGTATCGAATGCATAAAGCAATTCCTCCATTCCCCTTTTTTTAATCCATCCCTGACTTATTTATTAAGTTCCCACTTGCTAATGTGCCAAGATCTGTCCTAGGTACTGAAGCTAGAACTACAGTAAGTTTACATTTCACAGGGGAGACAACCCAGCCTTGGTACGCTGTCCCCAAAGTCATACTGCAGATTTAAGCTTTCATGGCATGATATTTAATAGCTTAAAACTGTTCTAAGACTTTCGAGATACTCTTTATAAGCATATAGAGAATACTTTTTTTGTCATCTTTGCCAATCTGATGGGTGTGTTATAGCACCCCAGGGTGATTTAAATTTTCATTTCTCTTTTGCTAGAGAATTGGACCATTTTCCCATATGATTATTGATAGCTCACATTTTTCTTTTTGACATGTGCCTGTTCGTATCTGTTGACCATTTATCACTTCGAGGAGGGCATTCGTTCTTTTATATTTCCCTCTGTATCTTGGCTACCAGACCATTGTCAGAGACAATTGCTGCAAAGATTTTCCCCCCAAGTTCTCCGTTTGCCTTCTCAGCCTAACCACCTTATAAAGTTTTATGAATTATTCCTCTTGCAACTTTAGTGTGAGTTCATAAAAGCAGATCAACCAAGGTTTGTTCAATTGAATTGAACCGAATTGAATATCAAAGCTAGAGAGCAAATTATAATTCAAGCTCTGCGTTAGAAAAAATCACCCAGCCGTCATTTTCCTTGTGAGCCATGTTTCTCACTGTAGAAGAATAGATTTGGAGCAACTAGCTACAGGCAAACATTGTGTTATTTTGGAAGTTGTTGAGATGGGTGGGAATGACAAGGAGGTAAACTGAGGCAGAGCATGGCAGAAAATATTCCATTGATCACAACTTTCCAAGAATAGTGGCTCTCCCTGTTGGAGGTTTTCCACCTGAGGCTGGATGACCACTTCCTAGAATATTATAGAAGGATTTCTTGATCAAATCTGGTTGGGCTAGATGGCCTCTCAGAGTAGGGATCCATTAAAGACATCATGGAAGTTTATCCTGGAGAAAACCAAGAGGTTTGGTGGGGAGACAGTGTAATTGTAAGTAAAGTTGATTACAAGCTCACTGGATACAACATTGGACCTGGCATCAGGGAGATCCCAGTTCAAATCCAGATTTACTAGCTCTCTGACCCATGGCAAATCAATTAATCTCTGTTTACCTCCATTTTTTCATCTTTATAATGGGACTACCTCCCAAGGTTGTGGTGGGGATCACATTTGTAAAGGAAGATGCTGTGTACGTGCTATTTTTTTTAAACCTAAACATCAGAACCTGAAGAGTGGGGCAGGTTTGTGCTTGATGCCAGAGGCAAGATTCACATGCATGCTTTTTAATATTGAGCCCAGCAGTCTGCCAACCTACTTCTTGTAATTAAAAAACTATCTATCCTATCTATCTATATATTACATGTGCTTATATATAAAATAATTTGTGTATGTATATATGTAATGTGTATACTATGATATTATAGTAATATCAGCAATGATTGAGTTTTATCCTTTTTAAAAATCTGTTACTCATTCCCCCTGCTTGGGTCATTTTAGCCTTTGGATGCCTCAGTTTCCCCATTTGTAATCATGGCAGGGTTGACTAGATAAATGTTCTTTAATAGTCCCTTCCATGTTTAAATCTCCGATTCTTGGTGTATTTAAAGCTTGTAAGTTTCTGAAGCTGCATTTGAATTCAGGTCTGCATCTAGCTGCCCCTGGATCCTGGGTTAAAAACCTCCCGTTCTAGAGTAGGCCTCCCTGAATGTGTTTTAAGCATTAGAAAAGATTTGCTTCCCCTTTCTCTGCCATTCACTTCGGCCTATGATGCCCAGATCAATATGTCCTTGTGTAGACAGCTCCTTGTGAGCATCAGGGTACCAGCTGAGGGAAGAAATTTACTAGCGGTGAGACCCTAGGCAAGTCACTTCACCTTGTTTGCCTCAGTTTTCTCACCTGCAAAATGGACATAATAATAGCCCCTACTTTCTGGGGTTGTTGTGAGGATCAAATGAGGTAATAATTGTAAAGCACTTAGCCTAGTGCCTGGCACATAGTCAGGGCTATATACATGTTAGGCCTATCAATTTGCAAGGGGGAAAATGATATTTTTATTTCAGTATGATTGGTTTCCTTTATAATGCTCTGCCTTAAAATCCAGACATTTCAAAATATTCTCCTGAGAAAGGGTATGTAAGCTGCATGTGAACATGGCCCCCAAAGGAGAACATGACATTAAAAAAAGTTCCATCAAGAGTGGGATTTTTAATTCATTTCAGCAGTACCTGACTCTCCTTTGACCCTCTTTCGTGTTTTCCTGGAGAAGCGGTTTTCTTCTCTGGCTCTTTTGACAGGTGAGGAAACTGAGGCAAACCACTGTTTTGCCTCTGTTACCTCCTCATTTGAAGTTTTCTTGGCAAAGATACTGGAGTGGTTTGCTCTTTCCTTCCTTCTATAGCTCACTTGACAGTTGAGGAAACTGAGGCTAACAGGGTGAAGAGACTTACCTACAGTCACACAGCTAGGAAGTGTCTAGAGACCAGATTTGAACTCAGGAAAATTAGGCTTCCTGACTTCCCAGCTGTCTATGCACTGCAGCACCACCTAGCTGCCCATTGAGTGTAGCTTCCAGGAATATATTGTATTCCTATTTTAGGAGCTTATTTTAGCACTTGGAGACCTTATTTTACAGACTTGGAGTCTGGATTCTGAAGTGGTAAAGAGATATAAGTAGCAGGGCTGATACTTGAACCCAGACCTGATTTCAAATCTAGCACTCTTTCCACCATATAGCCCTGGTCGGGGCACCTCATTGTAGTGAGAATGTTGCTAAGCTGGAGAGTATCCAGGGATAATCTCCTGAGATGCCTCTCCAGAGGCAAGTCCAGTGCACCCCAACAGAGTAGGCAAACCAGGATGATGAAGGGCTCCAAGGTGGGACCCTCTGAGTGATGGCAGATTGGGGGAAGTGGAGAAGAGAAGATTGAGGGAAGCCATGAAGACTTTCAGGGAGAAGATGGACTATCTTTGGTTGAGCTGATCAGCAGGCAGAAGCAGAAACCCTGGGGTAGGCTAGCTACAGAGAAGCAGATTGTGGCATGATGCCAGGAAGAACCTCCCACAGTTAGAACTGTCCAGGGCTGGAGTGGGCTGCTTCCCCCAACTCTCATCCTCGGTCTCCAAGCAAAGGTTAGATGGCCCTGAGCCAAGTGTCGTAGTGAAGGGTTCTAGGTCAGAGCCCTGAGACCATGTCCCATTTCTGTAAAATCCAGAGGTATAATGATGAGGGGGAATGGAATTGGGATCTGTTAGCTGCTGATTAAGCTATAGACCCAAACTTTCCCCTTTCCTTCTTTATTTACAGTTCTAAGCTGATTATGTTGACCTACTTATAGAAATGGAGAGTGTTTAGACTTTGGGCAATCTTTCTTCCCTTCCCACCCTCCCCCCAAGTCCTGATAGATTTACTGGAAGTCAGTTTCTGGGTAGAATGTGTGCTGTGTGCTCTAGAGGAATGGAGGAGAAAGAACTCTGTTCAGAAGTCCCAGAAATTAGGGTTCTAATCCCACTTCTGATTCCAAGATAGAAGGTAGGGATTTAAAAATAAATAAGTGAATGGATAGATAAATAAATAAAAAATAAATATTCGTAGGGACGTGTATCCTTAGCATCTGTCACCTACCTTGTATAGTGCTTGGCTCATAACTTGTTGAATTTGATTGGAGTGGATACATTTTTTTTTTTTTTTGACCCAGAGAGGCAAGTCCAAGGCACCCTAAGCAGCACTAGCTAAGTACCCTCTCTATGCACTTGGTTTTCTGCTGGGGATATAAAAGCCAAAGGAACTCCCTGGGCCCTCTGGGAATTGACTGTGGACTCTCCTAGCTACATGTGGCAAGGAAGAGAGCGTTCACAACAAGGAAAGTTAGGAGTATCAATCCAAGTAATTGCTTGCCATTTTTCATAAAGCACTGAAACTGTAGGAGAAAAAAAAACACCTTATAATCATCCTATACTGAGTTCCTTAAGAGCAAGGACAAAGGCTTAAGACAAGATTGAGCAAGATTGCCTGCTTCTGTTTACCAGGGCCCTTAGCTGGCACAGTTAGATAGAGAGAGCACTGGAATAAGATTCATCTTAAATGAGTTCAAATCCTGCCTCAAATACTTCCTAGCTGTGAGCCTGTGTAAGTCATTATGCCTTGGTTTTCTCATGTGTAAAATGAAGAAGGAAGTTGGCAAACCACCTCTATGTCTGCCAAGAATCCAAATGAGGTCCTGCAGAGTCAGTGATGAGTGAAAAACAACTAAACTAATGACATTTCCCATATAACTGTAAACGATCACCTTTAGCCTAAAATTGACCTTTCTTACCTTATTGGCGATTGCTTACTCCGATAACATGGGATCATAGGACTGAGATCTAGTAGGGACCTTATTTCTCCTACAGTTCACACCCTTCTTACAGATAGTCAAGCCAAGTCAGCAAGCATTTATTAAGCATTAACTGTGTACTGAGCATTGTGCTTGTCCAAATACAAGCAGGACAGCCTCTGTTTGTAAGAAGCTTAAATTTTCATGGATGAAGGGAATACAATAAGGGGAGCCAGAAAGGGATTGAGAGAGAGGAGAGTACCCAAGTACCCTCTGTTAAGTTAAGAAGAATGAAGAAGACATGCCTGGCTTGGACTTTCTCCTTCAAATGGAGGTTCTTGGAGGATCCTGGCAATCAGAAGGGAAGAGAGGCAATAGGGTACTTCTGTGACGAGTAGTCCAGGGAAGGAATGAACTAAAAAGGCTTTGGGCATAGTCTAGAGTGTCACCAAGACAGAAAGCAGGAGGACAGAGGAAGCTGTTAGATAGGGTGACTGTTGCCTAAACAGAAAAATTATTAGTCTACTATCCAGACAGAGTCAGGATTTGAACTCACACTCTGCACTTATATACACAGAATTCTCTCTGTTCTGTCATGGCTCTCACCCATACCATGCTGGATTAAAAGTAATCCTAATAATTGACATTCTTAGAGTACTATCGTTGATAGAGAACTTTCTTTAAAACCAGAAGACCTGAGTTCAAGTCTGTCTTCTGCCCCATACAGGCTGTGTTAAACTAAGTTGACGAAAAGGTACAAGTCTGCATGGAAGAGGAAATTCCTCGCCAGAAAGTCCCTATACTAATGAAATCAGGGATCTACTCCTCCTTTATTAAATTCAGTAATAACTTTTTTTTTAAACCCTCACCTTCTGTCTTAGAACAACAGTAGAGGCTAGGCAGTGGGGGTTAAGTGACTTGCCCAGGCTCATACAGCTACTCTGAGGTTAGATCTGAACCCAGGTCTTCTTGGCTTCAGACCTGGTGCTCTAGCCATTGCACCTCCATGCTACTTCCATGGTACATAGAGGCTCCTTCAATAATACATTAACAAACTATCTATGATGTAGGTTGTACAGGTGTTATTGTCCTTGTTTTGCATGTGACCCATAAGATTTTAGACGGAGAACTATGAGACCTGAGAACTCATCTTTTTATAGATAAAGAAACCGAGGCAGAGATAGATCCAAAATAATTAACGCACAAGGTCAGAGCAGGTAGTAGTAGGCAGAGATAGGATTGGAACCCAGGTCTCCAGGTCTCTGACTTCACATTCAGCATTGTATGCCCCATACTCTGCTACCTTTATATTGTGGTATTTTTTCCTTCTTCAACTTTTAACACCTATACGTGAAAAACAAGCAAACCCTTGCCCTGCATTCTGCAACAAAGTTTGTAGAGATCCTTCTCACTGGCCCAATTTTTATCAGCAGTAGCTTTTGTGACGGAGTCCAGATTCTCCTTGCAAGGTCATATGTGTAGTTCCAAGTAATGTTGGCGAGAATGAATAATAATATTACGTACTATGTTATATGGCCCTGAACCTCAACCTCCTCATCTGTGAAATGGGTATTATAATAGTTACCTTACTTCACAGGATTGTTCTGAGAAACAAGTAGAAAAGCTCCTTCTTTACATGATATTATTAAGGTTTGCAAAGTGGTTCATTTGACACAATGTCATGCTGTAGGGATGCCACCTAAATAGGCCAATGTACCAATGGGTGGAACTTTCAGTCCTGCTAGAAATTATATTGAAAGATGTAATATTTTAGGCCAGATATGAGCTTAAAGTATGTCACTTCTCAGTATATCAGAGGGCTCTAAGGTTTGTCAAGCACCTCACATTCATTATCTCATAGGAGATGGTCAACATCCCTGAATGGCAGGTTCCATACACAGCCATTGTGTGTCAGAGGCGAGATTTGAACCCAGATCTTCGGATTTTGGAGTTGTCCCCCCTCCACTTTGCCATTCTGCTAGGAAAAGACCTTTATCTGTATTAGGGAAAGGTAAAGAATCAGCTCTATCTACTTCATTATAGACTAAGGACCTAACTCTAGTTCCATCTGATCCCTTCTTCCTTCCCTCCTTCCTACTTTTGGTCAGCTCTAATGGCTAATCTTTGTTGCCTCTTTGCATTCCCCCAGTCCCCAGTCTGTGAGGAAGAGAGTACTGGATTTGCCTTCAAAGAACCTGGTTCAGATCCTGTACCTGTGTGTGAAGAAGCTCACTTACTTCTCTTGGCCTTAGTTTCTTCATCTGTAACATGAGGAAGCTGAATGAGACAGCATGTGAGAAGCCCCTTCCACCTCTAGAGCTGTGATCCCATGGCTAGAGGATCCCTCTGGCCCCTTTTAGCTATAAATCTATGATCATCCCATTGGATCACAGCCCAGATGAAGGCCAGTCACCATTCTGGCGAGCCCTTTCCCCCTTTCCAGTGATCTAATAATCATTACCCATTGCTTTTACCACCTGTTTCATCCCTGTCCTCTTCCACGTGCCCACCCTGTTCCCAAGCTCACTTGAGTGTTTCTGGCATTTGTAGCCCAGTGACTTGGTCCCTGCCACCATCTCTAATGGATCACTCTTCTTTTACTGCGTACCCTGAGCAGGTAACAAGCAGGTTTCCTGATCTCCTGGAATCCAAGGGCAGATACCCACCGAAGGGACCAAAGTGTTGATTCCCCCCCATCTTTTAGGATGTGGTTTCCTATGCTCAGGCTCTTTGTGCCTCTCTCCTCCCTTTCATGAGCCATTTAGATCCTTTTTTTTTTTTTTTTTTTAATTTTAAAACCTTTACCTTACGTCTTGGAGTCAATATTGCATATTGGCTCCAAGGCAGAAGAGTGGCAAGAGGTAGGTAATGGGGGTCAAGTGACTTGCCCAGGGTCACACAACTGGGAAGTGTCTGAGGTCAAATTTGAACCTAGGACCTCCCATCTCTAGGCCTGGCTCTCAATCCACTGAGCCACCCAGCTGCTCCCACCATCTACTTTTTCAAGGACAAAACCCAACTTGCCTTGTTCCAGAGGAAGCTTGTAGCATCTTACCATTTTTTTTTTAAATTGGAATTCAGCTTGGAGAACAACTCATCTAACCTCCTTATTTTAAAGATGGGGAAAACTCAAGCCTGTTGACTTTCCCAAGATGATCCATGAGGTAATGAGGTCCACTTAGACCTCCTGATTTCTGATTCATTCAGTTTCAGTAAGAAGTTAGAATTCAGTTAGAAGGACCTACAGGCACCAGAACCGAACGAGCCATGGCTCTTCTACTGCCGGCAGTGTTAGCATGCTGCTCGTGGTCGGAGGGGACTCTGCTCAAGTACAGCCTCTGGGACCCCTCCAGTGGAATGGTTCTGGGCCCAGCTCAAGCAGTTTATGGTTATGATTCAGTACGAAATATTGCCAGGAGGCAGGTTTGCTTCAATTAAACTAAAGGGTACATTCTAGGAGAAGATTCCATTCTAGGCACTCCGCTCGATGATGGGCATCAATGGTAAAGGAAGCAATTGTGGCCATCTGGGCACCGAAGCCCTCTGGCAAGGGGCAGGGGCATGGGGAGTGGAGGATGCAACCTTGAAGCAGCAACAGACAGATACAGAGGTCGCCCAGAGTAATACAAAGTAATCTCTGGAGGGAGTGAGGTGAAAGGAAAGGCAGGCACTGCGAGGGAGGGACAGAGAGAGACCGGGTCAGGGAGAGGTGGAGAGGGGGGAGAGAGGGGCAGGAAGA
The DNA here is from genome assembly GCF_016433145.1 of Gracilinanus agilis. Lineage (NCBI taxonomy): Eukaryota > Metazoa > Chordata > Mammalia > Didelphimorphia > Didelphidae > Gracilinanus > Gracilinanus agilis. The sequence goes on from NC_058132.1 coordinate 32,269,937, forward strand.
AGGGACAGACAGAGGGGGAGGGAGAGAGTTATTAAATATAGACTGTGATCCCTGAACTGCCCTCTGAATGAAGCGAGGGATTCTAAGGAGATCCAGAGAGCATTCCAGCCTTGAGACACCACTGAGGCAAAGCAAGTGGCAGGTGGGATGTCATACAGGCGGCTAGAGTGTAGAGTATGTAGAATCATGGGTTTGTGTTGATCCAAGGCTGTCTAGTTCAGCCCCCTCATTTTACAGATGAGTAAACTGAGGCCCCGGGAAGGAAAGTAGCAGGTAGTAGTTAGCCAGGCTTAAAAGCTCAGTGTAGGGGAGTAAAATGAAATAAAACTGAGAGACAGAGAGTATCCACTTAGTTAGAAAGGGTCATTTAACCAACAAGTCTGATGCTCTGACTCCTTCTCTAATACAGCAGCCCTGCATAATTTCAACCCACGTGTCCTGGTTGATCTTTAGGCCCTTTCAGGCAGCCCCCTCACACCCTGCTTTGGTTCCCATGGTTACCAATCTTACTCCCATCTCTCTTCTTGGCCTCCAGCCAAGGTAATTGCCTTCTCACCAACTTGCTTCTTCCTTTGCTCTCACTTTTTGGCTTCATCTTTTTAATCCTTTTCCTTTTGTTGGCATCTCCTGCTTTTTCTCCATTTCCTCTTCATTCACAGCCCCCTCCCCAATTATCCACTTAGCTGCACTGCTTTTGTTCTCTCCCCCACCCAGGCTATCAACAATGCACATTTGTAAGCCCTCAGATCTATTTTTAAGATGCACAAGATAGCTCAGGTGTGCATCATTTTAAAAGGGTGTTTGGAATTAAGAGAAAACAATTGCTGATCTCCAGGGTTACAGCATGTCAAAGAGGCAAAAGGGGACCTCAGAAACCATATGGTTCAAATCGGAGCTCAGTAAGAATCTTTGGACGCTGGTGGCCTGGGCTAATTAACCTCTATGTGACTCAGTTTCTCAGCTGTAAAAAAAGGAGGAAGTAGCACAGTGCAGAGAGCATTTAGGAGACCTGAGATCAAATCCAGCCTGAAACTTACTAGCTGTGTGACCCATGGCAGATCATTAACCTCTCTGAGTATCAATTTCCTCAACTATAAAATGCAGATAATAGTAGCACCTGTTTCTGGCACATAGAAGATGTTTAATAGAGCCTTCCTTCCTCTCCTTCCTTTCCCTTCTCTTCCTCCTCTCCCTCTTTCCTTCCTTCCCTCCCTTTCTCCCCTCCCTTCTGAGCCCATTCTACTTTTGTTCAGTTTAAGAGGTCTTTCCTTGTTGATTTCTATTCTCTCTCTCTCTCTCTCTCTCTCTCTCTCTCTCTCTCTCTCTCTCTCTCTCTCTCCCTTCCTCCCTCCCTCCCTTTACCTCTTTCTCTGTCTCTCTGTCTGTCTTTCTCTGTTTCTCCTCTCTGTCTCTCTCCCTTTTCCCTCTTTCTTTCTGTCTACAT
>NC_058132.1:32276218-32308821 GCF_016433145.1 Gracilinanus agilis
AAAATAATATAATATAATATAATATAATATAATATAATATAATATAATATAATATAATATAATATAATATAATATAATATAATATAATAGTTCTACAAATATTTACTAGGCATCTACTATGTGCCAGGTGTTATACTGAACTCTGGGGGTGAAAAGACCAAAATATGGGGAGGATGAGAATAGTACCTGCTCTCAGGGAGCTTTTATTCACTCAGAGGAAGCGACACATATACATTATAACCAGAGGAAGGAGAGGACATTAATGACAGCTGGTGGAGAGGTTTGGGTGGAGTGGGGATCAGGAAAAGCTCCCCCAGGGGAGATTATGGTATTTGAGATGACTTCAAAGGGAAAACAGCAATAATAATAATAGCTGGCATTTATATAAGACTTTGCAATTATTATCTCATTTCATCCTCACAATAACCTTGAGAGTTAGGTGCTTATTATTATCCCCATTTTACTGATGAGGAACCTGAGGCAAACAGGTTAAGTGACTTGTCCAGGATCTCACTGCTAATGTGAGGCTGGATTTGAATTCTAGCTCTGGTATTGAATGGTCATGAAAGACAGAGATGAGGAAGAACAGAACCTTTGGTGACAAGGTGTTCTACTTGTACAAATGCCCTGAGATTGTAGATGGAATATCTAGTCAAGACCAATAGGCTGCTAGTAGAAAGTAGAGTTCCGGAAGGGAGAAATATCTTTTTTTTTTTTTTTAACCCTTACCTTCTGTCTTGGAGTAATTACTGTGTATTAGCTCCAATGCAGAAGAGTGGTAAGGGCTAGGCAATGGGGGTTAAGTGACTTGCCCAGGGTCTTGCAGCTGGGAAGTGTCTGAGGTTAGATTTGAACCTAGGACCTCTCATCTCTAGGTTTGGCTTTCAATCCACAGAGCTACCCAGATGCCCCCAGGGAGAAATATCTTGAATATTCAGTGAACCATGATGTGTCCAAGGCATTGTATTGAACCCTGGGAATACAAGATTCTTTTTCCCTTTGAGGGGAAAATAAATGTACATTTGATATATAGGTACATAAAATCAGTACAAAGAAAAGAAGATGTTGATTGAGGGGAGGGGAGAGTACCAGTTCTTGGTGGGGATTCTGGAAGAACCTTTTTTTTTTTAAAGATAGCCTTTACCTTCTATTTGAAAATCAACACTATGTTCTAATGTAGAAGAGTGATAAAGGTTAGGCAGTGGGGTTATGTGATTTGCCCAAGAAAAACCAAATTTGAACCCAGGATCTCCAGTCTCTGGGTCTGATTTCTAGCCACTCAGGCACCCAAATGCCCAGAAGAAAGACCTTTCTAAGTGGTAGCACTGGAACTGAGCCTTTAGACAGCTAGGGATTCCTGGAGGAAGAAGCATAGAGGGATTATGAGATTAGCTGTGGCTTTAAATAGCCCTGCTTTACAAATCTAAATAGATTATTTCCTCCTGAAGCTTTCTTGGGACACAGAATTTCCTTTTCAGGCTCTCCAAGCTCTGAAAGAAGCCTTTGCTCTGTTTACAGTTCACCCTTGTCCATTGAGAGGTATTACAGAGTTCAAATTAATTTTAGATTTCTCGCTCTCCCATGGGGGATGAAGATGGGGACAAGAGGCCTGTCTTTTTAGCCTTTAAACACTCAACCACCCACTAATGACATTTTTGCTGCTTCTAGATGTTTGGTTTTTGGTAGACTCTCTTCTTAGAGTCACAACTGACTCCTAGAAATGAAGACCTCGTTTTAATTGGTCAGTCAAGGCCCTTCACATTTCTCCTGTTTGTGATCTGACAGGGTGACATGTATCGATGTAATAATGTAAGCTACTTTCATGGGGTGCCGTCAAATGAATCCATTAGGTGCCCCCAGAAAATGATATGGTTCAAACCTCCTCCTGGTTAAAAGTCATCCTGTGATCTAGACTGCCCTGCACAGATGCCCTCAGGTATTTCATTTGGGAGGACAACTGTTGACATGGTTGTCCTCATATAGTGGGAAATGTTTAACAAAGACCTTGGTTCAGTCCCTGTCTCTGTGTGTCCTTGGGCCAGTGGCCTCCCTGAGCCTCAGTGTCTTCATCTATAAAATGAAGGGGTTAGGCTAGATGTCTTCTAAGGTCCCTCCCAGCTCTGGAACTATGATCATATGATTTCTTTGTGACTCTGTATAAGTCATTTCTTTTGCTCAGGCCTCTGTTTCCCCATCTGGACACTTGACCAAGTGATCATGGAGAAGATAATAGCAATATAACACTTACTATGTGCCAGGCACCGTGCAAAGAGCTTTACAAATATTGCCTCATTTGACTCTGTGAGGTAGGTGCTATTATTATCATCCCCACTTTATAGATGAGGAAACCAAGGCAAACAGAGATTAAGTGGCTTATCCAGGGTCACACAACTAGTATATATCTGAGGTTGGATTTGAACTCACTGGGCCACCTAAATGTGTCCTAACCTCCATTCCTTCTCAGTAAAATAAGGGGTTTCATCATAATTCAGGAAAATCCCTTCCTGCACTAATTCTGCTCCTTTGTTACTCCCCTCAAACACTCCAGAGTCCAATTATCCCACATGCTTTTCCCAGAATGTGCCCCGCCATCGTGTCTCCTGCCCCCATGCTCTCCCTCCTTACCTTTCTTTGTCTCTGGGAATCTCTACGTTTTACCGTAAGGCTTGGCTCTGGTGCCATCTTCTATACCAAATCTTTCTGGGTCTTCCTCTTTGTTCTTGGTACCCCTAAACCTAGCATGATACTTTGCATATAACAAACATCCTTTGAATTAAATTAAAATTTGATTTTTATTAGTTGATGTCTAGAATTAAATTTCTATCCAAGTATAATGAGAAATTACATCCAGAGCTTTTCTAAATATTGATGTTGGATCCCTGAGCTGAATTAGCCATTCTGCTCTTTTCATTTCACTCATCTACCATGTTATAACCATGTGGATTCTTCCAGGCGCCCTAGCGTTGTGGAAAGAGCATTGGGTTTTTAGCTGGACGGTCTGGATTCAGTTCTTGGCTGCAATCCTTACTAGTTGTGTGACCTTGATCAAAGGACCTCATTCCACATCTCTCAAGACTCAATTTCCTCATTTGTAAAATTGGGATTGTAATAGTACCTACCTCCTGGATTTCTATGTAAGATGCTTTGTATACCTCATAGAATTAGAGAAGTGTAGTGTGGCCTCTTTCATCCATCTGGCAGGGCCTTAGTGGGAGGGCATGCTGCCTGTCACCTAAGTATTTTGGAATGAAACTTGGCCCCAGAGGGATGAGCTAGTAGCAGTGGGCAGGAAGTCACAAAGGAGTAATTCAGGTTTGATTCAGAAATACTTCCTAATGACAAAGCTGTTTAGAAGTGGCTATTCTCTCATTTGCTTCAGGTAAAGGCTGGAGGCTCTGGGATGTATTGAGTAGCTCTCTCTCTGCGATGGCCTAGAGTCTGAGATGTGGTCCTTGTCTACAAGAAATGAACTTTCTAGCTAGGAAGACAGGATAAATATATTGAATATCAGGTTAGGTATCCTGAAACTCCAATGGATGGTACAGTGTCTATAGACACAGTATATAGATGGTGAAGCAGACAAAGAAAGGGGGGAAGTCTCCTTAGACTGTGGGATTCTGGATGAGACTTCTGACCCCAACAGAGAACCTCTTGGCCATGGATACAAAGGTGGGACAATAGGATCATAGATGTTGAACTGGAATGGATCTCTGAAGTCACCTCGTCCAAAACTTTCATTTTACAGGTGAGGAAATTGAAGTTTTGAGATAGAATATGACTTTCCCAGGGCCATACAAGTATTATCAGAGACGGTATTTGAGCAGTGATCCCCTTACTATTGGACCCAAATTTGGTGGGAAAGCAATGAGATAAAAAAAAATGGGCTGAACAGACTTGGGAAATAGGGAGGGTTAAAGGGATGATGATGATGGTGGTGATGGTGATCATCAAAGAACAGGTTCAATGGGTTTAAGGGGGTGTGGAAAAATAGAAGATAAAGATTTGTGTGTGTGTGTGTGTGTGTGTGTGAGAGAGAGAGAGAGAGAGAGAGAGAGAGAGAGAGAGAGAGAGAGAGAGGGGAGAGAAAGAGAGACAGACACCGACCCTAGAATCAGAGTACTTACAAAGAAAGGATGAGACCATGCCTTCACAGCCATAGCCCCTCAATGGGTGGAGGTGGTCTATAGAGTGGTGGAGGCCAGGGAAAGGCTATCATAGAGTTAGGTTGTTAGGTGGGTCATCACAAACAGTGCTGATGTCAACAAGGGATATGTAAGGAAGTAGGAAAGCTGTGAGACATAGGTCAGTTGTGGCAAGCCATGTCATAGATGGAAGGATGGCTAGGATGTGAAGGAGGCAACATCAGGCCATGGCATGGAATTTAAGAGCGTTCTTGAGTGGTAGAGAAACTGTGGCCTAGAAGTGACATTGGGGAAGAAATAGGAGGCAGATTCTTCCTGGACTGTCAAGTGTGATGATGTAGAAAAAATGCTGGGTTTGAATTTTATAGAGGTGTCCTGGGTTCCAATCGTGACTTTTCTCTGGGTCAATGGTTCTCAAACTTTTTGGTCTCAGGACCCCTTTATACACTTCAAAATTATGGAAGAATCACAAAGCCCTTTTGGGTTTTATCTAGTGACATTTACTCTATTTAAAATTAAAATGTTTTAATATCATCATGAAAATTATTTTGACCTCATAGACTGCCTGAAATGATCTCTGGGTCCTCTTCCTTCTTCCTTAGGGACACCTCTTTTTTAATTAGCAGTAACTGTCAAAGGTATCTGATCCTATTTTCAGGTTTCTAAATATGGTTTTACCTTTTACATTCAAGTTGCATATCCATTAAAAAAAGTTTATTTTTGAATGTGGTATAAGATGTTGGTCTAAACGAGTTATTCATGCTGCAGCAATCCAGGGAGGTGGCGGTGGCCACAGGTGCATTTATCTTTCCTATTAATTGCTATTAAAATAAAAAAAATTAATTTCAGGGGGCTAAGGAATATTTTTTCTGGAAAGGGGGTGTCAGGCCAAAAAAGTTTGGGAACCACTGGTGTAAACCAAATTTTGACTAAATGGCTTCTAGATTTTTTTTTTTTTTAACCCTTGTACTTCGGTGTATTGTCTCATAGGTAGAAGATTGGTAAGGGTGGGCAATGGGGGTCAAGTGACTTCCCCAGGGTCACACAGCTGGGAAGTGGCTGAGGCCGAGTTTGAACCTAGGACCTCCTGTCTCTAGGCCTGACTCTCACTCCACTGAGCTACCCAGCTGCCCCACTTCTAGATTTTTTTTAGTGGATTTTGATTAATTGGGGAGTCCTTTTTTTCCAGAAGTTATGTTTCACAGGTCTCTTACACATGGAATGCTGGCTTTTTGAGTTGTTGTTGTTTTTGTGGCTAATACTTGCTTCTCTGGTTTTTATTTCAGGGATTTGATTTAATTTAAAAAAAAAAAAACTATTACCATGTAGTTTTGTTGATTGTAATAGAATTTGATGAGGTCTCCAAGTGCTATTCTTTCAGTTCTGATTTTTTTCATGATTTCCCTTGATATTTTTGTTCTTTCAGATAGATTTCATCTAGCTCTTTTTTTTTATAATCCTTACTTTCCATCTTAGAATCAATACTGTGTATTAGTTTCAAGGCAGAAGAGTGGTAAAGGCTAGGCTATGGGCGTTAAGGGACTTGTCCAGGGTTACACAGCTAGGAAGTGTTTGAGGCCATATTTGAACTAAGGACCTCCCAGTTCTGAGCCTGGCTCACAATCCAATTGAACCACCTAGCTGCTCCTCACTTAGATGCTTAACTCCATAGCACTATCAATTTCTTAAAATTTTTTATTTTTTATTTTTATTAATCCAACCTAAAAATAAAGCAGCAAATATATCCAATAATTCAATGCCTTATTTCTTTAAGGTGTTTAGTAATTGTTTTTCTCAACATCTTCAGCATATCTCTGTTGATTGCCTTTGTTTTTTATGTATTTTGTCATTCTTTTTAATGGGGTTTCACTTTCTTAATTCCTCATGGATTTTGAAATTGCTATATAGGAATGAAGATTTTTTTTAAAAAATGGATTTGTTGCATATCCTCTCCATCTTTTCCCTCCTCCTCTTGTTCTCTTATTAAATTCTTTGCAATTATAATCTCATTTGATCCTCCTAGCAATCTTGGGAGGTAGAAACATTTATTATCATCTCCATTTTTACAATTGAGAAAACTGAGGCAGACAAATTAAGTGACTTGCCTTAGGTTATACAGCTAGTAAATGTCTGTGTTTTGTATTTGGGTTCATGTTATCCTGATATCAGGCCCACCACTGTATACACTCAATTACTTAGCTGGATCAGTTCCACTAATTAAGTCATTGATTATCTCAATTAATTTCTTTGCTGATTCTCTGGGGTTTTCTTTGTAAACTATCAACTTGTCTGCAAATAGAGATAATTTTTATTCCTTTCCCAGTACTACCAAAAGTAAGAATTATTTGCTGAGAAGAAAACTCATTTTGAATAAGTTCATGAATGAAGCAAAAGGATGCCCCTCTTTCTATTATAGCAAGAATAAGACTAAGAAATAAAATTATATAATATCAACCCAACATTTACCAGCTAATTTAAAATAATTTTAAAAGATAAAACATTTCATTTTCAGGTTGCATGTTTTTGAGTTGGAAGGAAACTTAGCAGTCATTATGTCCAACTCCTCCTCCATTTTACAGATGAAAAAATTGGCAATGTTATATGCTTACCCATTGTCACAAGGCAAGATTTGGGCCCAGGTCTTAGTGACACCCAATCTGATATGCTAAGAATTGTTATTTCACTGAGATCGATTGATTAACTGATGTCTTCTTTTATGATCACTTATCTTTCTGTTACAAAAATCCAGTCTTAGAGCTATAGTATAGTGAACTAAATATTAGAGTGGCGATCAGGAATATGTGGATTCTGATCCTAAGAGCAGTACTTACTAATTTAGGTAATCTTGTCCAGTCAAATCAATATTGATCTGGGATTGGACATAAATGTCTTGGACTCAGTGTCCTCATCTGTATGATGAGGGGATTGGACTAGATCTCCGAGATCCAACACAAAAATTATGGTTCTCCTGTACTTTCTGAGTGAGGGGGAGATGAAGGGAGGAGACTATGAGGCAGTGCCTGTGGGGACACATTCATGATTCCAGGGTTGGGCTTTGCCATAGACCTTCATCAGCCTGTAAAACAGACACCACACAATAATCTCTCTGAGTAAGGGTGTTATGAGACTTAATTACTGTTTCTAGAGGTGCTTTGAGATCTCTAGATAACAGGGGTGTTATTCATGTCGGGCATTGCTATGGTGGTGAGATTACATTCTTATCAACTCCAAACACTCTCTGGGAAGGGCATTTGGAAGAAGCTGCTGTGTATAAGTGGGTATAAACGGTTATTCTTCTGGATACACTTTTCTGGATTTGATTTCCAAAGGTATGTTTTTGAATGATAATCTTTTATAGCATAAGTAGACTTGTTTAACGAAATTTGGGGAGTGTTCTAAGCAAAACAGCCTATATAATAATGGCAAACTCAGCTCGTGAGGTCCAGGAATAGAATGGGATGGCAAATAGTGGCTGGGGGAGCAGGAGCCATTTCAGTTTGAAACCATGAATCAAGAGAATGAGAGATAGGTTTTTTTCCTCCGATTTTTCCTCGAGTGGTTTGAATGATGTCATGGGTCCCATTTAAAAATCTGCTACTTTGTGGGACAGCCCATTTCATGGCTTCCCCCCAAAACTCTACCTTGTTGTTTCTGCTGCTTTAAATAGACTGCTCATTTGGTGTACTGGAACAAAAGCTGAGGATCTCAAAGCTTAGGGAGCCCCCCACCCCCCCGCAGAGGACTTCTATTTTAATCTGTAATTGCTCAAATGATGAGCTATTATGGGATATTGGATTAGAGCCAAAGGGGTCATCTATTCCAGTCCTTTCATTGTATAGATGAGGAAACTGAGGCAGAGAGGGCAAGTCATTTTTCCAAGGTAGTGACCAGCAGAAAACAATCTCAGTCCTCTGACTCCCAACCAAGCTTTCTTTTCAATGGACAACTGAGAATCAGTTCACATGCTCATAAAATTTAAATTCAGGTTACCATGAGGGTCTTGGAGTATATATAGTTTCCTATGAATCCTCTTTGAGCTTTATCTTTGGGATTTGCTTCTTGTTTTCTTTATTTTCTTGATATCTTTGTATCTGTTGATGTCCTCTTTTTTTAAGCTAGAGATTTACAGATTTGGCTGGTTCTAAGAGGCCATTATGGAGATAAATTCTAGGATAGGAATGAGGCAGGCGCAGGAAATGTGACATTTCTGGGCAACACAGTTTAGCAGGGGTATTGTTCTGGAGAGCATTCAGAGGAGGATGGACTCATCTCCAACCAAAGACCCAGTGGTTAAAATTTCACCATGGACATTTACAATTCATACATTCATACAAATCAGAGTTTGCATATTATTTTGGTGATTGTCTAGACCAGTGATGGGCAAACTTTTTAAAGAGGGGCCAAAGGAAAGGAAATGCTCCTCTGTCAGTCTGTTTCTAAGGCAACTCTTTTGAAGTTTCATTATATCATATTCTATTCATTGTATTTGTCAGATTAGGAATAATGTCGCCCAGCTGAATAGAACATTTCAGGGGGCCACATCTGGCCTATGGTTTGCCCATCACTGGTCTAGACTTAAAGTGATAGAGAAAATTAATGATGCAGATTAAATTTTTAAATACCGTTTTTCATTTTTTTCCCAATTACTTGTAGAAATCAATTTTAACAATTGTTATCTGACATTTTGCAATTCAAATTTTCTCTTTTCCTTTCCCTAAGGCTGTAAATACTGCTGTCATGCAATACATATTTTCATAAAAGAAGACATACCACTCATATAACAAAAAACTCATGAAGGAAATAAAGTGAAAGATGGTGTGTTTTGATTTGCAATCAGATTCCAATGGTTCCTTCTTTGGCTCCAGATAATATAGCCCTTTTCATTATAAATGCCTTGGGATTATCTTAGAACTTTTCATTGCTGATAATAATTTACTCCTTCACAGCCCAACACATCACTGGATATCTTTGTACATTATTTCTGTTACTGTGTATATATTTTTCTCCTGGCTCTGCTTACTTTACTTTGTGTCAGTTTCTACAAGTCTTTTCAGGTTTTTCTGAACTCATCATTTCTTAAAATTTTTATTTATTTTTTTTTAAACCCTTAACTTCTATGTATTGGCTCCTTGGTGGAAGAGTGGTAAGGGTGGGCAATGGGGGTCAAGTGACCTGCCCAGGGTCACACAGCTGGGAAGTGTCTGAGGCCGGATTTGAACCCAGGACCTCCCATCTCTAGGCCTGACTCTCCATCCACTGAGCTACCCAGCTGCCCCCTGAACTCATCATTTCTTATCATGTAAGAGTATTCCATTACAACCATATACCATAACTTACTTAGCCATTCCCCAATTGATGGATGGCCCCTCAATTTGTCATTCTTTGCTACTACAAAAAGAGCTACCAAAAATGTTTTTTGTACAAGTAAGTCCTTTTCCCCTCTCTTTGATCTCTCTGGGATACAGATTCAGTAGCGATATTGTTAGATCAAAGAGTTTTACACAGTTTTAAGGCCCTTTGGATGTGTTTCCATATCACTCTCCAGAATGGTTAGATCAGTTCACAGTTCTACCAGTGGTGTATTAGCACCCCAATTTTCCCACGTCCCCCTCATCATTTTCCTTTTTGATCATATTAGCCAATTTGATAGGTATGAGGTGGCATCTCAGAGTTGCTTTAATTTGCATTTCTCTAATTAATAGTGAATATTGCTATCGATAGTTTTCATTTCTTCTTCTTAGAACTAGGGAATGCTTTGCATTCTTCACCATTTGAATCCGTTTTCTATATATTAGAGAAAAGAGGCCTTTGTCAGAGACATTTGCTATAAAATTTCCTCTTCAGTTTTTTGTTTCTCTTCGAATCTTGGTTGCGTTTTGTTTTTTTTAAAGGCGTTTCTTTGCATGCAGCCACCCCATAATTAGCTGGTTGTTAAACATTTACCAAGGACTCCTTGTAAGTGCATCTTGGGATGGCGCTGTAGGAACTAGGAATGTTTAGTTTGAAGAAGAAAACTTGGGTGGGGGGTATTGCATTTGAGAAGGTCTTTAATGTATTCAAAGTCCTCACTTGTGGAACAGGGATGAGAATTTTTCTACACTTCTTCTAATAGTAAAACCTGGAACCATGAATGGAAATTGCAAGGACCTGTTCAGACTTCTATGTCTACCTCACAAATAGAGCTGCACCAAAGTGGAAGGGGCTGCCTTGGGAACAAGTCATTTCTCCACTTTGGTGATCTTAATAGGTAGCTAGCAAGTAATCTGAAGCCTTGTGCCTGTGTTCCATGCCTAATTTCTTTTAAAAAATATACAATATTAATGAAATTAAATAATATATCAATACAATTAAATATATAATATATTACATTATAATATACAATATGTTATAATATATTATAAACAATATATAATATATTAATGATATATTATAAATAATATATGATATATTAATGATATATTATAAATAATATATGATATATTAATAATATATTATATGTAATAATATATTAATACAATTAAATATATTAATGCAGTTAAAACAACACTAATACAATTAAATGGAAAAACACTTTTTAGCATTCTTTTTTCCAAAATTTTGAATTCTAATTTCTCTCCCTCCCCTCTTCCTCCTCAAGAGGGCAAGTAATTTAATCTAAGCTATACATATGTGATCATACAACAGGCGATCATTTCCATATTGGCCATGTTGTTTTAAGAAGACTGAAAAGAAAAAAAAACAAAGAAAATAAAGTGAAAATTGTCTGCTCCAATCTGCCTTCAGACTCCATTGTTCTTTCTCTGGAGGTGGATGGCATTTTTTGTCATGAGTCCTTTGGAATTGCATGATTAATTTCTTCAGAGAGAAAGTCAGATGGCACTAGACATGGCAGGGATTAAACATCACGTGAAAATAAATAAAAATGAAAAATTAATGAATAAATGAATAACTAAATGAATGAATAAATAAATTTGCTTTAGCTTTCAGAAAACAAATAGGTAGCTAGCAAGTGAGTGGGCATGAGAGGGAAGAAAGAGACAAGAGGCTGAGAGAGAGCAGGAGAGGAAGAGGAAAGTGGGGGGATGGAAGAGACAGACAGGAGGGAGGAGAGGGAGGCAGAGAGAGAGAGAGACAGAGATGCACATAGAGAATAAAGAGAGACCCTCAATTAAAGCATTTCCTGTTTGCAAAGCTTAGATGACCACTTGCTGATTGTGTTGGAGAGAAGAGGTGGTATGGCAAAAATTCTAGCTTTGGAGATCCTGGGTTCAAATCCTGATTGACCACCTAGGGGCCAGGGCCAATTTGGAAGCCAAATTTTTGGAAAAAGAATGCTGAAAATTGTTTTCCCATGTAATTGGGGTCAAAGTTTGTATATTAAAAAGATAACTAGTCATGATACACAGGCATGAAGGTTTAGATTACTTCCTAGTTACCTGGGTAAACCTCTAGGCTTCTTTTTCCTCAAATCTAAAATAAGTTGGTTGAATTAGATGGCCTGTCCAGTTTTCAACTATAATCAAGTATTTGCTCATATAAAAGTCGAACTAGGTGGTCCTTTTCCATTATGGAATTTTATTTCCAGTGACCAGTCTGTTCTGAAAGAGAAAAATAATTCACAACAAACCATTAAAAAAACCCAAAACAACCAATGTCTTACCTTCTGTCTTAGAATCAATACTGAGTATGAATTCTAAGGCAGAAGAGTGGCAAGGGAATTGGAGTTAAGTGACTTGCCCAGGGTCATACAGCTAAGAAAGGTCTGAGGCCAGATTTGATCCTTGTCTTTAGGCCCTACTATCTATTGAGCCACCCCGCTTCCTCTCTCTTTGATACTTCCAACACCAACATGCTATGATTCTGAGAAACAAGCACCAAGTCTAGCTGCATTGGGAGCCACTGCAAGAGGGATACCCATGGAGCTGAGCTTAGCTCAAGGGCTGCCAACAAGCCCCCAAAATCCTGCCCAGGCCTCTGGTTATCTAGTGCCGAGATCCTGATTCTGACACAAAAGAGCTGTGTGACCACAAGCCACTCTGTAACTTAATGATAAGTTGCTTATCTGCATTCGAGGACAGAATTTCTAGGATTGATGAAATCAGCTGTCTGGATTTTTTTTTTTAAGTATTAGGGAATTTTCTTCTTTTTTTAATACTAAATTGGCCTCTTTTTGCATCTTCTCCCCATTGTTCCTAATTCTTGTTCTGGGGGCCAAGCAGAGCAGGTCCATTCTTTCCTGTAACAGCTATTCAAATGTTTGAATATCTTCTCTAGGCTGAGCATCCCACTTCTATTAACTAACGCCTACGTGCATGGCCTTAAAACCCTTTTTCTCCTTGGCTGATCTTCTCTGGACTCTTTCTGGCTTTTCAGGGACTCTTCTATAATGCTCTGTTGTTTTTTCATTCATTACAGTTGTGTCTGACTCTTTGTGACCCCGTTTGATCTTTTCTTGGCAAAGATACTGGAGTAGTTTGTCATTTCCTCTCCAGCTCTTTTTACAGATGAGGACACTGAGACAGACAAGATTAAGTGACTTGCCCAGGGTTACTCAGCTAGTAAGTATCTGAGGCTGGATTTGAACTCAGGTAGATGAGTCTTCCTGATTCTAGCCCCCTAGCATTATCCACTGTGCTATCTGGCTGCCCTTTCTAAAATGAAGTATCTCTCTTTCTTCTGCTACTTACTTCTCTTGGCATTGTGGATTCTGTGTGATATTCCATAAATGCATTTATAGGACATTTGTTTCAGACTCCAAATGGTTTTTCTCCATAGGAATTATTGCTATAAAATAATGCTTCTACCATGTATAATTAGAAAATCTTCAACCCTTGAACTTCATCTCCCAAAATCCTTTTCCTATTGTGCAGGTAACATATATATTTTATTATGTTATATTATATTATATTATGTTATGTTATGTTATGTTATGTTACATTATATTACATTATATTACATTACAGTATATCATATTATATCATATCATATTGCATTACATTACATCATATTATGTCATATCATGTCATTATATTATGTTATGTCATATTATATTGCATTATATTACATTACACTGCATTATTATGCTATATTATTATGTTATGTTATATTACATTACATATATAATATATTACATATTTTGTTTATAAGTTTGCTGGAAGCCCGTGCTTTCACTCTCTCTTCTATGCGACTACAACTGGTTTAGCACCCTTTTTACTCTCTAGCCTTTTATTTTAGTTATTAATAAATCTTATTAAATATATAATACTTGAAGTATTTTTTTTTGAAGCTTTTATTTTGACACCATCATCCTATACTACTTCCCGCTGCCTCTCATAGAGTATTCCACAAAAGCCTATTTGACTTAATATGTAGCTGAGAAACATTTGTGAAGAAAAATCCCTAAAAAGAAAGTACTCTTTTGGTTCATTAAAGACAACACTTCACATTTAATAAGAAATAGCATTTTAAAAATATTTTATTAAAGATATTTGGGATTCCATTCAATTCGATGAGAATTTATTCAATGTCTGCCAGGTGTCTTTTGAAAGACAAAGTCAAATGAAATCATCTCTTCCTCCAAGGAGTTTCCATTCTATCAGGAGCAGCCATAGGATCATAACTTAGTAGAAAAGAATTTCAGAGGCCATTTAGCTCAACCCCCTCATTTTACAGATCAGGAAACTGAGACCTAGGAAATCGAAGACTCCAAGATCACACCGATAGTAAACAATTAAACCAAGGAGTGTTGTCCTCAGAGTCACTGTTGTGTTATCTTTCTGTTTGCTGATATATATATCTCACGAAGTATCTAAAGGTATGACCAAAATCCTTTGGTGTCCTGTGTTTCTTCTGTCTAGTAAGGATTAAAAAAAATTCTTCTATATTTATGCCCCAAACATTTCTCAGCATGATTTCCCCCAAAATCCCTTGATTAAAGGATCATGTCCATTACTGGATACAACCTTCCAGCTGTTGGATACCGCTGTTGCCCCATTGTTGTCTACAGAGAAAAGGGAAATGTGAGTTTCTTTTATTTAGTGGGACCTTGATTGGTCATTGTAGTTGACCTGAATCCGGCTTTTACCTAATGGTATTTTTTATTCAGATTATTGTAGCCAAATAAGCAGAAGCATAACTTTATACACAGTAATTGAAACATTGTGATTGACTTTGCTACAAAGAACCATGGCGGACCTCTCTAAGGGGCTTATGAGAAAGAATTCTCTCCACATCTAGAAAAAGTACTGTGGGAGTTGAAATCCAGAAGAGAACACATGATTTATCACTTGTTGTTTATATGGCTATAAGATTTGGGGTTTTGCACAGAAGAAAAACAACTGCTTGATCACATGGGTCGATGGGGATATGATTGGGGATGGAGACACTAAACGATAGCTCTAGTCCAACTATCAATAATATGGAATTAGGTCTTGATCCATGATACATGTAAAACCCAGTGGAATTGTGCATGGACTAAAGAAGGGTTAGGAGGCTTGGGGAAGAGGGAAAGAACATGAAAATATTCAAAATAAAAATTTAAAAATTAAGAAAAGCTTTAAAAAATTTTGGGGTTTTGGTTTTTAAAAGATTACTCTCTTACCAAGTATTGTAGCCATTGTCCATATTGTCCTCCTGGTTCTGCCATCTTTACTCTGTGATAGTTCATGAAAACCTGTCCATGTTCCTCTGATTTCTTACTATTTCTTAAGGGACGACAGTATTGTCTTATCATGGTGTCATGTAAGCCATTGATTATAGGAGCTGAATTATTTGCTCTCTCACTGGCCACAACAGTTCCACTGAAGGGGAGAGAATCTTTAAGAAGCTCAGGAAGCCCATCATCTGATCGTTGGACGCGTCCTTGTTCACCGCTCCTGTTGAGATACTCGTGCTCCATTAGCATCTTTTGTAAAAGTAAATTGCAAAACACACACACCTACGTGAGCAGATTTCTCCAAGACATCCAAGATGCTGATAATGGAGCAACAACAGCAGAGATTCTTATGTGGCAACATATGAGGGTTATATAAAACTCCATACTGGGGGAGATGCTGCTGGGGGGCAAGTGTCAGGTATGGAGGATTATGGAGGAAGGGAGGCAGAAGGAGGCTGGATTCTGGCTGCTTAGGAGCCCTGAGAACTTAGCCTTTGTCTGGGAAATTTAGAAACTGTTATCCACTCGTCCACCAGAGGGCCTAAAGACCCTTCCTGGAGCACAGACTGAGACCCAGAGGAGACCTCAGGTTATCTGAACAACCTGTGCTTGGCCAGCAAGCCCCACTCCAGCCTCTGGCCAAAGGTCTTGCAGGCTTTCTTGAAGACGTTCCTTTTGCTTGATGGAGAATATATGACTTCCTGAGCATTCTGCTTTTGGATTCTTTAATTATCTGCACATTTTCCCTTAAGTTAAACTAAATTTGCCTTTTTTGTATCTTCTGCTCCTTGCTCTGATTTGTATACAGTTGAGTTGAGGTGAATTGGTTTAATTCCTTTTTTCTGCAGCAAAGTCTGTCTTAGAGTAATTCAGGCAGCATCACAGAAGTCGTCTTTCTAATACAAATTGTATGATTCTGGTCAGACTGGTTGACTTCACCAGGCCTCAGTTTCCTCTTCTGTAAAGCAAGGGATTTAGACTGAAATGTTTCGGATAGACTCAGTTCTAAATCTGTGATTTTATGATGCTTTGATGTGGTACATTTCAAGGTTATGGCTCATCGTAACCTTGTGAAGAAGGGCACTACATGTATTATTTCTCCCATTTTACAGATAAGGAAACAGTTTGTCCAGAGGCACAGAGATACTCATTAATAAGCATTTTTTTAGCAGCTAAATGGCCCAGCGGCTAAACAGCCGGACCTGGAGGAAGACCTGAGTTCACATATAGTTTCAGGCATTTTCTTACTGGGTGACCCTAGTGAAGTCACTTAATCCTGTTTTCCTCAGTTTCCTCATCTGTAAAATGAGATAGAGAAGGAAATGACCAGTCACTCTAGTGTCTTTCCTAATCCCAAAAGGGCATGACGGAAAATGACTAAACAACAGCAAAAATAAAAAGGACTTTCTTTGTGCCAGGCACTGTAATAGGCATATAGGGGCATAGAAACAAAAACAGTGTTTGCCCTCAACGAGTTCTGTCAGAGCCAGCATTTAAACTCAGGTCTGCTTGGCCCCAAGTCCAGTATCCTTCCGTAGGCTTATCAAGGATAGACCCTCCCGCCTCCCTCTCTCCCCATCATTCTTTTTTTTTTTTATTTTATTTTTTTTTATTTTATTTAATTGATTAATTTAGAATATTTTTCCATGGATACAAGATTCATGTTCTTTTCCCTCCCCTCCTCTCACCCCTCTCCTGTAGCCGATGTGCAACTCCATTTGTTTTTACATGTGTCATTGATCAAGACCTATTTCCATATTATTGATTATTTAGAGTCTACATCCCTAATCATATCCCCATCGAACCATGTGATCAAGCAGTTGTCTTCCCATCTTTCTCTTGGCATTCCTGGTCACCTTGTTGGACCAGAGTTGGCACCATCAATTCCTGGTGACTCTGTTGTAGACCTGCAATGTTTGCCCACCTCTCAACATCTTATTTTGGACATATTTCATATTCAAATAAAATTCTCAAAGAGTCATCAAAATGAGAGCTACAATAGCTAACAACTAACAAAGTTTGAGATTTTATATACATATTATCTTTTATATGTACAATGTTATCTTACATACTAGAAAATATATACATCTTGTGTATATTATATAAATATATTAAATAGTACATATTATTATAGATGGTATAGTATCCATTTTATATTTATTTATGCATATAAATAATATTTATTTATTATTTATATTTATGATAATTTATATTATATATATCTATAACTCATTCCCTGTGAGAGAGGTACTATTCTTCCCATTTTACATATGAGGAAACTGAATCTACAAGCATTTAAAGCATTTTTAAATGACTTGCTCAGGGTCACACAGCTAGTAAGTATGTGAGGTAGGAATTGGATCCAGGTTCTTCCTGAGTCTTAGGCCTCCTCTCTCAAGGTTAGGAATTATTTCATTTCTACCTTTCCCTCCCTAGTATTATTTCAGGCACTTACTGGGCCTTTGAAAGGTGTTTTGTGAAAAAGAGTTTCCTTTTTTTCATTTTGGTAGGGCAAGACACATCATAGCCTCTAATTACTTGCTTGGTTTTTGTGGGTACAGATTATTCAGCAAGGCTTCTATTCCTCCTGCCTTTGCCTTGCCAAGGCCCCCATTGGACCCGTACTAGTTCCTTCCCTCTGCATCTCTTGAGTGCTGGGGTCAAATGTCTTCTTTTCTTAATCTGACATTGTTCTCCTGGTCAAGTCCATTCATTCATCCCCTTTCCTTTAACTACCACCAGGGAAGAATCATTGATGAGGACAAGGACCTCAAAACTGTTGGAAATCTGCAGATTTCTCGTGTGTGTGTGTGTGTGTGTGTGTGTGCGTGCGCGTGCGTGCGTGCGTGTGTGTGTAAGTGTGAGATGATTTAGGTTTTGTTGATTACTCAGCCTATTAGACCTGCTTAGATTGCTACAGCAAGGGATTCTATTGAGAAGATTCTGCTGCCTGGAAATCATCTCCTGTATGAGATGTGTCCTATTAGCTGGTCCCTTGGAGCAGAGCTATGAGATGAGGCTTTCATTCACTAATTGAAAAAAATGCTGAAATGTTTGTTTATTTGGGTATACAGGGATGATGAGCCTTTAA
This sequence comes from Gracilinanus agilis, assembly GCF_016433145.1. Taxonomy (NCBI): domain Eukaryota; kingdom Metazoa; phylum Chordata; class Mammalia; order Didelphimorphia; family Didelphidae; genus Gracilinanus; species Gracilinanus agilis. Next base: position 32,294,106 of record NC_058132.1, read on the forward strand.
AATGCACCATTACTAAAGTCAGCTGAGATTTTTATTCGTCATTAAAAATTCCTATTTTGGAAAAATACCCCCGTGATGGTCAGTTATGGGATTTTGAAATTTGTTTTGATGGGTTTTTTTTTGTTCTGGATCTTTTGATTTTATCAGGGTAGGAACACAGTCCATGATAACAAATGGGCACCTAGTTAGCAATATATAAGCCCAGGAAGCTGCCCCAGGCATTGAGAGCTTGTGATGATTTGACTTACCTCAGGTTGCAGTGTCTTAAGATGAGACTTGCGCAGGCTCATTGGCCAGCTCTCCATGCACCAATCCATGCTCCCTCTAAAAATAAAATTGTTGAGGGGAGGGGGCATCTGGGTGACTCAGTGGATTGAGAGCCAGGCCTACAGATGGGAGGTCCTGGGTTCAAATCTGGCCTCCCTCAGGTACTTCTTAGCTGTGTGACCCTGGGCAAGTCACTTAACCACCATTGCCTAGTTCTTACCTCTGGTCTTCCTTGGAAACAATAGGAAGGTAAGGGTTTAAAAAAATATATTGATCTCTTTTTGTTTCTTAATTTTTTTTAATTTTTGGTTTTAGTTTAACTACATGCCCCCATTGCATTCCTTTTCTCCTTTTGAGAGTTTTCACTTTTAAGAAAGAATAAAAAAGAAAAGAAAAAAGAAAAACTGTTCAATAAAACTAAACAATATAGCAAGAAATTCTTATACTACATGCAGTGTTTTACACCTGTAGTCCCCCATCCCTGCAAAGAAGGATAATTTTTCTTTATGGTCACCCATTATGCTATTACGCCAACTTGGTGGCTCAGTGCCAGTCCTGAAGTCAGGAAGACTCATCTTCCTGAGTTCAAATCTTGTCTTAGTCATTTACTACAACTAGGCAAGTCACTTTACTCTGTTCACCTTGGTTTCCTCATCTGTAAAATGAGCTACAGAAGGAAATGGCAAGTTATCCCAGTATCTTTGCCAAGAAAATCCAAATGGAGCTGGACATAACTGAAAAAATGACTGAATGACAACAAAATTAAAACTTTAAAGATAAGCTTTGATGATTTTGTTGTTTTTCTTTTTCATTTATGTTGTAATTGTTCCATTTATTGTTTTCCTGGTTCTACTTGTCCTATGCCAACTATGCTCTTCTTCTTCTTCTTTTTTTTTTTAAGCTGTCTGGTCTCTCTCCATTTTATATATATATATTTTTTTAAAATTGAGTATTTGTGTTAGTGACCTTATCATTGCTTCCTGCATAAATGCTGACTTCCTGAGCAGGGACATGGATGGAGTTAGTCTTTAGGAAGACAATTTTAATGGATTTGTGGATGATAGTTTTGGGGAGAAGAGAGAGACGAGAATTCCAGGTCCAATTAGGAGGTTGTTGCAATAGTCGCGGCAAGAAAATGATGAGACCTTAAACTTGAGTGGTAATTATATGGTTAGAGAGATAAGTACAGATTGATGATAGTTTGGGCAGGTAGACTCAACAGATTTGATACTGCGGAGATGGGGCCCACTCAGGAAACAATCGAGGGCATGTACCTGTTTTACAACACTGTTTGTTAGTGAGGAAGGTGGATGGATTTTGAGGAGGAAGATAATGAGTTGGATTTTAAACATGTTGAGTTGGAGATGTTTACAAGTCAGGATCTGAGTAGAAAAATCCAACAGACAAAATGGTGACTTGAGACTGGGGTGTAGGAGAGAGATGAACTCTGGGTATTTAGATCTATGAGTCATCTGCTGTAAGATAATAGACCCAAAGAGGCTGATCAAATCTCAAAGGTAGAGGTGGTTCCACCAAGAGGAAGCTCATGGCTGCAACTGATTTATTCAATAGTAGGGCATGAAGAGTGATCCATCAAAACTTGACAAATGGTAGAAAACCCAAGTGAAAATGCCTAATCTAGAACAGCTATTCTCAAGCCTTTTCCTTTCTGCTCCGTTCTGCTTGTATTTATGTTCTTTATATCTAGCAATATTTAGAAATTTAAATTCCTTAATATTATTATGAAAATAATTTTGATCTTTCAAACTCCTTGAGAGGTTCCCCAGGGATCCCCAGATTGCAGTTATAGAACCGAGGGTATACAGAGCTATATTTGCAGGGTATATGGAGCAGGAACAGTTGGGCAAGAGTATTAAAAGTAGCCAAGAGATCTAGAAGGATGAAGATTGAGAAAATGTCATTAGATTTAGAGGTCGGGTCACTGGAATTTTCCAGGGAGCATTTTGATCACAAATAAAAGCACAGAGAATGGCAATGAGTGTATTTGAATTTTTCTCTGAAGTTTGGCAGAGAACAAGAGAGAGATACAGGATGATGGCTTCCTATGTCAGATACTTCTTCCCACTGACTAGATACTTGTTTGTGCCTGATGGGATGCTTGGTCCTAGTAGTGATGTTGATCTGATGCCCTTCTTGGTCCATCAGCTTTTTCTTTCCATGACTTCCCTCTCTGTTAGTGGACAGAGACTTAGAGAGGAAATACTGATGGTAGTAAGATGAAGCCCACCTCCACAAATGGACTGATTAAGGGTTGGAACTCTATCAAGTTGAGAGATGGGAAGTTAAATTAGGAAGTATGAGATGCTAAGGAGTTGTGTTCCTGGTTGGTCCCCTGAGCTGAGTAGACTAGCATTGGTAGGAGGAATCAAATTATTTTACTTCACTGGACATTCCTTCCCCTTCCCCTCAACTCCTAGCCTGTTTCCAACTCTACCCGGTCTTTTTCCTCCCATATTTTGTGGCCTCTTGTAGTCCATATCTAGGTAGCCAGGTTGTAGACTTAAGTATCAAAACTTTAGAACCAGAAGGGACATTTAAAAATCAACTAGTCCAGCCCCTTCATTTTATAGTTGAAGAAACAGGCCAAAGAAGTTGAGTCACTTCCCTCAAGCTCTTAGACATAAAAATTGACCTGGGCAAGATTTGAAACCCAGACTACACACTTTTCTTTTTTCCAATTTTCTACCTTAGCCTTCTTGGAGTGCTCCTTCAGTCATTCAGTTCTGGCTCCTTCTCAGTCCAAGGATGATCTGCTATAGAAAGTAGGTTGTAGACTGGTTGGGCAGGTGAGGCCCTCCCTGAGCCTGTAACTTGAAGGTGGGGTGACCCTGAGTTTTCTCTATCCAAAGTCTCATGTGCTGCACTCATGTTCACTGAGCCTACTGAAATTTTTTAAGGTTATGGGCCACTGACCATCCTGATTCCTTCCCATCTTCTAGTCTTGGTTTGGGTAGGAAGGATGGAGGATGTTGGTCCTTCTAGACAGCAAGAAAAGGGAAGCCAAACTTCAACTCTCCTAGGACCTCCTGGCCCAGTGATGGTGAACCTTTTAGAGATCAAGTGCCCAAACTGCAACCCTCATACCACATGGGAGCCTCCCTCTTACTCCAGACAGGGGAGGGAGGAAGCACTTCCATTGGACCACTGAGTAGAGAGGCAGGTGATGTGAAAAATGTCCTCAGGTGCAGTGGAGAGGGATGGGGAGCAGCTCCCTCTGGCACACGTGCCATAGGTTCTCCAAAAAGCTCCTGGGCTGCCTGTGAGGGATAAACCATGCTCATTAGACCAACCCATAGACATTTCTTCCACATCCTTGGGACCAATTAGGTGCCCTTTAATTTTCTGGTGCTTAGACAAAGCCCCACTTGGCACAGCCTGGTTGTGGTTCTGTGTTTTGTGTTATATGGGTCCTTGTGCAGGACACAGGGTGCCTATTGTCATCTCTCCATCTCAATACTCATTCATTCTTGCAAGCCCTCCCCCTTTTTCTGATAATAAATCTCTGAGATGTCTTTTCCTCCCATTCTTGTGCATCATCAGGATAGACTGTTTATTCCATCAACACTTTGAATCATCTGCAATCTGTACGTCCTCTGAGAGTAGGGAAGATATGTTCTTTACCCACTAAAAACATTTTTATAATTAGATCTGCTGTGGAAACATAGACTGTTTAAGAGCTTGGCGTCTAGCTTTCAAAGGGGATGGATGCTTCAAGATTCTTTTTTCTAATTTTTTCCAGAGTCTAGAACTATTGATGCCTTACAAATTCATAGAAACTCTGAATGACATAATAAACCTATGCAGAGGGAAGGATAAAGAACCAAGAGGGCCATAGATACGGCACCCAAATAGCATGTAAAGAAAATGACAACAAAGCTCTGAATGCAGTGGCTGGTCTTGACTTGGGAGAAGAAATGATGAAACATCCTACTCTTTCCTCAGTAGATGGGGATAGACCATAGCTACCAAGTGCTTTGTATTCTTTATATAACCAGTGCTCTATCCAGATACTCTAGCTTGCCAAGTGTGCTTTGGATAACTGTTTCTCTCTTTTGTAAGGAAGGCCCCCATAGGTTTGGGGCAACTGAGGGATGTCAGAAAACCCAAAAGAATCAAGTAATCTTTTTTTTTTCTTTCATGTTTTAGAAAAGTATCTTATTTTTATTGAAACCTGCATTCATTTCCTACTTTCCCTTCTCCTGTGTCCAGTGAGCTATCTCTTCTAATAGAATTTTTTTAAAAAGAAAAACAAAAGCATTTCCCCTAAAAGTAACCAGATGCATCCAATCGGTCCACCGAGGCTAGTCATTCTAATGCTTCTGCACCTGTAGTCTTTTGAGTTCTACATGGAAGGGAGGGGGAGCATTCCTCAGCTCTTCTCCAGGGCAAAGAATGATCATTAAAATTCTATGCTATTCAGTTTGTTAGGAGTTTTCCTTTTTGTTTATGTTGTAGTCATCATGTGATAGCTTAACTTTTAAAAAAATTATGCAGCTAAAGTGATCCTAGTTTTTGACAACAGTGGGAGAGATTTTTTAAAAAAATCTTTGAGAAAAATGATTAATCTGAAGGAAAACAAGAGCAGTTGACTGAGGCCTCTTCAGCTTCAGAACTATAGTCCTCCGAATAGGGGGAAAATATTAGGAAAAGAATGGACTGGATTATATGTGGGAAAGGACATGGTTCTTTCTATTACTTTCTCTCTGACACATCAGCAGGAGACAAACTTTTATTAGGTGCCTACTGTATGCCAGGGTGGGATTGATGCTAATCCCGGATGAGAATTCAGACCTGTCCAACTTGTAGCTCCAATTAAAGTTTTTTGTTTTTTTTTTTTTTGGCAAAAAATACCATAGAGATTTGCCATTCCCTTCTCCAGCTCATTTTACAGATGAGGAAACTAAGGCAAACAAGACTTACCTAGGGTCACACAGCTAGGTCAGATTTGAACTTAGGAAGATAAGCCTGGCATTCTATCTGTTATACCACCAGCTGCCTTTACTTCTGAAGATTCAAAGACAGGTAAAAGAGAAGGATCCTGCCTTCAAGCATTCTGCTAGAGAAAAAAAATGGTGCATAGGAAAAGCTATAATCAGAATAGATGGAAAATGACCTTAGAAGGGCAAATCCTAACCTCTAGGGCTAAGACAAGACTTTTAGAAGTGGTGATGTTTGAGTTGAATCTTAATGGCAGACGGGGATTCTAAGAAGGGAAGGTTAGAAGAGTACGTTCCAGGCATGAGGGAAAGCCAGGACAAACACACAGAGGTGGGAGAGGAATAGCAAATAGGACAGTGTAGATAGTTCACCCGTCTATCATAGAGGGAGCAGAATGGAGTAAGATATAAGAAGACTGGAAAGGCAGAAAGGGGCCAGGTTGTGACCATCTTTAAATGCCAGGCAAGTTAAGCCTCACTTACGGTAATCCCACAATCTCACGGCTGCCCCATACTCCCTTTTTGGCTCGGGACATGTCATTTGAGAGTCCCAAGCAATTCCCTGAACTTGTAAGTTTCAAAGGAGCTGACCAGCATTGGGAGAACTATTTTGCTCATTTCCTTCCTATACCAATGGACCACGGATAGACTCTTAACTTGAACCAAATCAAAAGTCATTTTTGGGGGGATTTTGTGAGTTAACTGGAATGATGGCTCGAAAGGCAGACGTGGCCAAGGGCATCAATGACATTTTTCATAATCATCATTGCTGTGCACAAGTATGTGTAAAAAAACCCCCCCAAACCAGTGGGATTTGTAGAAAGTAGAAGGCAGAAGGGGGTTGTCAGAGCCACATTCTGTACCAATGTGTGTGGGAGAGGGGAGTTGATGTATTGATTATGGATTCATACTTCTAGACATTAAATGGAACGCAGAGGTCATCTCACCCAACCATAGATTAGGTAAGGCTTAGGTGACTGATCTTCATTCACATTAGTAAGTAATTAAACTTTGAAAAATGATTTTTTTTTCAGTTGAAACTATCTTGTATCAAGCACTGTCCTAGCTCCTGGGAATGGAAAGATACAAAATACCCCTGTCCCTGCCCTCCAGGGGCTTCTACTCTACTCAGGGCTATATACACAGACAAGCCTTCTACATCACGGGGGTGAAAGATGAAAATTACAGTAAAATTTTTTTAGAACTCCTTTTATACATTTTCTTTTTCTTTTATGGGGATGTTTATAGAGTACCTTCTATGCATTTCTCTTTAAGATATCTCTACATTTCCAGCCTTGGGTGTCATTCTATTCCCAAAGTTTTCCCTTTTCACTTATTTTTTTTTAATTGTGTACATTTATTGTACTAAAAAATAAAACAAGTTAATATTATAAAATACTCTACATATATTATGCATTTCTGAATTCCTCACCCTTTTCTGTGTCATCTGCAGGCCTTCATGTGGCCTATGTTGTTCCACAATATTCCCATTAAATTTTTTATGCTGACCTGCAGTATATCAAAACCATGATGATACATACAATGATAGATACAAAAGAAAATGCTAACATTTTTTCCTTTTAAATTTCAAGTTCCCAATTCTCTCCCTCTCACCCACTACCCACCCGCTGAGAAGGTGATCAATAGGGTACCATCAGTTACCCAAGTGAAATTATGCTAAACCTATTTCCACATTAGCCATATTGAAAAACAAGACGAAAAAAAATGAAGAAATTGAGGACATTTTTCCTCAGCACTTTGGAGTTCATCTGTTCTCTCTGCAGGAGGATGCATCTTTTCATCATATATCCTTTGAGGGGATTGTCTTAGATCACTATATTGATCAGTGTAGCCACATCTTTTACATTGATCATCATTCTAAAATTGCCATCACTGTCTACAAGGATCTCCTGGTGCTTTTCATATCATTTTGGGGGAGCCTTTAAAAAAATAGATTACTGGGGGCAGCTGGGTGGCTCTGTGGATGGAGAGTCAGGCCTAGATATGGGAGGTCCTGGGTTCAGATTTGGCCTCAGACACTTCCTAGCTGTGTGACCCTGGGCGAGTCAGTTGACCCCCATTGCCAAGCTCTTACACTTACACAGTATTGACTCCAAGATGTTAGTTATATTAGTTATATCTGGAGATGGGAGTTCCTGGGTTCAAATCTGGCCTCAGACACTTCCCAGCTGTGTGACCCTGGGCAAGTCACTTAACCCCCATTGCCTAGCCCTGACCACTCTTCTGTATTTTTTGCATTTTGAAGGTAAGGGTTTAAAAAAACTAAATCAAAACAAAAATAGATTATTTTTTTTACATTCTTTTCAAATTTCAAAGTGAATTCAAAGTAACCTAGAATGGCATTTGTAAAGTATGCTGTCTTTCCAGTTGGCTCCCCAGCCCCAGAGGGCATTTTCCATGGATAGACGGGAAGCTTCGACTTTGGACATTTTCTCAAGGCTGAAATGAGGGGCTTCTCAAAGCCGCGTGTACTCTCAGTCTGAATGACGGTCAGCAGTCAGATGTGCTTCACTAACGAGACCTTCCAGGCAAATAGATGCTTCTCAGTAATCCTTTTTGAATGGTGAACTCAAGCAGACACGTTTGCCAGAGGTATAGGATGAACACAGACTTTGACACAAATCTCTGGCTTTTTATGTCAAGAAAGGCTAATTTCATTCCAGTTTTCTGAAGTCCAGGGCTTCAGTTGGCTTCTCTTTGGAAAAGATAGCATGCATAATGGCCCAACTTGGCCCAGATCCCTCCCTGTGTGTTGGGGTTCAGTGGGTGATTTTTCAAATGTTTTTCTGTTTGCCCTTCTCTACATTCATACCTCATGCTGCTAACTCAGCCCTGGCTTCCCAGAAGCTTCTGGCCCTTCTTATTGAAGGGTTGGAGGATGGAGCACCTAAGCCTTCCCAAAGCTTTTCTTTGGAGAGGTCAGGAATTGGACTTCCAGATCACTCCCCTCTCCATTTCCAACATCCAGGGAGCCCTGCTTGCTTTTATCTCCATTGAACAAGATGCAACCCCTCCCCTCCCCTCTTGTAGTTTCTATTTGTGTGTTGTCTTCTCCCATTAGATTATAAACTCCCTATGGGCCAGGACTGGCTTATTTGTAACCCCATTGCTTAGCACAGTGCCTCTCACATAGTAGGGGCTTAACAAATATTTATTTAATTGAAAAATGGCCTACTGGAAAGGATGCCACATTGGTACAACAAAGCCATTTTCTGATTCTGTTAACTCTTTGCCTTTTGGATCAGCAGCCTTCAAAATGTCTTTGTTTTTCATCATAATTATATTATGATTATTAATTATAATTATAATTATATAATACTGCTGTAGTCATCATAATGTACATAACTTAAAAGTAGGAAAGAAAACTTTCTTTTTTTCTTCCTTTTCTTCCTTCCTTCTTTCTTTCCTTCTTTCCTTCTTTCCTTCTTTCCTTCCTTCCTTCCTTCCTTCTTCTCCTTTCCTCTTCCTCTAGTTTCTGTTTTTATTGTCCGTGTTACTGTTGTTATTCCTCCTCACCCTTCTGCTGCTCTGAGTTGGAGTGGACCATTGTAGAGATCTTACTGAGTTCTTCCTGGCTCCTGTTATGGTTTCTCTGCCTCCAGGCCTGGAAGCTGGAGCTACATTGCCCTGTGTGTGACACTGGACCTTCTGGCCTCTGTTGGGTGGGAGGCAGTCAGTCCACTCTGCACACAGGTTGCCCCTGTCTGGGAAGGTGGACTTACACATGATGGCGGCCCTGCTTCTTATTTCCTATGACCTGTATTTTTCCCATATCGCGTGTTAGTATTTGGCTCTTTGCCCTCCAGGTGTCTTTTCTTATATCTCCTCTTAAAAGAACATAACATTTTGGAGGCTTATTTTGGGATTTATAACTGAGTGTTCATTTTCAGGTAAAATAAGTCTTTGTTGAGCGGTTGCTGTATTTATCTCATAGCTCCCTGTGTGCAAGAAGAAAATTGAAACTCATCCCTTCTATTGTTGAGTCTGGGCTGGTTGATCTAGATCCCACAGACCTGTCAGTTCTCAGACATGTAGTAAACTAGCTGTGGTGACCCTGGGCAAGTCACTCAGCCTCTGTCTGCCTTAATGTCCTTATCTGTAAAATTGTCATAATAATAGCACCTTCCTCCCAGGACTGTTAAGTTCAAGTGAAGTAATATTTGCAAAGTGCTATATAAATGCTAGCTATTATTATGATTCTAAATATTAAATTCTAAGGTATTTGGGCAGGATCACCCCCCGAAGTTCCTTCCAACTCTCATGAATCTGGGGCATTGCAAGGTCAGAGAGCATCCACCATGCCACGCAAGCTTTGACTGGGGATTATTGCTGAAAGTTTCATTACTTGGTAAAAATCAATCTGTCAACAACATGCATTCAGTGAGTGCTAAACTCAGTAGAAGAATGAAGATTCCTAGTCCAGCCCGATCTGTAAGGATTTGTGTGACCTTGGACAAGTCACATACCTTTTTTTGAGCCCAAGGGTCTTAGATTACAAACAGGCGGTCATTTATATTTGCAGAGGGAAGTATGTAAAGCAGACATTCTCTCACTGATGAAAAATTAGGTGCTTTAAAATTCTCAGCTGTAATTCCATCTGTCTTAAAAGTTAGTTGTTTCTCTCCCCTGGCTCTCCTCCATTGACAGAAATATCATCCCTTTTGTTCAGGTCATTAAGATGATCTGATTGTCTATGTGTCCCTGCCTTCCTGTGTCTCTTTCCCTTCTCAACTTAGCCCCTTTTGGGAATATAACCAAAGCCTTTAATGAGTGAAATTGGGAAAAGTCTTGCCCGGGGTGGACACCACCAGGAATGTCATGGATTGTTTTGGTTGCTACTAGAGAGTGGCCATGCAAAGACTGGTTGAAGCACCTGGGAATGTTTAGTCTGGAGATAATATGTCCAGCCCTGTCTAAATCTTAAAAGCAATGTCTAAATGGTGCCAAGGATGAGAAGAGATGCTTTCAGGCACACGGTTGCTGTCGAGTCTTTGAAAGAGTGTTGTTACATGGAAAGATGCATTCTGGTTACTGTGCTAGAACCATGAAGAAGTTTTAGGGAGGGAAAGAAAGAATGATGTGCCTACTATGTGTCTTCACTTTAAAAATATTAAACTCATCCAGACCTCAGAACAACTCTGAGAAGCTTTACAGTTGAGGAAACTCAGATCAACTTGGCTAAGAGCATTATTATTAAGAGTATGAGGCTAGATTTGAACTCGGGTATTTCTGATAATGCTCACAATTCTCTCTACTGTACCCCATCTCTGTCTAGCCAGAGCATTCTATCAACAGATTTTGTGTAAAGACATTAGTTGTCGATTCTTCTTTATTATATATATTTCATATTTATTGTATTTATATATATATATATAATATTTATATTATATATTTCATATTTAGGATGTAAACCATTTGAAGACAGGAATTGCTTCTTCATTCTATTTTTATCTTTAATGCCTCACATGGTACCTGAAATACTTGGAAGTGTTTAGCGTTGAAAGGACAAGGAGTTACAGGTTGAAAACAGGAAGGGACCCTAAAGGACATTAGATCTAACCGCTTCATTTTACAAACTAGGAAACTCAGCCAGCTAGAGGTTAAGCGACTTGTCCAGAGCTAGTATATGAGCTCTCTGTCTCCTCGGCTAGTATCTGAGGAAGGATTTGAACTTGGATCTTTCTGAGACTCAAGTCTACTACTCTATTTAAAGTATATTAGTATCACTTGACTCCCACTGCCCACCCTTACCACTCTTCCACCTATGAGCCAATACAAAGAAGTTAAGGGTTTAAAAAAAAAAAAAAAGTATGTTAGTAGAGACAGGATGCACCTGGAGGTACAGATTGGACTCATTGGCATCTCTGAGGTTACTCACTCTAACCTTTATTTCCGCCAACTAAATAAAGTCTTTCTCTCTGCAATGGATGTGTTTTTTTTCCCTCAGTGCACTGACTTATTTGAGAAAATGCCTATTTTTAAAAATCGCTTTCCTTGCGCCAACAATCTGCTTAATCCTCGCCCCAATATGTTGGTGCTTTTTGGAAGCAGTGGTTTATCATGTATGATATTTTCATGAAAGGCTTCCCTTCTCTCCTGGTCCTTTGCTGCTCCCTTCTTTAGGGACCCCCATCACCTGTTTCAAGGTCGCTACCAAAAAACTAATAATTATTAAGTAAAGAATTACTATGTACCAGGAATTGTGCTAGTTCCTAGGGATACAAAGACAAAACATGAACTGATTCCTGCCCTCAAGGTGCTTACCCTCTATCAGGGAGATAGAACATGTATCCTACGAGTGGGTACTAAATATAACATGTATCCCATGAGGTATGAGCCCCCGAGTTCATTAAGAAAGCCTTTCTGCAGGAAGTGGCCCTTGAATTCAGCATGGAAAGAAGTTAGGAATTCTTTGAGGTGAAGGTGAAGTGGGAGCATTTTACAAACATAGGGGAAGCATTGGTGATTGGTCAGAGTCGGATTTTGTGGTAAGCTCTGTAAGGAGGCTGGTTTTAACTGGAACAAAGAGTGTTTGGTGGGGAATAATATGTAATAAGCCTGAAAAGTAGGCTGGAATCAGACTGTGAAGCCTCTTTAATGATGATAAACAAGGAGTTTGACTTTTACTCTAGAGATGATAGGAAATCCATCTCTCTTTTTGAGAAGAGTCAAGACCTGATGAGGACTATCCTTTTGTAATATCTCTTTGACATTTGTGTGGAGGATGAGCTAGAAAGGGAAGACTTGGAAAGATTATTTGGTCTCATATCCGAGGTTCATATCCTATACTATATACTTGCTCTCTGTGTTACTTTGAACAAGTCCCTTTGCCTTAGTTTTCTAATTTGTAAAATGGTGGAATTGGACTAGATGACATCTGGTGTCTCTTCCAGATCTAGATCTAAGACCCTATAAACCTTTATGGTTGCCTTAATATAGGCTCTACTCATCATATGACCCATGAAAACATACTTTACTGTAGAAAATAATTGATTACACGTCACTTCCATTCTCATGTTTTCATCAAGAATACCTGTGATATGTGTGTAACCATTCCCATAAAGGTTCTCTCTCTCTATCTCTTTTTCCTTCCTTCCTTCCTTCCTTCCTTCCTTCCTTCCTTCCTTCCTTCCTTCCTTCCTTCCTTTCTTTCTTTTTTTAAATATTGGAGTAGTTTGCCATTTCCTTCTCCAGTTAATTTAATTTAATTTATTTATTTTTAAAACCCTTACCTTCCGTCTTGGCTCCAAGGCAGAAGAGTGGTAAGGGCTAGGCTGGGAAGTGTCTGAGGTCAGATTCTTTCTTTCTTTTTCTTTTCTCAGGCTTGGAGGTTAAAATTTGGTCCAAGAAACCTCCTAGCTGTGTGATTATGGGCAAATCACTTAACCCAGTTGCCTAGCTCTTGACATTCCTCTGCCTTGGAAATGAAAACCAATACACAATATTGATTGTAAGGTAGAAAGTGTTAAAAAAAATTTTTTTTTATATTCAGTGGATACTGTGGTCCTTTGTTTCATTTCAGTCATGTCTGACACTCTGTGGACCCCATTTCGGGTTTTATTGACAAAGATACTGGAGTGGTTTGCTATTTCTTTCTCTTGCTCCTTTACAGAAGCAAACAAGGTTAAGTGACTGGCCCAGGGTCACATAGCTAGTAAGTATCTGGATCTGGATTCAAACTCAGGTCTTCTCAACTCCAATTCTGGTGTGAAAGTCACAGTACCATTTGTACTCCTCTCCTCTCCTCTCCTCTCCTCTCCTCTCCTCTCCTCTTTTCTCCAAGGTAGAAGAATGGTAAGGATAGGCAATGGGGGTTAAGTGACTTGCCCAGGGTCACCCAGCTGATGTCTGAGGCCAGGGAAATGTCTGAGGCCAGATTTGAACCTAGGACCTCCCATCTCTAGGCCACTGAGCACCCAGCTGCCCCCATCTGTACTCTTTTCTAATTTTTTTAGAATCTTTACTCATTTGAGAGCTTCCTATTTTTTATTATAGCTTGCCTTGATGATATATATCATCTTTTTAAAAATGCTAATTGCCTTTCTTTTCCTGTAACGCATTTTGCTATAAGAACTAAACAGATTGAGGGAATATACCAAATTAGCAAAGCAGCCTTTAGTGTTGAAAGACCAGAAATGCCTGACCAACCTGATGGAAGATTGCAATGTGTTCATTCTGTTCAAATGAGCTTGAATTGGGAAAAGCACCTACCTTCATTCAATTTAAGGGATCTTGTCCATTTCTTGCATAACTTCTTTGCTCTAGACTCAAAATATATTTTCCTGAAACATGTCATTGCTGTTATGACACCAGGTTACCATGGAAACAGAGTTAAAATTCATTGTGACCATCCTAATAATAGATTTTCAGATAAAAGCCAATCCTTTTCTTTAAGGTCGGAGGAGTTAAGTGGCATGTTTCCAAGGTTGGGGGGGGGGGAGGAATCCAAAACAATAAATATGAGAGACAGACAGATAGACACAAAGAGAGAGACACAGACAGAGACAGAGGAGAGAGAGAGAGAGACAGATAGACGAATAGAGACAGAGATTTGTAGCCAGAAGTCTGGTTGTTGATTGGAAGAGTGATGAAAAATCATGAATTCTTGTCGGATGCCTCCAGGAAAGTCTGGATGAGTCTCTTCCCACTCTGAGTGGCCATTGAATGGCTTATTTAAAAATAGAGGCTAGTTTAAAAAATAATAATAGCGCATAGCTGCAATTATATAGCACCATAAGCTTCTCAAAGGCCATTTTACATAGGCTATGCCATTTAATCCCAGAACTCTCCCTATCCAGGTCTCATTAAAGCAGGGTTTTGATTCGCCAGACCTCAATAAAAAATTTCTTTTCAAGGAGGTGGAGCTGAAGCAGGCTAATTATTATCTATTAATTTAGAGAGTCGGTAGCTTTTTGCTAAGGCCACACACTGTGCTTTGAACTGGTTTGAAATATTCTGCTGAGCTCATGATTCTCTTTGGCTCTAGTTAGACTGATTTGAGTCCTAAAATGCCCTTTTTCCCTGCCCTTTCTCAGTACATTTCTACCCATCCTTTAATGCCCCCTTTAGTAGCAACACCCTCTGGGAAGGCTTCCTTGATGTGCTATTGGCATCTCCCTTCCTACCCTGCTTTCCCCCCCGAACTTCTCCTGTTCTTTGATGGCATCCATCCAAGACACTTATGTAATCTCATATGTGATGATTCTTTGTGTGGAAAGGCACAATCAAAAAAGACCATGGGACTTAGAATCAGGATGACCTGGATTCAAATCTACCTGCTACGATTGCAGTGTGAGCTCAGATCATTCTCTTCATCTCTCCAAGCTACAGTTTTCCCATCTGTAAAATGGGGATAATCCTGCCTGTGGAACAGGGGTTCTTTTCTTTTTCTTTCTTTCTTTCTTTCTTTCTTTCTTTCTTTCTTTCTTTCTTTCTTTCTTTCTTTCTTTCTTTCTTTCTTTCTTTCTTTC
>NC_058132.1:32309200-32411220 GCF_016433145.1 Gracilinanus agilis
CCTTCCTTTCTTCCTTTTCCTTCCTTCCTTCCTTCCTTCCTTCCTTCCTTCCTTCCTTTCTTTTTCTAGAAATGTTTTTTCTTAGCACACTTTTGTGTGCCCATTGGATTAGAAATGTTATTTAAAAATATACCCCCCCCCCAATACATAGGACTTTAAGGAAAACTTGTGGTATGAAAATGTTATTAAAATATTTAAAGAAGAAACAAATAAGTTCACAGATCCCCAAGGTTCAGAATCTCTGCTCCCAAATCTCCCTTAGATTACCAAGATATACTGTATATTAAGTGTTCTTTGTCAGCTTTAAATCACTATAAAATATTAACAAAAATGAATCGTTTATGTTTTCCAGAAGAAAATAAAGGCTTATACTTAAATGTTTATATTTTTTTCTTAAACATTTATATTCTATCTTACTAACAATTAAAAAGGGCTAGGGCTAGGCAGTGGGATTTGTCCATGGTCACCCAGCTGAGGCCAGATTTGAACTTGGTGCTGTAGCTATAAATTGCCCATTTATAATAATAATTATTTTTTAAACTCTTTACCTTGCATCTCAGTCAATATTGTGTATCAGTTATAAGGCAGAAGAGAGGTAAAGGCTAGGCAGTGGGGGTTAAGTGACTCTCCCAGGGCCAACCCAGCTAGGAATTGTTTGAGGCCAGATTTGAATCCTGGACTTTCCATTTCTTGGCCTGGCTCTCCTTCCACTGAGCCCCCTGTGTTTACTTTTAGCATATTTACACAGGCTTTTTCTGCAAATGCAATACAGACTCTTCAAAGGTGGATGGTTATTCAGCATTATTAAAATGCCAATTAAGTTCTAGGTGACCTAGTGGTCAAGTATTAGGGATGCAAGACAAAAATATTGTTCGTGCCCTCAAGGAGCTTACCTTCTGGTTTAGAAAACAAAGGAGAAAGTTATTTGAACAAGATATATGATCAGTCTTCCACAGGATTAGAGAGCATAGTAATGAAGTTCTTCTACAAGAATAAAAATCAAGAACAATTAAAATATACAATAAAATAATAAATAATAGAAATCTAATAATAAATAAATAATAAAATAGAATAATAAAATAGGAAAGAAGTGGGTCCAGAAGTATCAGATTATAAGATTCAAATTAAAATCCAATAACTCCAAGTATTATGTTTTGTAAGATTTATTAATAATCACTTGAAGTAGAGGAAAGTAAAAACTATGAGTAAAGAGCAGTTTCCCAGACCTTGAAATTGGGAGAAGAAGAGCAAGAGGGCAGAATTACAATAACCTTTATCTACAAAATGTAAGGACAATAACAGGGGACAAAAGAGGAACTCTGGGAGTCCTAGGGTATAAATTTCTAATTACAAAAGATCTAAAACTAAATGCTTCAGAACAGTAGGCATCAAAGTGATTTTTTACTGGTTAAGACACAATGGTCAGTAGAATATAATAATAGAGCACAGTGTTGTTAAACCTGAAGACCCCAGATATAAAGGGAAAGACTTCATCATTAGCAGAAAAAACAAAACAAAACAAAAACATTTCTAGAAAAGCTAAGTGGCAAGATACGTATAAATCATTGTTTTACACCAAATACCAAGATAATCTCCAAATGGAGACATGATTTTGATGTAAGGGGTGATGTCATCATATTAGGGGAGCATGGAAAATTTATGAATAGAGGAAGAATTCAAGACCAAATAAAGCATAGAGAATATTGCAGAACATAAAATAGAAAATTTTGATTACACAGAATTTTATGATTTTTCACAAAATCAAAGTCAATGCAGCTAAAATTAGAAGAGAAGCAGGTAGATGAGGGAAAAATCATTATAGTGAGTTTCCCTGGTATACGTCTCATTTCTTAAATATATAGGGAATTGATTCCAATTTAATAGAGTAAGAGTCATTCCTTAGTTGGTAAATGGTAAAAAGATAGAAAATGGAATTTTTTTGAGGAAGAAATACAAGTTATCAAAAACCATATGAAAAATGAAACCCTGGTGTTTCTCCTCATACCCATCAGTTCGGCAATGTTGACCCCCCCCCCCAAAAATGAAAAATGATATGCTGGCAGGGCTTTATGACTGGCACATTAGTATGCTGTTGGTAGAGCTATGAATTTGTTCAGCTCTTCCTGAATTTCTAATTTTGCCCATAAATTTATTAAATGGTTCATATTCTTTGACCTAATGATGGTCCTATTAGACCCATATCCAAAAGAGATCAAAAAAGGAGGGAAAAGGACCATCCCTAAAAAACAAATTTTTTTCAGTGTCTAGTTACTGGAAATTAAAGAAATTCCCACCAGAAGGGAAATGGTCAAATAAATTATGGTATATGAATATAATGGAATATTGTTGGGCTATAAGAAATGCTATAAGGGACACTTTGAAGGAATCCTGACACGGTTTGTATGAACTGATACAAAAGGAAGTGTGCAGAACCAGAAGAATAAAGTTTGTGAAGCTGTTAATATTGCAATCATTAAAAAAAGAACTCTGATGAGAACAATGACCAGTCATGATTCAAAAAGGCTGATGATGAAGAATGAGAAGAAGTCAGGTTATGGTCTCAAGATGAAGAATTTTTTGGATATAGCCTATGTGGGAATTTGTTTGCTTCTCTCTCTCTCTCTCTTTCTCTCTCATCCATCCCTTTACCCATCTATCCCTCTGTCTGTCTGTCTCTACCTCTCTCTCTCTGTCTATCACTCTCCCTTTCCCTCCTTCTCTCTCATCCATCTATCCATCTGTCTGTCTCTACCTTTCTATCCATCTATCTCTCTATGTATCTATCCATCCATCTATCTATCTACCCATTCATCTATCTGTCTATCTATCTCTCTATCTGTCTATCTATCTCGATGTATCTATCCATCTATCCATTCATCTGTTCTCTCTTTCTCCCTTTCCCTCCTTCTCTCTCTCATCCATCTATCCATCTGTCTGTCTGTCTGTCTGTCTGTCTCTCTACTTTTCTATCTATCCATGTATATGTATCTGTTCATCCATCTATCTGTCTATCTATCTCGATGTATCTATCCATCTGTCTCTCTCTCTCTCCCTCCCTCCTTCCCTCTCTCTTTCATCCATCTATCTGTCTCTCTCTACCTCTATCTATCTGTCTATTTCTTTGTATCTATCCATCCATTTATCTATCCACATATATGCATACACATGTGTCTGTGCATGTATATATGGGGACACTGTTGAGCTATATATTTATATGTTTATTTCTGGGATTTTCTTTTGATTCCCTTCCTCCCCCTCCCCTCCCCATGGGAAGACAGAAGAGTTAGAATTAAGAGAATAAGAGAATACAGATTTTTTTAAAGAAATTAATACATAAATAAGTTTTTTTATTAAAACATTTCTATCCTTTTCCCTACTTCATAAACATAAATGAAGTTATTCTCAGAGGGAAATACATTAATGCTCTCAGCAATTGGAATTAAAGAAAAATTAGGGAAGGTGGGAGATCAATTCAGGCATGAGACAATCTAAATCTATGCATTCTGAGATTATTTGACTTCCAATTTCAGCCAAAGCAGATGAGAATATAGCATAGGACCATTGTTAATAAAGCTGAAAAGAATAAATCTTAATGATCACCTAATTCACTCCATTCCACACAAGAAGAACCCCAGAGTGGTGTTTGCTCAAGGCAAAGCCCAGAGTAGGAATTTTTGTGCCCTAAACCATGTCCAGATACATTTGAAAGGGAGATGGGATTAGGATCCCCCTCTGAGACACAAATCTGAGGCTACCATGAGTGGTGGGAAGCATCATGGGATGAGGAGGGGGGAGCTCACCCCAAGTGCCATCTGGTAGTTTCTTATTTTAGCTAATTATTCTTTTAACTAGGTGTTAAGTTCTGTTTTCCTGTGCTGTCGAAGGACTGTGAGGGCTGTCTGCTGCCTCTAAATATGGCACTCTCTAAATCCAGCCCCTTGGGACAAAACCCCCCATCACTGTTCCAGTTAAGTCTCTGACCCAAGGTCACAGATTCCAAGTGGTAGCACCAAGATTTGAACCTAGAACCTCAGACTTTTGAGAAAGCTGTCAGGAAGCCAGGATTGGGGTATTGCTTGTCCTTTCTTTTCTATCCTTCTGCTTTTGTAAAACATTCCTTTCAAAGGAGATACCTACTGGTCTAGATGGTCTTTGAGGATTTGCTCAGAGATCTCAGTGGATCTGGATTGTTCTGATCCTTTGATCCTGTCTCCTAGATCAGTCCTCCATCCCGTATGCCAACCCAACCCATCATGTCTGTGTCATGTTGTGGGTGTCCTTTGTAGACCATAAAGCTCTCAGGTATAATTATTTAGCTTCAAGGACCACAAGGGAGTAAGTGTGGGCTGTGAATGACCAACTGGGAATATAGAGATCTTGTGCTGATGTGAATGAAGAAAGAGAGGAAAGTTCTCATATCTAACAAGGCGTCTCAGGAAATCTGGCAGCATTTACAGTTTCACTTTTGAAAGAATCTAGTTTTTCATTTAGCTCTGATGAGCCCATTCCTGGAACAGGGGGGAGAGTAAGTTAGCCTGGTATTAGAGAGGGAGCTGGAGGACTTCTATATGCAAGACTGACCGCTCACCGCCTTTCTCTTCCTTCAAACCTGTTTTAAGTCCTGTCTAGTACTCAAACGATATACTATAGTCCTAACGTGTTTGGTGAAAAGATTTTTTTTTTTAAAAAGCCACCTTGATTGCCTTTAAGGAGACTCCATTCTAAGGAAGGGACTGCCATGAGAAATTATTGGTACTGTTATCATTCTAGTCTTCCCATCTGGAGTTTTCCTATCATGACTTTACTCAGAGCAATAAGAAACACTTGGGGGAACAGAGAAAAATGCCTTCAGGGTTTCCTGGTGCTGCAGAAAATGGACTCAGGTTCAAATCCTGCTTGATTTCATATTTTTTAAAATGAGAAATCTGGTCTTCCATCTCCAAATCTCTGATGATATCCTTTTTTTTTTTTTTTTTTTTTTTTTTTTAACGAGGCCCCCCTTCCATCTCATTTTAACAAACTGTGTTGCCTTGAATGTGGTTTACTATAGCAGATCAGTTCTTCACCCTGCCAACCTTGTGTGGGGGAAATCTGTTCATTTTTCCTTTTAATTCTCTGTAGGGCAAGCAATATCCCAATCCTGGCTTCCTGACAGCTCTCTCTAAGGTTTTGCTCCATCTTTTTTTTTTTTTTTTTTTTTTCCCTCTTTTGATTTGGAGACAAGGGGGAGATGGACTGGGCAAGGAGAAGCGTGTTAGCTCTTATTTTCCTCTCCTTCCCCCACAGGCTGCTACCAGGATTAACAATGAAGACGTGGCTTCCAGAGGTGCTGCGTCCAATTAGTCATAGTCTAGAGACGGGACCCGGGGCGAGAGCTCAAAGCTATAAATAGAAGACCTAGGCAGAGCCGCTGGGGTGCTTGGGGGCTGGGTATCTACAGCAAAATCTCATTTCTCCTTTGGAGTCGGACCCGTACCTGTACAGGTTCCCCCTTCTTTGGATGTGGCCAAGTTATTTTCAATTGTGTCTGACTGTTCATGACCCCATTCAGGATTTTCTTGGCAAAGATACTGAAAGGGTTTGCTATTTCTTCTCCAGCTCATTTTACAGATGAGGAAACTGAGGCCAGCAGGGTGAAGTGACCTGCCAAGGGTCACACAGCTATGAAATGTCTGAGGCCAGAGCTAGTCACTCTATCTACTCTATCCCAATCATAGGGTTTTTTTTTTAAATTTTTAAACATTTATTAATATTCATTTTTAACATGGTTACATGATTCATGCTCCTACTTTCCCCTTCGCCCCCCGCTCTCCCCCACCCATGGCCGATGCACATTTCCACTGGTTTTATCATGTGTCATTGATCAAGACCTATTTCTGTATTATTGATAGTTGCATTGGTGTGGTAGTTTCGAGTCTACATCCCCAATCATGTCCGCCTCAACCCATGTGTTCAAGCAGTTGTTTTTCTTATATGTTTCCTCTCCTGCAGTCCTTCCTCAGAATGTGGGTAGCATCTTTACCATAAATCCCTTAGAGCTGTCCTGTGTCATTGCTTTCTGCATAATAAAAATGACAATTCTACCCAAATTAATTTACCTATTCAGCGCCATACCTATCAAGCTACCAAAAAACTTCTTTACTGAATTAGGAAAAACTATAACAAATTTCATTTGGAAGAACAAAAGATCAAGAATATCAAAGGAAATAATGAAAAAAATGTGAAGGAAGGTGGCCTAGCAGTACCAGATATTAAACTGTACTATAAAGCATCAGTCATCAAAACAATATGGTACTGGCTAAGAGACTGAAGGGAAGATCAGTGGAATAGACTTGGGGTTAATGACATCAGCAAGACAGTGTATGATAAACCAAAGAACCCAACTTTTGGGACATGAATCCACTATTTGACAAAAACTGCTGGGGAATTTGGAAAACAATATGGGAGAGATTAGGTCTAGATCAACATCTCACACCCTACACCAAGATAAATTCAGAATGGGTGAATGACTTGAATATAAAGAGGGAAACTATAAATAGTTAAGTGAACACAGAATAGTATACTTGTCAGATCTCTGGGAAAGGAAAGATTTTAAAACCAAGCAAGATTTAGAGAAAATTACAAAATGCAAATTAAATGGTTTTGATTATATTAAGCTAAAAAGCTTTTGTACAAACAAAAACAATGTAGTCAAAATCATAAGGGAAACAACAAATTGGGAAAAAATCTTTATAACCAACCATAGGGTTTTCTTGGCAAAAACAACAAACTTTGTCATTTCCTTCTCTAATGGATTAAAGCAAACAGGGTCTTATCTGGGGTTACACAACTAGTGAAATGTCTGAGGCTATATTTGAATTCAGATCCACATAGCTAGCTACCTTAAATCCCCTTTTCTAGTAGCCATGATTCCGGCGAAGCTCTACCTGGCATGTCATAGAACACTTCCCCACTCTCTCCCCATGCTCCTGCTGTCATTATAAGGCAGATTTTCCTGACCTTGAACCCAGATCTTCAGCTCCTTCCTATTTCAGGAATCCTCTAGAACCAAGCAGAACAGGCACCCAAGAACTCTATCCCCCTTCATTTTATAGGGGGGGCCCCAAGGTGTGGTAACCTCCCCAAAGTCACATAGGAAGCAGCAAGTGACAAAGCTGGGATTCAACACTAGGTGTTTCCCTGCATTTCTTTATGGGTCAACATGTCTCTTCCTATCAGACTTTCTTTTCTTCAGTGTCCTTTCAGTGGTCTGCCATAGTCCTGGTCACTTGTCTCTGGATGCCCTCCAGTTGGTCAGTATCTATTTAAAAAATGTGCCATCAAGAACGGGACATCCTATTCCAGTTGTGTTTTGACCAGAGTGACCTCCCTTGTTCCGGACACTCTGCTTTTATTATTCCAACTGGAAGATTATAATGGCTTTTTTGGCGACCATGGTCCAAGGACCTGTTTTAAAACTTTACATAAATTAAAATTCCCATTTGTTTTTTAGAAAGAATGTGGCCCACATGAATTCTCCACCCCCTCCTTTCTACCTGTACATTTTGAAGTTTATTTCTTGAACCCAATTGCAGAATTTTTACATTGATCCCCATTAGTGAATAGGTTGCTGCCCTTCAGAGTGAGCGGAACCCGGGTTCAAGTTCTGACTGATTCCTATTGGCTTTGTGGTCTTGAAAAACCTCTCACTGCCCCCCAGGCAACTCAGTAACATCCAGAGAAGGGACTAATCTGCATTGGCAGCTATATTTTCATTGAGAAGTTTCTTATAGCAATGGGATTGCATTATGAATTTCCCCCTCAAATTCACCCCAAATTAACGTTATTAAATTGTGCCTCTTGCTTCTAAACCATAACTAACTTTCCGGTTCCTAACTCTTTAGGAATGTTCCTAGTATGTTCACAGTCTCTAATAGATTTGTGGCATCTCACTTTGCTCAGTCGTTCTATCTATGTCTTCAATCTTTACCTGAGTCACAGATAATAATACAGAAATGGAGTCCAGAGGCATGTTAAAAGCAGTGCTTTTTCCATAAAAATGGAAGTGCAATGCACAACAGTTCAATGCTACAAGTATTTCTTGGACACCCACTGCTAGCTGGGAGATGGAGAAGGAAATGGGAAACCACTCAGGTATCTCTGCCAATAAATCCTCAAAGAAGGGCATGAAAAATCAGATATATCTGATAGAACTCAATAGCAACAGGCTAGCCTTTGCTCCTGGTGAGGACTTAAATTTAAATTAAGATAAATAAAACAAAACAGTTCCTATTTTCAAGGAGCTTATAATCAAACAATTAGTCTTAATTTTTAAATATATTTAAATTAAGTAAATTTAAATATATTTAGATGTACCTTTTTTTCATATTACCACAGATCCTCTCATTCTCTTACCCTCTCAGACAACCATCCCATTAAACAAATCCATATTTTAATTTGATTTTTTTTAATCCTTACCTTCTTTCCTAGTAATAATGTATTCCTAGTAATAATGGCTAGGTAAATGGGGTTAAGTGACTTGATCAGGGCCATATACATAGGAAGTATCTGAGGCCAGATTAGATCCCAGGATCCTCCTGACATCACCTCTGGCTCTCTCCACTGTGTTACTTAGCCGCCCCTAACAAATCATATTTTTAAAGACAATAGGAATAGAAAAAGTCATTATATCATTGATATACTGTTTAAAAGCAGGCACATTGTACAATATTTTTGAACCATCCCATCTCTGCAGAGAAGTGCAGTAGGAACATATTCTATCTGTTCTTGGAAATCTTGTTAGATCTTTAGAAATGATCAACAATCTTTTTTTGGTGTTTTTTTTTCCTTCATTTTCACCATTGGAGTCATTATTTGTATTGAATAAATTATCTGTTTTATTCTTCACAACACAATATGAATGAAGTACATGTTATTATTATTACCATTTGCCAGTTGTGGAGATTGAGGTAGTCATAACTTGAATGACTTGCTCAGAAGCATAGAACTAGTAAGCATCTAGGCTGCATTTGAACTCAGGTCTTCCTGACTCCAAGCCAAGTGCTCCATCTGCTATACTACCTTCCTGCCTGTAAATATACCAGAAGGGAAGCTCCTTTAGAGTGGGGACCCTGTCTCACCTCCATTTTCTATCTCCTCCCACATCTAACTTGATATTCTGTACAAAGTAGGCACTTGATAAATGCCTCTTGTCCATTGACAAAGCAAAAACATAAAGGGTGTCTCCAGCCATCCTAGGCTTAATGTTTCTTCTGTTATCTGATCTGATAAGCTAAGTAGGGTTGAGGCATTTGTTAGTCCCTGGATGGGAAACCACCTGGGAGTGCCAGGAGACTTCAAGATAGGGCATTGAATTTGGAGTTGGGAAATTGTTGTTCAGTTGTTTTTCCATCATGTCTGGCTCTTTGCGACCCACTTTAGGGCTTTCTTGGTAGAGATACTGAAGAGCCTTGCTGATAGTAAATAGGTATGGCAGAATATGCTGATACTTAGTAGAATGAAGATAGATCTTTGTTTTATGTTTGTCAGACTTGATTTGCTATTTCCTTCTCCAGCTCATTTGATAGATGAAGAAACTGAGGCAAACAGGTTAAGTGACTTACCCTGGTCACACAGCTCGTAAGGGTCTGGGACCAGATTTGAACTCAGGAAGGATGAGTCTTCCTGACTGCAGGTCTGCCACTCTATCCACTGTAGCATCTAGTGTCAGTAAAACATGGGTTCAAATCCCTATCTCAGATACCACTAGAATGGGTACAGGTCACTTAACATCTTTATACCTCAATTTCCCCATCTGTAAATGAAGAGTTTGGACTCAGTGCCCCAAAATTCCCTTCCAGCTCTAAATAATGGTATGTATGAACTCACCATTTTCTATAGGGCTGCAGAGTTTGCAAATGTTCCACTCTGGAAAGTGCTGTGTCTGTCCACTACCGCTGCCCAGCAGAGCCTGTGGTTTAGTTAATGTAGGGCTTGCCTGTTTGGATCGCTCCCTTCCATGTGACTTTCTCAGAGCTCGGCAAAATTGTCGGGTCAGGGAGAAGGCAGTGAAGTATCCACTATGCCTGGATGTTGTCACTGTAAGCAAATGCCCCTTTAAAGCATTTTTTACTACCAGCTCTGTACAGTCTCAAAGCTGGAAGGGGTCTCAGATGCCATCTGATCCAACCCATATCTCAATTGTATTCCCTCTACAATCTAGCTAGAGAGGACAGCCAGCTTCTCTACTTGAAGACCGCTACCATAGCTGTAGCTTGCCCTTGTGGATAATAAATCTGGCTGTAAGAAAAACAATTTCCAGTTCATTGTGCTTCTTATAACCTTCATCCATTGTTCTTATTTCTGCCCTTCTGGGCCAAGCAGAACAAAACTAAGTAAGGGGGCAGGATTCAAAGGGATGAGGAAAGGATAATTTACTGTAAGAGAAAATCTTTCATGGACAGTTAAGAGAGTAGAGTTCAACTAGTCCAGTCCGTTCATCTCCCAGGTGAGAAAACTGAGGAGAAATAACTTCTCCAATGCTGTTTAGGTAGTATTAGACCCAAGATCATCAATATGCCTACAGTTCATTGAGAAGACCCTTGCTGATAGTAAATAGGTATGGCAGAATCCTCTGATACTTGGTAGAATGAAGACAGATCTTTGTTTTGTGTTTGTCAGACCTGGGAATTCAGTGTCTTCTAATCCAATATGACGGACATCATCCATGTCCTCCCATAAAACCATCACTAAGGGTTCATCCATTACCCTGGTGACCTGCTTCTGATTTTCTTGGCATTGCTCCAAGAGAGGCCCAGTGACTTCATGGAGGGCTGTTTCAGAGTTTAAGCTCTTCCTGTGACTTAGTTTAGCCATATGGAACCTGGGCCTTCCTTTATAGTAACTCAAGGCAATCCATAGGTAGAGGCACTGGGGGCAAGGAGGGGGAACTTTAGAGCAGAGCTTTCAATAAGGCTGCTTATGGCTGATGATGCTCTCAAGTGTGGCCTGAACTAGATTAAATATTTAACCAAATACAAGAAAACACAGATAATATTACATTTTAAAACTTAGCCAATATGCAGCTGTAGGGATCCTTAGAGATCCTAGTTTCTATTTGAGTTCTCAATGCTACTGCTCCACACTAGTGAATTGTGTAGATTGAATACAATAATTGTATTATTCTTTGAAATAAGACAAAAGGCCATGTTGCTATGTAGTCTTTTTTCATTTAAATTTTAACTTGTTGCTGTCTTTTGATTTTAAATCACCTTCTCATTTCCAAATATAGCTCTTCCTTTCCCCCTAGACAGAGAGCCATTTTTGTAACAAAGATTAAAAAGAAAGAAAGGAAAAAAAGAGCTCCAAAACTAGGAAACCACAGCCAAGTCCAACAGTATACCCAATGTTTTGCTTCCATAACCCTCTACCCCTGCAAAGAAATCCAGCCTCAAGCACCATGTGACCTTTCCATTCAGCTGATCTCCTTCCCTACATGTTGACTCTCCCACTAGAAGGGGAACTTCTCAAGAAGCCCAAGAAGAGCAGGAACCGATGAGCCTATTTGTATCCCCAATGCGTTGTACACAGTAGGTGCTTAATAAATGCTTAAAGGGATGGAAATTCATTTAGGACCTGCAATTTCAGTTCTACACGCTTGGCAATCTGGAAAAATAAGGTAGAAAAATCCAAAAAGTTACATGCTAAATCTGTGCCAAGCCTCAAAGTTTCCCAGCAATTCCCAATCTTTGCCCAGCTTTCTCACCTGTAACAAGTCATGTCCTTCAGAGAAATACTTCTCTTTGTTTCATTAACAGCTATTAAGTTATTTAAAATGGCCCCCAAGTACAAGAGGAGTAATGCTTGGTGTTCTGATTAGCTTAAGGAAATGGGGACGTGCCTAGGTATATTCATATAAGAAATACTTCTTATAGAATGGGGTTTGCTTGCTATTATGTGTAATTTTCAGCTTCTTGGAACATATGGGTCGTGTAAAATAGGATCCCATTGTATACTTTTTTCCCTTCCTCTGTGCTCTGCCAATCAAGATTTGGGGAGCAGAGGGATTCTGGGGGCTTTTGCTACCCGAATGGACTTGGGCAAATCTTGTTTGCTCTCTAGGGCTCAGTTTCCTTCTTTAAAACAAAGTGGCTAGATTAGATCATCCGTTCTAGTTCTATAGCTATAATTGGAAATACATATGGAATTGAATTAATGGGCAAGGTGAGAGGGGTTCAGTTCTTGTCAAAATGAGACTCCGTGCTAATTCTATGACTTGTGCCTCAGTAATGTCCAGACAAGCCCATCTGTCTGTGTGTTAAAGACAAGTCACGCCGGTGATGTTATTTCCTGTGCTGACATAGATGGTGCCCTGGCATGCCCTCCTTCCTTCCTCTCCCTCCCTTCCCCCCAAAATATC
This sequence comes from Gracilinanus agilis, assembly GCF_016433145.1. NCBI lineage: Eukaryota > Metazoa > Chordata > Mammalia > Didelphimorphia > Didelphidae > Gracilinanus > Gracilinanus agilis. Next base: position 32,321,598 of record NC_058132.1, read on the forward strand.
TGGACATACACTAGCTCTCCTTGGAAGGAGAATTAGGGAGAAATATGGGGACAATAAGGAGCAGGAGGCAGGACTCATGGATGCAAAGGCTAGAAAGAGTAGGGCCATTTCCCTTTGGCAAGTCAGAAAGTTGCTGAGAGCTGACCAACACGTTTAAACAAGCTGAAACCTGCTTTCCTCGCTCTCTAAATTCCTTAAAAATTTGGGGATTTGTACAACAAACTTGTCCAGACAACCAAAGGATCCAACATCCCTTCCCCTCAGCTCTCAGGAAATGTCAATATTAAAAAAAAAATGTTTTAGGATGGATTTTTGTCTACAGTTCCAGATTCAATTAAACTAGCATTTATTAAGTCTGTGATGGGTACACGGTTTGCTAAAGGAATTCAAAGACAAAACTGAAAAACAGCCCCTCTGTGGCCTCAAGGACCCTTCTGTTTTCCTGTTTCCTCTCCTAGAGAAAGTTAGATCATTAAAGCCTTCTATCTCGGAGATTCTCTCATTCCAATCCATGGGCCATTTCATTTATAGGAGCTGAGGGCTGTCAGGAAGATGGCAGGGAAAATACTGTTTAGCAAATAGTCAGACTTTCAGTTGCCTTTTGAAATCAGATGTGGGTTGGTGTAGATGGACCATAAGATTCCATACAGGAAGGGCATTTGATTGTTAAGAAAACTGAATCTGAGTGATTCAGCCAGGATCACACAACCAGGCAAAGTAAGAAGCCGGATTTGAACTCAAGTCTTTCTGATAAGCCTTGATGGCTTCAAGGGTCCCTTCCAACCCCAACAGCCCAAGGACAAATGTTTGGGAAACCCTGGTCAAGTCAAAGTATCAGGGACATTTTTTTGAGCTGGAATCCCAGGTTCTTCAGTCCCGGATTCCCTCGGTTGGTTATAGGTAGACGGTGCTTCCACAGAGGTATCTGCAACTTGAAGAACAAACTTTGGAAATAGCTCCAGAAACATGGTCCCTCCCAGCTCCACACTGAGATTTCTTAGAGACTCTGTATGAGTGTCTCTCTGTTTGCCACGGACTCCAGTTGAGTTCCATCAATTTCCTATTTAAAGAGCAAGAATTTGGTTTTGCAATTGCTGTGACCTAATTTTAGGCAGGTTACAGCCAAGGCTAGTCATTTGCTTATTTAAAAAACATAGAGTTACAATTTCCACATTAGAAAATCCATAGTACGTTCATGGCATGTATGAAAGTCTCTTTGAGGGTAGGGTTTATTTTTTTTTATCCATAAAAAAATAGCACAAAGATTTTTATTGTGCTTTGTATCTTTCAGAACCCTTTCCCCCCAGATATGTTTATTTTATGGTATTTTGAGACAGCAAAGTTAGAAATGTTTTCCCCTCCCATGGAAATGAGACCTATGACATCCAGAGGTGTGTGTGTGTGTGTGTGTGTGTGTGTGTGTGTGTGTGTGTGTGCATGTATCCATGTGCGTGTGTGCTCTAGTATATGCATGTGTGTGTGTGCATGTATCCATGTGCGTGTGTGCTCTAGTATATGCATGTGTGTGTGCATGTATCCATGTGCGTGTGTGCTCTAGTATATGCATGTGTATGTGTGTGTGTGTGTGTGTGTGTACTTATGACTTTGGCCATCTTTTCTTTCCTTTTTGTGACAGAATCTAACTGAATTCTGTGGGGTTTTGTTAGAAAGGATCTGAAGTCTTGGTTACTTATAATTCAGATTTAATTTTATCACTAGACTTCAGCTCCACCCCTTTCGCTCTATATTTTTGGCTCATTTAAAAAAAAAACCTTTTTTTTTTCAGTTACATGGAGAACAATCTTTAACAAGTGCTTTCTGATTATTAGGATTATACATATACACTGATTTTAGGATATATAGATGGATGGACAGGGAGAAAAATGAATGGATGGATGGAGAGATAGAGGGATAAAGGGATAGATAAGATGATGGGTAGATAGATTGATGGATGGATGGAGGGATAGATAGGTAGATAGATAGAGGGATAGAGGGATAGGTAGAGGGATAGATAGGCAAACAGATAAAGGGAAGGGGAGAGAAATGATGGATAGATAGATGGATGGATAGAGGGATAAATGGATGGATAGACAGATGGAGAGAGAGATAGATAGACAGACAGATGTGTGAATGGATGGATAGAGGGATAAATGTATGGATGGATAGAGAGATAGATAGATAGACAGACAGATGTATGTATGGATGGATAGAGGGATAGATAGACAAACAGATAAAGGGAAGGGGAGAGAGATGATGGATGGATAGAGGGACAGATAGACCCACAGACAGATAAGAGGAAGGGAAGAGAGATGATGGATAGATGGATGGATGGATAGATAAGGGGAGGGAGGGAGTGAGAGAGAGAAAGAGGTTTGAAAACATCACTGAGGAGAAATAATATATAATATTATAAGAATATAATAATTTTTAATTTGGAATATGCTTGAGGGAAAGATTGAAGCACTTTCAAGTTTCTGTGCTGATTGTGTGTATGTGTGTGTGACACTCGAGAAAGCATCTAAAATGGTGAAGTTTCCCAGGGATCTTAGGACAGCATGGCAATAATCACACGAGCTCACAGTACCACTGGGTTTCTGCTCCATTGTGGGAGGAAATAGATTCTCCTTCTCCTGCCTTAGCCCCAAGGTAAGGAGAACGCAGAGCCCAGCCAATTACAGAACCCATCAGATATGTAATTGGTCCTAACTCTGGGATTTCCCCCCCACCCCCCACCCCCGCCTTGTCATGAGCTAACATCTCTCCTTTGTGTTGGAATACAGAAGTGCCTCAGCTGGGAGAAATGTTGTAGGCTTCCTCCCCCGGCCCCTCCCCAGTTGGCTTCCCAGGGAGGGTAACCAGGCTTTTGACCGTGTCTTTCTCACCTGAGCTCCAGACAGCAAGCAGCCCTGGGAACTGTAACAAGATGATTATCATGTGAGAAAGAGAGAGAGAGCGAGCGAGCGAGAGCGAGAGCGAGAGAGGGGCAGACAGAAGGGAGAGGCTGGAGGGAGAAGCAGCTGTCATTTCAAGCTTTTCCTTGGCGATTCTCGAGAATGGTTTGGCATCCAGGATTTCGGCTGTTTTGATGCAAAGGAAAGCAGGGCTGTTCCAAGCTCGTGCATCTCAGGCTGCATCCGCTATGTACTATGTTGCTGCTTTACACCTTTTTAATATCCTTTCTAGAATCAATCTACCGCCGAGGGGCCAGAAGATGGAGGAAACTCTACCGAGTGAATGGGCATCTGTTTCAAGCCAAACGTTTTAACAGAGTGAGTACCGCTTTGAGGGCTGAGGCTGCCGGGGGGCTCGTGGGGTGGGCAGGAGGAGGAGGAAATGGGAGAAAGCTGGTGGGGAGACATCGATTGTGCCATTTTTCTGGGGCCAGGGCTGCTCGCCTGCTTGTGGAAAAGCAACAAGAGAGAGGAATGGGGGTGGAGGGAGGGAGGGAGAGAGAGAGAGAGAGAGAGAGAGAGAGACAGAGAGACAGAGAGACAGAGAGAAAGAAAGAGAGAGACAGAGAGAGAGGGGGGGGGGGGGAGAAAATGAGAGAGAGAGTTGCATGTGAAGCCAGTCTGTTTGTATTCTGTGCATAATGATGAGAAGTCAGAAGTCCTTGCATTCTTTACTGTCTTGGGTGGCTGATAGAAGCGCCTTCTTTTTCAGCACATCTCGGGTTGTTTTCATGATGTGTCTGTGTGTATGGGGGTGGGGGTGTTCTTTTTCTTGTTGAATCCAGTCCTACTCCAAGCCAGGCTTCCCCTCACCCCAGCCTGTGACTGCTCCGACAAGACAGTTGAAAGGGTTTTAAAAAATATTTGTCTGGCATTTGTTGTTTCTTGTAGTCCATTTATTTGGGCTCTTGTAAGCCCGATTGCTTAAAATTCTTGCAGCCAGGGAACCTTGCTGCTGCTGCTGCCATAAATAATGGTGCCCTTGTATTTTTGTTAAGCTGGAAACTGGGCTCTCCAGGGTCGGCGAGGGGCTCCGAGGAGCCCCACCAGAGCAGCCCACCTCATAGGTGTTGCTGGGAGATAGTCTATTCCCGCCACAGTTATGGAGGCTCGTGTCCCAGCTCCCATCTCCAGAGCTGCAGAGGGCCCTTCTAGCCACCACCCCAAGAGGGGGAGGCCAGGCAGAGACTGTCATCCCCACTTTACAAGGGAGTTCACTAAGGCTCAGAAAGGGGCTGTGATTCGCTCAGGATTGCACAGACAGCGGGGACTTGAACTTGTGCGATTCCGATGGCACAGCCTGCTGCCTTTCCCACCATGGCATACTACAAGCTATGGAGCTTCCCACATTTTCAAGCATACTGAGGTGGGCTATATTCTGCTCAGGGGGGAGGGGGAGGTTCTCTTCTGCTGTTCATTTCCGGTTTTTTTGTTGTTGTTTGTTTGTTTCCCCCTCTTTTTTAAAATCTCCCTTAAAAACCACAGATACAGGGCAGTTCCGAAATTATGCCACTATTCCATTCAACTCGGATTGTAAGGGACAGAATTTTTTTAATGGCTGGGATAGGGGTTTAGACCCCGAGCTGTGATTTCCCTGATCGGAGCCCCTCCAGATGAGGAAACTCCCTCTGCCAACCCAGGTTGGCACCTTCCCTCCCACGAATAGTCTCAGAGAGTTCCCTGTAGCACTAAGAGGCCAGGTGACTTCCCCAGGGTCCATCAGCCAATCTGTGTCAGAGATAGCATTAGAAACCAGGTCTTTTGGGCTCCAAGGGCTCTATTCACGCTGCTCTAACTAAGTCCCAGCGTGATGCAGACCTGGCCTCACAATTTAATAGCTCTGGGAACTCTTCATTTGTAAGCCTCAGTTTCCTCATCCGAGGAACTGAGACAGAGCCACGTATACCCCCTGGCACCGGATTGTTGGAGACTCAAATAAGATAATGGATCTAAAGGGCTTTGGGAATCTTTAAAGCCATAGAAGTGTCTCTTGTTGTTTGGGGTTTTTGTTTTTAAGGTTTTTTTTTTTTGATGGAATCCAAATATATATATTTCTAGTACCAGGTATTGTGCTAAGCACTAGGCTACAGAGACTGTAATAGTCCTTGCCTTCAGGGTAATTACATTTTACTAAGGGGATATAACACATAAACAGGCAAGGCTATCTTAAATAATTATTAAAATATTAAATTATTAAAATAATTATTAAATATCTAAAATTGTTTGGAGAGAGAGAGAAAACATGAATGAATTGGGGACCCCAGGAAGTCTTCCCAGAGGAAATGATCCTTGGAATGCCCATTGGGAAGTGCTTTTGACTGCTTATGGAGCCCACATCCACAGTTTTTGAATAATGAGGGACATTGAAACTCTTTAGAACAGTCTTTGACATTCCGGGTTTCTAGTGTGGAACGTGACTGGCTGCAGCGTGTGGGAATCCAGAGTTGAGAGTATTACTTGTTTTCTCCTGAAATTGCTGTTGTTACTGTTAATCAGCTCTGGGGGCTGTCAGGGTTCCCACATGGACATGGACAGCCCTTTTCACTTAGTACTGTGGGATCGAGATTCCTAAAACATATACTTAAATGGCAGCATGCTCGAGTAGTTAGAACACTGATTTGGGGATCAGGAAGACCTGTGTTTGAATCCTGCCTCATTCATTGCCTGATGGGCAACCCAGGGCAAGGGGTCCATTACGACTTATAGCCTTACATAAAGAGACGGAGGGAGGGAGAAAGGAAGGCAGAAAGGGAGTGAGGAAGGAAGGAAGGAAGGAAGGAAGGAGGGAGGGAAGGAACTAGAGGTGAGGTAATGTAATTATGGGAAAGGAATAAGAAAGAGAGGGAGGAAGGAAAGAAGGAATAGAGAGAGGGAGTGAGGAAGGAAGGGAGAGAGAGGGGGAGTGGTAAAGATAGGAAGGGACGAAGAGAGGAGGGAGGAATTGAGGGAAGGAGAGGTGAGGTAAAGGTAGGAAAGGAAGAAGAAGAAAGAGGGAGGAAGGAATGAAGAGAGGAGGGAGTGAGGAAGGAAAAAGGGCAAGAAGAAGGAAGTAGGGAGGGAAGGAGAGGTGAGGTAATGTAATGATAGGAAAGAAAGGGAGGAAGGAAAGAAGGAATAGAGAGAGGGAGTGGTAAAGGAATAGAGAGAGGGAATGGTAAAGATAGGAAAGAATGAAGAAAGAGGAAGAGAGGGAGGGAGGAAGGGAGAGAAGGAGAGGTGAGATAAGGATAGGAAAGGAGGAAGGAAGGAATAGAGAGAAGGGAGTGATGAAGGAAGGGAGAGAGGGAGTGGTAAAGATACGAAAGGATGAAGGAAGGGAGGGAAGGAGAGGTGAGGATAGGAAAGAAGGAAGGAAGAGAGGGAGAGATGAAGGAACTCTGTGCACTCAAGTTCTAAAAGCTTTTGGATATTATTCTGATTTTTACCTTAAGCTGTGATTCATGCCCATTGGGCCTCATTCATTCTAGACGTTGCTGACTTTGAAGGTATATTTCTGTGTGTATTTTTTTCAAGTCTCCATGACAGAAAACTAAATTACTACTCTCAGATATCTATAGCAATGCTGCAAACGAGGCTTTTTTAAAAAGTGCTATAAAAATAAGCCTGTTTTCCCCTTTCTGAACCCATCTTATTCCTGTGTGCATGTGGCCAGCTTGTACATTCCTCTAGTCATCCACCCTTTACAAATATCAACAAGCAGACAATATCATTCTTGTTCATCTTCTCTTACTTTGTCTTTCTTTTATTATTGTTGTTTTTTTAAAAGAGCACTTGGCTTCTGTCTTAGATCTAAGGCAGAAGAGCGGTAAGGGCTAGGTAGTTGGAGTGAAGTGACTTGCCCAGGGTCACACAACTGGAAAGCATCTGAGGCCAGATTTGAACCCTTCTCATCTCCGAGTCTGGCACTCTAGCCACTGAGCCACATTCTTTGTCTTTTGGTGAATTTTATCTTGCTTGTCACTGTTTGCTTGCTTGGCCTTAAAATAGAATAACTCCAAGGGAATAACAGTGGTAGTCACTTCCATTTGCCTCAGTTTCCTTATCTGTAAAATGGAGGAAACATCACTTGCCTGACACCTCTAAGACATTGTAGGAATGTTCTCTGCAGAGCTCGCAGTAGGACAGAAAGGCACATTTAGGTTCAATCAGAAAGGCTCTTCATGATGAGGACGAAGTATAAGAAAAAGGGATGTCTCTGAGTGTCTGCAGGGAAGATGAGAATGTTCAAGGCAAGTTAGCAAGCATTTATTAAGTGCCTACTGCATACCAGTCACTGCTCTAAGCTCTGGGGCAAATACAATCCCTGCCCTCGAGGAGCTAATGGGGGAATGATGTGCAAACCATCATGTACAGGACAAATTGGAAACAATCATCTCAGAGCAGACCAAGAAGAAAATCTGAAAAGAGGGTAAACATTTCAGCCCAAAATTAAGAAAACTTGTTCTCTAATAGAGCTGTTCCAGGGGGAAGGGGCTGCCTCCTTTATTTAAGGTATTTAAGCAGAGACTTAAATGGTCACTTGCACTGGGGATCTGCAGATGTGGTCACTTCCATCTCTGTAATTGTGGAAAATCTATGAAATTACATAATCCAACCTCCTCATTTTGAAGATCTAAGGGTATGAGAGAGAGAGAGAGAGAGAGAGAGAGAGAGAGAGAGAGAGAGAGAGAGAGAGAAACTATTGCCTGTGACTTGTCTTTATCTCTGAAGATCCAACAGAGAAGCCTAAAAAATCATCTGTGTGATTTTGTAAAATGAGGGGCGTGAGCAAGTTAGAGCTGGGCCGCGGAGGAAACTGAAGGTCATAGAGGTCCTCTGACTCCAAGTCCAATAATGTTTTTCTTGTACCACCCTGTATTTTAATAGCATTTAAAGTGCCCATATTCATGTACTAGCAATAGAACCTAATGTTCCAAGTAAGTGTATTGACCTGCCATACCTTTTGATGTATAATAATGAAGACCCATTAAGTTTATTACAGTATTCCAGACCTTTATACTTGGCTTCCATGGTGGGTAGCTAAAGAATAAACAATTAGCTTTCCAAATGATATGAACAAAAGCTTTTCTCTTTTTCTTTCTCTTTTAAAAACCCTTACCTTATGGCTTAGTATCAATTCTAAGACAAAAGGGTAGAAGTTGGGGTTAAGTGCCCTGCCCAAAGTTGCCCAGCTAGGAAGTGTCTGAGGTCAGATTTGAACCCAGGACCTCCTGCCTCTAAGCTTTGTGCTCTATCCACTGAACCACTTAACTGCCCCACTTTCTTTCCCTTTTTCAACAGTGGGCATATATATGGTTGGAAAGTCTGGATTAAAATCCTGGCTCTGTGACCTTGATTATGTTCTTATACTCTTTGCCTCAGTTTACTCCTTTTGAAAATGAGAGGGACTGTCCTATGAAGACCTTTTCAGCTCTTGATTTAACTTATCTCCAGGAATACTCTATCCACATGATTTTTTCCCCATTTCATTACAAGTTTCATAAAATTTCCTTTAAAAATAAATATTTTTTCTTTTTCTATGATGTGAAAAAAAAATTAAAACAGAGTAGATTACCCCAAGAAGTCTGACTCCTTCTGAACTATTTAAAAAAATTATTGCTATGTTTCCTTTTTTAAATATATCAATTGCCTTTCCCTGTATATCCCCTTCTCTGCCCACCCCTGAGCTATTTCTTCTAATGCAGAAAATGAAAAAAAGCAGTCCAGCAACATCCACAGAAAAAGTCTGACCTTATCCACAGTGTTCCACAACCAGGCCTTCTCTGGCCTTTTCTGGGAAAAAAGTCACCTGGGAGGTTTTTTTTCCCCTTCTATTGCTTCTTAGGGGTCAAATGTAATCATTATATTTATGCAACATCCAATTACTCCCTTTTTATTTTATTTTTTTACATTTACAGTAGTTGTAGCCATTAAGCACATTCTTTTAACTTTGCATCAGTTCGTGTAAGTCTTCTCATACTTTCCTGAATTCTTCTTTTCTTCCATCACAGTAATATTCCATTATATCCACACTCTTCATCTGTTGACATCTCTTTTGTTTCCAATTCTTTGTTAATCATGACACAAGTGTTTACAGATTTTTGGGGGGGGTGGGGAGAAAGTTCATTTTATCTTTGATTTTTATTAGGTTATATGTCTAGATGGAGAAGTTAAATCAAGGGAGATAATTTCTAAAAGAAGGAATTTTAAAAAATAGCACTTTCAGACCTCACATGCAATAATCACGAGAGGGCAGCTAGGTGGCTCAGTGGAGAAAAGATGAGGCAGAGAGTCAAGAACACTTGGGATGAAATCTAGTTTTTGCTACTAGCTGTGTGACCCTGGCCACATAACTTAACTCTGGTTGCCTCAGTTTCCTCATCTGTTATATGAGCTGCCAAGAGAAGCCCAAATGCTAACTGTGTGATCCTGGGCACTTAACCCTTTTGGCCTCAGTTTACTCATTTGTAAAATGACCTAAAGAAGGCAATGGCAAGCCACTCCAGTATCTTTGTCAAGAAAACCTCTACTGCAGTCATGAGATATCTTGGACATGGTTAAAAATGGCTAAGCAAATAGTAATCATGAATAAATAGAAAGAAAGTCAATTGGACAAACTAGAAAAAGACAAATCAAGAAATAATTTGGTCAGCATTTCAGTAAAGTCTAAAACATATAAATTACTTAGGAAAGAAGTCCCTGCTTGTTAAGAATTGTTAAGAAAATGAGAAAGCATTCTGGCGATTATTAGATTACGTAATATGCTAAATGTAACATTTAGAATTTGCCTTGGAAATAGATTAATTTAAAAAGAGGATTGTTGTGGTCACTGTTTATACAATAATTAACCCTTAAGTCACAAAGATGATAATAGCTTTTAACAATTTAATTTTAATATAAATATAGTCTAAGAAAGAGATAAGGAGGGAAGGAAATTTAAAAATATGTATTTTCTAGACTACCACTCTAATCTTACCAGCCCACGAGAATGTCTTCTGCCCAAGCCACCAATACAAAATTGCAGAAAGACCCCCAGCCAAAGACCTCCGGGGCAGAATCTCCTCTCCTCTACAGTCTCTTTTCTATATCCTCTTTTTTTACCACAATTCTTTTCTCTGTGCACTGGTCCACCACATTTCAGGAGCCAATCAAAGTCTCTGTTTGGAGCTTTCCAGTCCCTTTAATGGGCTGGCTCGGATGAGCAGAAAGTTGGGAGTTCCTGAGAGGAAGGGGGTTCCCTTTACACAATTGATACCAATATTTCTCACCGTGTGCCACAACAGACTCTAAAGGCATAAGAGACTTGAATACATGGTTAAAAATCAAGGTAACCCTTTACTTCCAAGATCTTACATTCTTTTGGAGGGATGAAATGATATGCATAAAAGGAAATATAAAGAACAAGAGAAGGCACTAGCAAATAGAGAATTAGGAAAGATCTCAGATATGAGCTTAGATAGTCAGGGGTGAGGATCAAAAGCATTCCAGGTCTGGGGAACAGCTTGGTTGAAGGAATAGAGTCTGGAGCCTGATGGAAGATCATCTACAAAGATGAGTTGGCCAGCCTTACTGGCATATAAGGAACCTAAAATGGAATGATCTGACCTCCTAGGATCCAAGAAATAGATGTACCTTTTCCTTTTCATTTGTTTCTTCCTTTGTTGCTTACTTAATAAGTATCCTATTCCCCCCTGTGATCCTTTTTTCTCACCTGATATTTTGGGGCCCTTGCTGGTCACAGTTGTTTCCTTATGTTCATTTTGGGAGCTTTTAATAAAAATATCCCCTTTCCTCCAAGAAGAAGGACCCAGCAGCTCCATGTTTTTTTTTTTTTTTTTTTTTTTTTTTTAACAATTCTGTCCATGCAAAAGAAAGGCCATCACATCCTGGTTGATCCTTCCAAGTACTGACCTGACCCAAAACTTGTGATAGAAGGCTTCTCTGTCAGCTTTGACCAAAACTGAATTAAAAAAAGAAATACAGTGTATTAGTTCTAAGGCAAGAGTGGTAAGGGCTAGGCAATGGAGGCTATAAATAAAAATATATATAAAGCAATAAAAAGCACTTTGCCCCCCCGAAAAAAAGAATTCTTTGGAACTTTTTCTTGATCATAGGAGATGCTTATGCTACAACTGTGGATGTCAGTGAAACATGTGAAATGTGATCTTAACACACACACACACACACACACACACACGCTCACTCACTCAAGCCCCAAGTCCATGGGAGTTTCAAATGCTGCCACTTGGGTCTGTCTTCAGTTGTACAAATTAGAATCCTGCAGTTCAGTCTGGGCAACAAGAGATGCCAGGGACCCACCCACAGACCAAGAACATTTTCACTGGGGTCTGCCCTGAATGGAGCATTCATTCCACTCTTGGCCTCAGCCTCCATATTTCCTTTCTGGATTATTTTTAAGGTTATAATAACCTGAAAGCCCAAGAAACATGGTCAGTGACCATCATATCCGCAGTACCCTGAGTGTTAATTAATACTTGCTTGAATGCACTTCTGTGTTAGGGGTAAAAAACAAGGGAGTGCCCAATGCCATCTTTTTACAGGTGAGTAAACAGAAGATCATGGAATTATAGATTTAGGAGAGATATTGGAATCTCAGACATCTTCTAGACCAACTCCATAGATGACTAAAATGAAGATCATGGAATTATAAATTTAGAGGTAGATGGATGCCTCAGGGACCAACTAATACTATTTTATTATTAATCCCATCAGTAAACAGTGAATTATGGAATCCTCAATTTAAGGTTAGATGGGGACTTTAGAAACTATCTAGTCAAACCCTTTAATTTTACAAGTGAATAAACTGAGGATTGTGATACTATAAATCAAGACTTTGACAAAGTTGTCTAGTCCAACCCCCTATTTTGCCAATAAGTAAAATGACAAGTGGGGAATTTTAGATTTAGAGGTCACTGGCTACACCAAAGGCCACAATTTATTAAATACCTCATTTTAGAAATGGAGCCCAGAATGGTCAGTGGATCAGAAGATCAGAGTTCTTGAGCTGAACAGGACCTTAGTGACTTAGTGTTTCATCCAATCTCGAGTACAGAGCTGAGGCCCAAAGAGATTAAATGACTTGTTCATTCAGGATGGTATTACTTGAGATGACTTCCTCACTGGACTGACTCACAAGTGAAGAAACTTGGGTCTTATAGACAGAGAATTCTTTTCTTTGTACCTCTAGCTCTTTACAAGAGCTTGTCCCATTGCAGGTGCTTCATCAATATTTACTGACTCAACATTTTAAAGTTTGATTTATATTTTATATATTATTATTTTTTCATTTTATTTTTTTTTTACTGATGTTTGACACAATAAATGTCAAAGGAGGATCTGAATCCAGAACTTCTTCTCCAACTCCATCTTTGTATCCATTGAGCCAAAGGTAGAGCCAACCTTTAACTCAGTTCCTCTGAGACCAACAGTCAACTTAGCTGCCCTCTTGTGATTATTGTTCCACAGTTATCCATACCTACACAAGGGCACAGGGAGAAAAATGCTCACTGTGGTCTAGATCCTTGATTGAAGTAGGACCCCCTTGTCTCCATGTTGGTACAGAACCCTGCCCCCTTTCTGCTCCGTCCCTTCTTGTTCCATGTTCATCCCTATGTCAATTGAGACGTGAACCTTTTGGGGATTCTGAGCACTTGAAATGCCCCTTGTCTATGCTTTATTTATGGACAGCTATGTGAAGACTGGATGCAGACAGATAAAGGTTAAGTGGCAGCTAAGAAGTGTCTGGGGCGGGATTCAAACCATGGCTTTCCACCATATTGCTCAACATTATTTGTTCTGACATCACCTCCACCTCCCAGTGTCTCTCTTCCTCTCCCCATCTGAAATCAAAGAACAAAAATGTGTCAAATTGTTCCATCCCTAGTGGTAGCCTTACATCTTAATGTAAAGAATTGGGGCTTGATTGTGTAGATAAGTCTTTGATTCTGTATAACTCCTTTCTATTGCTTGTCCCTCTCTGTTTCTCCCTTACTGTCTTCTGATTATAGACTGGAGATCCTTATTCAGAGGTCCACAGACCCATAGATAGATGGATAGATTACAGGAGGTCCACGAACTTAGCTGGGAAAAAAAAATCCATCTTTATTTTTATCAATTTCTCCCTGAAATGGAGCACAGCTTTCCTTTAAGAATGTAGGTAAAAATCTTCCTTCTGAGAAGCGGTCCATAGACTTCACCAGAGTGTCCCAAGGATCTAAGACACAAAAAGTTTAAGATCTTTGCCCTGGGGGAAGTGGGCACAGTTTCCTTGGGTCATTGTAGCTATGGGGATTGTTGCCATCTTTGCTTATCTGCCGAGACTGTTTTTCAACCTTTACCCAAAGAAAAGTTAGCTCCCTCTGTCCAGACATGTGGGTCTTCTGGCCTCCAACACATCTACTCACCCCTTGTCTTGTCCTCTGTTCTCTGAATTATTTTTATTTTTTTAAACCCTTATCTTCTGTCTTCTCTCCCCGTCTCACATAACCATCCCTTAAAACAGAGAATAAAAATGTGTCAAATTGTCCCATCTGCAGTGGTAGCCTCACATCTCACAAATGTAAAGAATTGAGCTTTGACTGTATAGACAAGTCTCTGATTCTGTATGACTCTCATCTCTGCTCTGTCTTCTGATTATAGAGTGGGGGTCCTTATCCTGAGCTTACTATGTGCCCAGTTTTATGTTAACTCCATATCCTTGCTAATATCGTCCATGCCCATCCTTGAACGCCTGCCATGATTGTCCACTTAGGCTCACCAGGGATCCTTCCCTTGTACCGTTGGTCCCATTTTGATTCATCAAAGACTGGCATTTCTATGATTCACAGCATATAGCCATCTAGCATCAGAGATTAATAAGCTTTGTCCACAGAGAGCAGTTTGAGATTATGTAAACTGTTCCATTACAAGAGGGATTCGATTCTCATTTCATCCCATCAAATTCTTGGTCTAGATCTATCTGTATGATCATTAATGTGTTGACTCAACAAATTGTCCATCTACCCAGTTGTCACAGTCTGAGAAGTAGCCGATTTTTTGGATCCATTGGGTTTTTCCTACATGGACTCAGGGACCAGTTGTTTGAAAAAGAAGACCTCTTGGGGGCATCTGGGTGGCTCAGTGGATTTTGAGAGCCAGTCTCAAATGAGAAATGAGAAAAGAGAAATGAGGTCCTGAGTTCAAATCTGTCTTTAGAAACTTCCTAGTTGTGTGATCCTTGTCAAATCCCTTAACCCCCATTGCCTAGCCCTTAACACTCTTCTGCTTTGAAATCAATACACAGTAATGAGTAAGATGGAAGGTAAAGGTTTAAAAAAGAGAGAGAGATAAATAAACTTTCACGATCTAAGAAGGCTTTCCAGAGGAAGCAATACCTTACAACTTGAGGGAAGGGAGAAATTCTAAGAGGGGGAGGTGAGAAGTGCCTTCCCAGCACAGGATACAGCTTGTCCAAATAAATGCAGAAGCCAGAGATTAAATGTCAAGTTCAGGAAACTATTTGGCTAGAACATAGCATAAAGGAAAGTACATATGGAAAATAAGGCCAGAAGATGAAGCCGGATTTTAGAAAGCCTTCAATACCCAGCTGAGGTACTAGATTTATACTTGAAGGCAGTAGGGAGCTATTGAAGCTGCTTGAGCAGGAGAGTGGCATGTTTAGAAATTGCATTTTTTTTAAAAGATGGTTAGAGAGGAAAGAATCTGGACTTAATGTGAACAGTTAGGAGTCTGTTCTAATTCAAGTCTGAGGTGAGCTCTCTGAATGGATGTGAGACCAAGAATGTCCCTTCTCTCCCTCCCTGACCTCCCAGCTAAAAATCTTCATTTTAATAAGAAATTTCTTTTGGCAGATGTCTAGAGAACTCCTTTTCTTGTTTCTCTCCTGGTCTTGCTGAAGCTACTGACACTAATGGGGTTCTTTTTCCTGGAGAATCTGGCCCCTCTGCTCTGGGTCCCTTTGCTAAATTTGACTGAGTTTGGTGTCCCAGAGACTTCTTTGAAATGTAAATGTACTCTTTAATTTTTCTGTGAATAGACAGGGCAGGGTAGGTCTCAGAATTTCCCATTTTAAAATCATAGCCTTTGGGAATTCAGATGATGCCCTTTTTTCTTCTTTTTTTAAAAATGGTTTTGAAACTCCTGCCTGTAGCCCTCATTTTCCATCTTCCTCCCCACTCCTCTCCTCCCACAGCTTGTAGGCAGGTTTCCTGCTCCTACCGTAGGGTCTCAAGCACAGGCTTTATTCACAACAGCTCAAGCATTTATTAAATGCCTGCTATGTTTAAGGGACTGGAAGAAATTCAAGTCGATGCAGAAAGCCTTTATTCAGGTCCCACTATGTACCAGGCAGGAGGCACCATCCCTCTCAAGAGCTGGCCTTGGACAGAGATGTGGTCCATCTGCAGTGATGGAGGCAGTTTCCTCCCGGAGAGTTTCTTGTACCAGTGAAGTCACAGGTCCAACCTGCTACCCACTTCTTTTAAAAAACAAAAGCAAGGGGCAGCTGGGTAGCTCAGTGGAGTGAGAGTCAGGCCTAGAGACAGGAGGTCCTGGGTTCAAACCCGGCCTCAGACACTTCCCAGCTGTGTGACCCTGGGCAAGTCACTTGACCCCCATTGCCCACCCTTACCAATCTTCCACCTATGAGACAATACACCGAAAAGTACAAGGGTTTAAAAAAAAACAACAAACCCATTTCGGTAACAAGGAGAGGAGGCTTGGTGTGGTGTGTACAGAGCCAGCCTCAAAGCCAAGAGGTACAATGTTCAAATCTTGCCATTGATGCCACCTCTGTGCCCTAGGCAACTATGTAATGAGAGAGACAGAGACATGAGATGAGATATCATTTCCAGCCTCAGACACTGACTATCTGGGTGACTGTGAGCAAGTCACTTAACCCTGTTTGACTCTATAAAAAGAGTTGGAGAAGGAAATGGAAGACTTGCTACAGAATCTGCCCCCAAAACCCCAAATGGGGTCATGAAGAGATGGTCACGACTGAACAGCAGCAAAAAAGTGACTAAGGCTGCCTAGAAGAGAAACCTATTCTGATTTTTTTTTTTTTTAAATTGGGGCAACCTGATCCTGAAGGACTTGAAAAGACAATGGGAAGATTCTGTATTTTGCCGTGTAGCAAGAGGGAGTCACTGATGTTTCTTGAGCTGTGGAGTGACATGATCATATTGTTGCTTAAGGAATATAGTTCTTATAGCTTGTGACCATGGGACAATGATACCCTCAGATTTTTGGGCAACCAAGACTCTGCCAGTCGAGTGGCTGATGTGCATCCCGGGGGGCACTATCCAAACCAGGAATGTGCTATAATGAAGTAAGAAACTCAGTGCCCTTCCCCTTGTCCATAATTAAAATTAGCCTGGAATTTCAGGGCAGGATGTTGTGTCCACAGGATCCTGACCAACCCCAGACCAAGTCATCTCTGTGTTCCTGAAGGACTATACCACAGCCCAAAGGAAGGTGCCCAGTATTTATTTGCCATGGGGAAACAGTTGGGTAAAGTGGAACCAAATCTGAAATTTAGTCTCATTTTCCAATTTGAGGACTTGTCAGCAACTGCCCCACTTTGGGAAAGCTTCCCAGGCTAGATGGAAATTAGAATTTAAGCTTAGTCATACTTCACCCAGATGTTATCCTCGCTCCTCAAACTCACCATCAATGCCCTCATATCATTTCCAAATCCTGATGGGGCAGAATACAATCAATTACAGATTCTATAGATCTTGAGCCTCAGTTTCCCCTTCCCCCTTTGTTTGATGGAAGTCGAATGAGTAGAACTAGCTCTAAGTCCTAGTTAAGTAAGATCAATTACCTGGGTGAGTAATATTGGTGGAGTTTGTTTCAGGCTGCTTCTGAGAGCTGGCATTTAGACTACTGTTATATTGAACCTGGATTGGTTTAGAAAACCTGACCAGAAGGAGCATCTGGGTGGCTCAGTGGATTAAGAGTCAGTCTTAGAGATGGGAGGAGATACAGGAGGTCCTGGGTTCAAATCTGGCCTCAGATACTTCCTAGCTGTGTGACCCTGGGCAAGTCATTTAACCTCCACTGCCTAGCCTTTCTCTCTCTTCTGCCTTGGAACCAATACACATTATTGATTCAAAGATGGAAGGTGAGGGTTTAAGAAAAAGAAAACTGGAATCCATTTTTCTGTCAATTATCAAAGCTAAGAGAAAAGGATGGTTTTTTCAAGTAAGAAAAAATAGTTCTTGAGGATTCTATAAATAAATAAATGTCTTATAGGTTTAGCAGTGATATCAATGTCGCACCCAAGACTCTCAGATTTGAGCTGAAAAGGTTTCTTAGAGTCATCTAATATGGGAATTTTCCCTGTAAAGATCCCTGCTCTGGAGGGTCATTCAGCTTCTTCTTGAATCCTCCAGTGACAGGTACCTCATTACCTAATGGGGCATATCACTCCGTATTTGGACACTGAAGAATGAGATGTTCTAAATGTACCTTGTTGGAGGGGCTTGGCCATGAGTCATTGAGTGACTTGCACACAGACTACCTAATTTTTTTTTTTTTTTTTTTGTTTTGTTTTATTTTATGGGCAGCCTACTTAGATGCCTGTTTTGCTTCTTAACCATGTCCCCGGAGAGCCAAGTTTACTGGACAAATGACCTCATTCTTTTCTTCATTCTACTGGGGTCCAGTTCATATGAGGCCCTACGCTTGTTCAAAGACGAAAAGGACAAAAAAATGAAGCTCTTGAGGAGCTGCGTTCAACTGGGCTACAAGCCACAGAGAGGAAAATTCTGACTGTGTGTAAAATAAATACTTGCTGATTTCAGAGGAGGGAGGGAGAGAGCACCAGGCACTTTGCAAATCCTCACAATTACCCTGGATGGTAGGTGCTTTTATTATCCCCATTTTACAGTTAAGGAAACTGAAGCCACAAAGGTTAAGTGACTTGCCCAGGGTCACACAACTAGTAAAAATCTGAGGCTGGATTTGAACTCCCAACTTCCCAGCCCTCTATGTCACCTAGAGGCCTCCTAGGAGTGGGAAACTAGGGATTTTCAAAAGTAAAGAGTAAGTGCATTCCAGGCATGGTGACAGTTGGTGGGAGCCTCCTTGTACAAAGGTATAAGAGTAGCTAATAGAATCTGTGTGCAAAGAAAAGGGGTTATTTATTATAAAAATAAATACTTTTTAAAATTAAAAATAATTTTTTCAAACCCTTTACGTTCCATCCTAGAATCAATATTGTCTAAAAAAGCAATCCCTTCCCTTCAGAAGCTTGCATTCTATCAGTGGAGATACATGGAAATATATATATAATTTGTGTGTGTGTGTGTGTGTGTGTGTGTGTGTGTGTGTGTGTGTGTGTGTGTGTGGTTAGGTGGGATCCACAGATGTTAGCTGATCTTTGGAGGAAAGAGGGAAAAAGCATTCGAGGTATGGGAGATTGTATGTGCAATTGTGGAATGACACGGCAGTGGGACATGTTCTATAGTTGGGACACAGAAAGAATGAGGGGCTCTGGGTTCAAATCTCAACTTTGACAGTTCTACCTATGAGAGAGGAGGTACAAGACCAAATTCTCATCCATTTTACAAATGAGGAAACCGAGGCCCATAGAACTCAAATGATTTGCCCAGAAACACAGAAAAAAGATTTGAGCCCAAATCTAGATGGATCACTCCAGCCGGTGCACCTTGTTTATACAGAAAAAATGGCATTGATTCATGATGCAGAAAAACTTAGGAAACCTGCCTCCCTCTGGCTTGGGCAAATAACCTAAATTCCTCATTCCTTGGTTTGTAAAATGAAGATTTTGTACTATGACTTTTGGGGAGCGGCAAGGTTATTTTGGCTAAACCTAAGCATATGGGAAGGGCCAGGAATAATATGTAACAAGGCTGGGAAGGTACCCTTTGTTAAGCACCTACTAAGTGCCTTCCACTGTGCTTCCTGCTGGGAAAACACAAGGACAGAAATGAGGTTTTCCCTTCTGTCAAGGAGATAGCAGTGTTCTGGTGAAAGTGTTGTTTAAAGAAAGATTTTTTTTTTAAAAAACCTTAACTTCTGTGTATTGGCTCCTTGGTGGGAGAGTGGTAAGGGTGGGCAATGGGGGTCAAGTGACTTGCCCAGGGTCACACAGCTGGGAAGTGTCCGAGGCCAGATTTGAACCCAGGACCTCCAGTCTCTAGGCCTGGCTCTCAATCCACTGAGCCACCCAGCTGCCCCTCAAAGAAAGATTATTAATGACTTTCTTATGGTCACAGAACCAGTGAGTGTCAGAGCTGGAGCTTGGAGCCCCCCTTCTCTAAGCTCAAATCCAAAATGGTCAGCTCTGTCAACTTCCTGACCTTTCTGCTTCTGAAAGTGCCTAGAATTGGGCTGGAGATCTGTTGGAAATAGAAGACGCTTCCTGTTTGAGTAACTGGATGCTTCTGAAGGAGAGCAGAAAAATGGCATAGGGTTTTGTTTTGTTTTGTTTTTTAAGTCCTCTAGTTTTTGTTGTCCTTGGGGAGAAGCAGCTAAGAAATCTCCCTTGGTGAGAGGAGATGTGGTCCATCTTTTCTTACCCTTTAAGTGCTAATTCTAACAAATTGTAAACAGCTTGGCTTTTTTTCAAATTTGTTGATCTAAAGGGACACAAAAAGCAATTCTAATCTCTGTAAAGGTAGCTCTGATACTTTTTAAAAGGAAAGCACTTGTAAAAGATGTTTTTACACTGGGGAAAAATTATCACATGAATCTTGTAAATTCAAATTATACACTGAGGAAGCTTTGTAAAATGAAACCCTCCTTGACTTTTAAATTAGTCAACAAGCATTTATCTAATACTTGCTGAAGATGTCCAGACAAAAGAGGAAGTCCCTGCCCTTGAGGTGCTTATATTCTAATAGGAGAGAATAAGATGCTGATATATAGATACCGATATTTACTAAACATTTGTATTTTATTTTTTAAATCATTTACAAAATAAGATTCTGATATTTACAAAACAAAATTATTCCTGCTTAGACTGTAAGGAGGTAGAATAAGGGACTTGAGTTCAGAGAATAGCTGCTTGTTATATTTAGCACTGGGACAGCTGGGCAGAGCACTCATCTTCTTGCCTTCAAATCCAGCCTCAGACACTTCCTATCTGTGTGATTCTGGGCAAATTACTTCACTCTGTTGGTCTCCGAAATGGCAAACCAGTCCAGTATCTCTATCAGAAACCCCATGTTGGGTCACAAAGAATCAGATTCGCCTCAATTTCCTCATTTGTAAAATGAGGCTGGTGAAGGGAATGGTACTATCTTTGTCAAGAAAACCCCAAATGGGGTCACAAAAAATCAGAGGCAACTGGTTTGCCTCAATTTCCTCATTTGTAAAATGAGGCTGGAGAAGGATGGGGCAAACCATTCCAGTATCTTTCCCACAAAAACCCCAGATGGGGTCACAAAGAATCAGATACACATGAATCAACTAAATAAATATTTCTCCTCATTATAGAGATACAGAAAAATCTTTTTTCTTCCTTGTCCTGAAGGCTTTGCGGTAATGTTGATCAATAGAGCTCCAAGTAGTGTTAATATCAACTATAACAAATAATAATATAAATTCCTTAAGTAGAAAGTCTGTTTCATATTTGTCCCCAATGCTTGGTACATAGTAGGTGCTCTGTTAATCTTTATTGATTAATAATAATAATGACACTTTTATTAGCCCTTTATATTTTTCAAGAATAGGGAGACTATTTAGAGGTCAGGGCCCTGTCTTTGGCCCAGGAAAAACTAGTTACCAATCCTGCCTCAGAAACATTTTTTGGGAGACCCTGGATGAGTCACTTGATCCACCTGCGCCTCAGTTTCCTCATGTGTAAAATGAAGGGCTGGACTCTTAAAAGTTCCTTCCAATTCTAAATCTCTGATTTTATGACTATTTGAGTCTCACCAGAAGCTTGGGAAAGAAGAGTTCTAGGTAATTCTCCCATATTTTAGAAGGTGAGGCAGTTGAATTCTTTTTTTTTTTTTTTAAACCCTTAATTTCTGTGTATTGGCTCCTAGGTGGAAGATTGGTAAGGGTGGGTAATGGGGGTCAAGTGACTTGCCCAGGGTCACACAGCTGGGAAGTGTCTGAGGCCAGATTTGAACCCAGGACCTCCTGTCTCTAGGCCTGACTCTCAATCCACTGAGTTACCAGCTGCCCCCTGAGGCAGTTGAATTCTATATTAGAGCAGTGACTTGTCCGTCTTCACATGGGTATGTGTCAAAGAAAGAGCTAGTATCTGAGGTCAAATTTGAGCTCATGGTGTAGAAAAGTTGAAACAAAGTAAAACAGCTTTAAAAAAAAAGAAAGAGGGCAGCAAGTCACTTAACCCCCATTCCCTAGCCCTTACCACTAGTCTATCTTAGATCCAATACATAATATTGATTCTAAGATGGAAAGTAAGGGTTAATAGTAATAATGATAATGATGTGTTAGTACTGTTTTCCCGTAGTCCCTCCAACATTTGGTCATTATCCTTTTTTGCTTATTATGACTGATCTGGAGCATTTTTTTTCTTATGTCTGTTGATATGAGAAATCTGCTAGATTTCTTCCTCTGAAATATACCTGTTTTGACCATTTATCAATTGGGGAATGGTTCTTAGAATACATTTGTATCAGTTCCTTTTATCTTTGAAATGAGAACCTTTATAAGAAAAACTTGCTGCAAATATTTTCCACATTTGACTGCTTCCCTTCTAATTTTAGCAAAACTGGTTTTGTTTGTGCAATAACTTTTCAACTTTATGTAATCAAAATTGCCCCTTTTTATTCAAGGTAATTTTCTCTATCCTTTATCTGGTCATAAACTCTTTCTGTCTAGGTGGCTTAGTGGATATAATAATGAATCAATTGAAGCAGTTCAGATCTAGCTACAATTACTGTGTGACTCTGGGCAAGTCATTTAACCACTCCACCTCAGTACTAAATAATTGTACCCCTCCTCCCAGGATTGTTTCGAGGATCGTAACATAATATTGGTAAAGCACTTAGCATAGTGCGTGGCACTATTTGTGTTATTCTGTTATTTGGTCACTTCATTTGTTTTCCAACCCCATTTGGAGTTTTCTTAGAAAAGATACTGGAAGGGTTTGCCATTTCCTTCTCTAGCTCATTTGACAGACGAGGAAACCGAGGCCAGCAGCATTAAGTGACTAACCTGGGGTCACACAGCTAAGTGTCTGTGACCAGATTTGAACTCAGATCTTTCTTACTCCAAGTTGGGTACTCTATCTACTACTGTGCCACCTAGCTGCCCAGCACAGAGTAGGACCATAATATGGAAATCTCCTCCTTGGTTCTTCTAATTTGATTATGATGTGATCCATTTGGAGTTCCTGTTGGTCAGTGTTGATCCAGCCCTAATTTCCGCCAGTTTTCATTTTCCAGTTTTCCCAGAATCTCTTTGTTCCCCACATCTTTTCTTCCCAGGAGTTTTGTCGATTAGCAAGTGAGCCCTAGTAGGTTTGGTTTTATTGGAGTGGAGGAAAGAGAAGTGTGCGTCTCCGTTTTATCTCTAAAATGAAGGATGTTTGGCTTGCGACTCGTGTCCCTGCTTTTTCTTTTCTTTTTTGACTTTATGGTAAATCTTAATGACATGCTGGATTGGAGAACATGGCGGCCTGGTGCTCCAGCAGCTATTATGTCACTTGGGCACCGTTCTCTGAGTGTTTCCTGGCAGAACGGCTATTTTTCTGGCTTGCTAGTATTTTGGCTGAGTGTTGTTCTTTTAGAAGACTAATTCACTTCCCCATCAATCCATCACAAAAATATGTTTTGGACTGGATCTTGTGATTTCATTGGTCTGGAGTGTTCACCTCTGCCAATGGAAATGCTTTACATCTTTTAGTCTTAGGTAATCCTTTAGGAAACTGAGTTCATAAATGACTTTCACAGAGGGCATCTATGTGGCTAAATGGATAGAGAACCATGCCTGGAGATGGGAGGTCCTGGGTTCAAATTTGGCCTAAGATACTTCCTGGAGATGTGACCCTGGGCAAGTCATTTAACGTCTCTGTCCCCCCTGCCCCCCATTCCCTAAATAAAAATAAAATTCCCAATTCCAGGCCTTGCTATCCACTGGGCCACCTAACTTCCCCCTTGCCTTGGTGTCCTCATATAAAGTAGAGATGATATAACTCCCAGGATTGTTTTGAGAATTGCACGAGATATTTGTAAATTATTGAGCACAGTGCCTGGCACACAGTAGGTACTTAATAAATGTTAGTTATTATCATCCTTTATTATTACTATTATTATTCTCAAAGGTGAGTTTGTAAAGAGGTCGTTGGAGATCTGCAGCCCATATTTCCTTTGGATTCCCAGGGTCTGAAATTGTGGGACAGGTTCCCAGGCCATTTGGATCTCAAACTACTTTGCAATGTGGTCTCAGTGCTCCCTCTTCTGAAATAGCTACATCCCTTCTGCCCCCTGGTAGATAATTTTCATGAGGTTTAAAAACTGAACCAGATTTATTTACTTGGTACCCAACCTTCTGGTGATAAGATTTTCATAGTTAAATTACTTTCTCTGGGAGGCCAATTGTGCTGTAGGCTTGAAATGGGAAGAACAAACTCCTTCCCTGGTTGTTAATGACCATGGGCAAGTGATTTCACCTTTCTGGGCCTCAGCTATTGTTAGTTCAGTGGCTATACAATCTCCACTTATCCATGTCTTTTCATCCAGCCAGCATGTCATGCCTTGCCATGGTTCCTCCCAATCCACTGCAGGCCATCCTCCGGTTCTTGGTACATCTCTTTTTAGCACTGTCTTCTGTTATTGGTTTATCTGTCATTAGTCGTCAGCAAACATTTCGGGGGGCCCTACAATATACCAGGCATGGAGCCAAGCACCAATAATACAAAATAAGGCCAAACTCCTGGCCACCCCCTGCTCCCAGGCCAACTTCTTTTCCTGTATCATGGGGAGTCATGGATTTAGAAGTGGAACCTCACAGCAACAAGCATTGATTATGCACTTACTTTGTGCAAAGCATTGTTCTAGGGATAAAAAAGGCAGTCCTTGCCTTCCAGTGGCTTACGTTTTAATGGGTGGAGCTGAAAAAGGGGGTGGGAATCTGGTATGAAAGTCTAGTATGGAGAGTGGGAAGCACAGCTGGGAGGAGCCCCTCTGTGTCCTGCTTGACAAATTACTTGTAGGTCGATGAACTGGGATAGAGAAATGATTCTGTGATTACAGGCGGGTCAAACTGACAGACACGCAGAATCCTCTTGTTTATCAGTGACAATGTTTAATGATTTGGGGTACACACCTTATAGGGGAAATGATGTAGGCTAAGGGATTATGTAAGCCTTTTGTGGAGACAAATGGTTAGTAATGATTTACAAAATAGAGACAATGGATTTAGATTACCTCAGTTGTTCTAAACAAAGTTTTCTATAGGTGATAATTCAATATGTCAATGAGTAACCCTAACTATGTTTCTCATAGAATTCCTGCACCAGTGATTTCTTGGAAGAACATACAGTATTTGTGAAGGGGAAAGGTTTGTTTTTCTCATGCTGAGGAGCAGGCTGTGTGTTTGGCAATCCTATACTATAACTACCCAGATGCATTGCAGTCTGGGTTGCATTGGGCATTCCACAATCTTGCTGAATGGGAACCCCTGATCTTATGCCGTTCCCACACCCATGCCTGGGATGCTCTCCCTCCTTATCTCTACCCCGATTCCTTGGCTTCCTTCAAGTTCCAGCTAGACTCCTATCTTCTCCAAGAAGCCTTTCCCAGGTCCCCTTAATTCTAGTCCCTTCCCTTGGTTGTTTATCCAATTTATCTTGTAGCTGGCTTGTTGGTATCTAATGGCTGCATTTTGTCTGTCTCATGAGATTGACAGGGACTTTTTGCCTTTCTTTGCCAGTGCTTGGTACATAGTAGGTACTTAATAAATGTTTATTGACTGATTGATAGATAACTTACCAATGCAAGAAGCAGCATGCCATCATGGAAGAAACCTGTGCAGAGAGATAGTTATTGAGTCTAAGTCTTGAGAATGAAAAGGAGGGACAGAAGAGAAGAAGGAAGAAAGGCTTGCCAGGGCCTATCCCAAAATGGAGGTCTTGGGACCAACTCAATGGGAGAAGAAGTTGATGGTGGCCATATATTCCAGGTGCAGAAGCCTAGAGCATCAGCATCAGAATCAGGACCAGAAAGAAGGCTGTGTAATTGAGCCCAGTCCCTTCATTTTATGGATGAATAAACTTGAACTCAGGTCTTCTGCATCCAACTGCTTTTCTCACTGTATCACCTTGCCCTTTTCAACACATCCTTCACACTTTTTTTTTTCAATCTTTACCTTCTTTCTTAGAGTCAATACTGGTATTGGTTCCAAGGAAGAACAGCAGTATGGACTAGGCAATTAAGGTTAAGTGACTTACACAAGGTCAAGCAGGTAGGAAGTGCTGAGGTCAGATTTCAATAGAGGATCTTCCATCTCCATGCCTGTCTGTATCTACTGAGCCACCTAGTTGCCCCCACACAGTTTTTTGTAACATTCCTCTCTGCAGGTCACGATGGTAACACACACCAGCCTATTTATACTCATCATGAGGCCACTTTCCTTTGGGTCACTGGCAAGATGGTTCTCCAAGATCACCCTGTCCCATGATTCGCAGCCATATGGTGGGGAGGAATGTTGATATTAAAAGATAGGTTTTTCCTTTCAGAGAATTCAATTTCCCAAGTATGATCTGATTTTCCTCTTCCCCCTGCTTCAGCTCTGGATCCTTCTCTTCATCAGAGATTCACACCTGTAAGGGAGAGACTTTAGACATCAGCTAGTCCAAATCTCCTTAGGGAGGAGGAAACTGAGGTTCATACATTATATGTCATTTGCCCAAAGTCACACTGACAGTAATTGGGGTTCAAAACCCAGTTCCTCTGTCTCCATGTACATTACTCCTTCTGCTCTATCCTGCTGCCTCCCTTCTCCTTCTTGCCCAAGCTAGTATATGCCAGTAGGATAACTTTTAGGGACAATTTTCTTTTCCACAGTTCTTTCTCTGTATGTTGATAGCTTTCTTTCTCATAAGTCCCTCAGAATTGTCCTGGATCATTGCATTGCTGCTAATAGAGAAGTCCATTACATTGGATTGTTCCACAGTGTATCTGTCTCTGTACAATGTTCTCCTGGTTCTGCTCCTCTCACTCTGCATCAGTTCTGAAGGTTGTTCCAGTTCACATGGAATTCCTCCAGTTCATTATTCCTTTTAGCACAATGGTATTCCATCACCAGCAGATACCACAATTTGTTCAGCCATTCCCCAATCGAGGGACAACCCTTTATTTTCCAATTTTTTGCCACCACAAAGAGCACAATTAAAAATGTTTTTATATAAGTCTTTTTTTCCTTATTATCTCTTTGGGATACAAACCCAGCAGTGGTAT
Source organism: Gracilinanus agilis (assembly GCF_016433145.1). Lineage (NCBI taxonomy): Eukaryota > Metazoa > Chordata > Mammalia > Didelphimorphia > Didelphidae > Gracilinanus > Gracilinanus agilis. Next base: position 32,347,954 of record NC_058132.1, read on the forward strand.
GGCTGGATCAAAGGGCGGGCTGTCTTAATTCCAAATTGCCCTCCAGATTGGTTGGATCAATTCACAACTCCACCAGTAATGCATTAGTGTCCCAATTTTTCCACATCCCCTCCAACATTTATCATTTTCCTTTTCTGCCATATTGGCCAGTCTGCTAGATGTGAGGTGTTACTTCAGAGTTGGACAATAATTTTAGATCCAATGGGATCACAGATGTCAACAGTCTGTCCAACTTCACATCATCATTGGATGAATATTGATTTTTTTCCATTGTTTTATAATAATTCTTTCTCATTTATAAGGTGATTTAAAATTCTCAGTATATTTTTATTTACACCAAACCCTTCCCCCAACATATTTAAACCATAATGTAAATTTACCAAAATACTATCACTTTGCAATTAAAAAAATTGTTTTGGCTGCTCACCTGTGATCTCATTGCCATAGGAACCAATCAAACTCTACTCAACTGGTCAGTGTCCAATCTTTCAGCAGAACCTCAGTGAGTATTCCTTTTTTCCCCACTGGCTTGAAATTGTCTTTACAAAAAAGCCTTACATTTATGTTGTTGTGGACAAAATCCTGGGCCTGGATTCAGGAAGATCTGAGTTCAAATGTGACCTCAGACAACTTACTAGCTTTGTAACCCTGTGCAAGTCACTGAACCTCTCTCTGCCTCAGTTTCCTCATCTTCAAAAAGTGGGTGATAATCATAGCACCTACCTTTTAGGGTTTTTATGCTTGGCATATGGTAATCTGTAGGATCCAGGAGTTTTTTTTATCCTGTGTCTCCACAGTCATTGAGAATGCCCAGCCCTGGGTTAATCACTAGGATTACAAAGAATACAAAACACATGGTCTCTGTTCTCAAGGACCTTACAGTCTAATGGGGGAGATAATATAAAAAATGCAACATCTACGTGTAAAGACATACCAGAGAGAAGGTACAAGATTGGTAATGTCTTTTTGTACTGAGTAGATATTTAGCTGTGACTTGAAGTCAGGGAAACTAGGAGGCTGAGGTTTTTACATACTCTTTGCATGTTAATGCCCTCGGGAGAGGTCCCATTTGTCATAGCCTAGTTATAGTTTTGATTGCTGTTTACTGGAGATAACTAGCAAATATCTAGTCTTCTATGAATGGTTTTGCATACCCCAGTGATTCCCAAAGTGGGTGCTGCAGCGATCCAGGGAGGTGGTGATGGCCACAGGTGCATTTATCTTTCCAATTAATTGCTATAAAAATTAAAAAAAAATTAATTTCCAGGGGGCTAAGTCATATTTTTTCTGGTAAGGGGGCGGTAGGCCAAAAAGTTTGGGAACCACTGGCATACCCCTACTTGAAGCTTTAAGTTAAAGGGGTTTTGTGAATAGGATGAAGGAATTGAGGTTATCTATCCTGGAGAAGTGAAGACTTAGGAAGGACACAAAAGTGGTCCTCAAGAATGTAAAGAACGAAAGAGGGTGCCAGCATCTTTCTGTTTGGCCCCAAAGGTCAGAAAAAGCATCAAAGAGATAAAAGTTGAATGGAATCAGATTTAGGAATATTAGGAAATTCAGAAGAGGGCCAGACTGCCTCAGGAGTTGGGGATTACTTCCTTGCTTTAGATCTTCAGGAGAAGATTTCTAAAGATATTTCTCATTCAGCTACAGGTTGGACTAAATGTCTTCTAAGCACCTTGTCCATTCTTGACATTTTATGATTCTGAACAAGTCCCAGCATCTTCTCCCAAACCCCACTGTTAAACTGAAAAATGAATCAGCAGAGAGCTTCCAGGCAAAATCCAACTTAAAAGGCATTTGGAGAGACATAAAGGTCACATCCTGTCTTTGGGCCAGTGCCCATCTGGTCCTCACTGTTGGCTGCCTAGAGACTACAAGGTGACTGAGTGTTCAATCAGACAATCCCAGAGTGTGGCACCTGCTGACTGGCTGGCCGAGGGGTGGTCAGAGGCCTACCCTCTTTTGAGAGCACGGGTTCTACTAGCCAAGTAAAACTTTGGCCTCCCAAGGCTAGATTTGTGGACCTTTACTGGGACATCAGTGGTCTTGACTTCCCTAATGGCTTTGAATGCCAAGCAAGGCACTTCCTTATCTATTAAATGAGGAGTTTGGATTCACTGAAGTTCTCTGCTAGTTCCAGATCTATGTTTTCATGATCAAATGCTTATTTTTTCCATTTAGATTTTTATTTATTTTTTTGAGAAGTAAAATTTGTTAGAGAAGAAAAATTCAGCAAAATCTATCATCAAAAACCTGACATTATGTTCTGTATCCTGTATATTACCCACCCCCTTCCAATCAACTCTGTAAAGTGTGTAGGTGTGGAGGTGTCTCTTTATAACTTTAACTTGGGGCCAAGGTTTTCCTATCCAATTTGATTGTTTAGGACTTTACATTGTTGTAATCATTTTTGCTTTCCTGACTGCTTACTTCATTTTGTACCCATTCATGTGAGCTTTCCCGTACTTCTCTGAATTATTTATATTCATTGTTTCTTACTGTGTAGTAGAATTCCATGACATTCATGAACCACAGTTGGTTCTGCTTTTCTCTAGTAAATGAGCATCTTCCAGTTCTTCACTCCCACAAAAAAATAAATATTGCCTTAATATTTTAGTGTATATACAACTCCCCATCCCCTCTCCCCCCCCACTCCCACACCCCTCATGACTTCCTTGGACTATATATATATATATATCCATAGATTTTATATCCATATATAAATACATATATAGGTTTGTTTTACATACGTATATAACACATGCTATATTCATATAGGCATATTCCATTGTCATTCATTTCCCTACTCCCTCCCAGATTATAAGCACCTTGAGGGCAGACTTTACTGCATTTTGTTTAGGGTCCTCCAGAATCTAGCACAGTGCCTAGCCTATAACATAAATGTCATACTTTAAAAACAACTTAATTGAAGTGTTTTACTCTTGCCACAAGAAAGGATCTGGAGTGGTTACCAAGTAATGATTTGGGTATAATTAAATGAAGCATCAATTTAAACAATAATAACACTCTTGATTCCCACACCTGAATGGGGGCATGTCAGCAAACTTGATGTATGGAGGAAAAATGAGTTTCAGATGTAAAATCCCCTTCACACTGGCTTCCTTTAAACAGAAGATTCCACCGGTGTAACTGGATATGGCATAGGCCACCTTCTCTAAGGTTTAGGAATCCATTTCTTTCTCAAACCCAATTCTCTCTGCCCATGGATAGTATTGGATAGAGAACTCCCAGACCTGCACGACTGTGTCTCTCATGTCCAGCATGGTACCTTGCAAGGAGCAAGCTTGTGACCCACGATGCCCACAAGAAAACTGACCGTCTTCTTTGCTTTGTGTTACAGAGAGCGTACTGTGGCCAGTGCAGTGAAAGGATATGGGGTCTCGGAAGGCAAGGCTACAAGTGTATCAACTGCAAATTACTGGTCCATAAACGTTGTCATATACTTGTACCACTGACCTGCAAAAGGCATATGGTAAGTAAAGATACAAGGGAGAGGGGACTAGCATTGGAATGCCAATGGCCTGGGTGCCAAGGGCCTAGAATGTGTTTCAGAGAGGCAACCTGATGTAATCTCTAAAGTGATGGCTATTGAGCCATAAAGATCTGGGTATGAATCCTGCCCCAGACAATTTACGTGGGCAAGTCACTCATCTCTCTGAGGTTTGGCTTCATCTTTTGTCCAATGGGAATAATAATGACACCAACATCAAGTAATTTAATATTTTACTTATAAAGTTCTTAACAATTATTTACTGCTTAAAGGTACCATTAACGAATTTTTGGCCTCTTGGGCCATTGTCAAGAACTTGGGAATTCACATACCACTAACTCAAAATTGCTGCCCTATTCCATGCTGCCTCTCATAATGATGGTGATGATGAATGACTTTTTATGGGCCTTCAAGGCTTACATACATAATTTCATCCTCACCATTACTATCTGAGAAGTTCTTGTTCATATTTTAGAGGATGAGGTCACTGAATCTCAGAATGGTTAAACGATTTGCTGAGAGACATCCAGCTGGTAAGTATCTGAAGTAGAATTCAAACCAGGGTCTTCCTGGTGCCATATTCTGATTCCATTGGTAGGTGGCTGGGCCATGGCTATTCCTACCACCATCTTTGCTCTCCTTTCCAGTAGTAGCCCTACTTTGCAGATGAGGAAAGTGAGGCTTCAGGAGATGAAGTGTCTTTGTTGGACTTAAAGAGTCTTAGTCCTAAATTCAAATTCTACCTCTAAAATTACTCATCTGGGTAATCCTGATAGTAGAGAAGACACTTTATGACTGAGCCTCAGACTCCTCATCTCTGAATTGGACATAATGATTCTATGGGACCCAGCTTCATTCATGGGTGTGTGGTTCACAGGAAGTACATCAGTCTCCCAACTTGTTGCTTCAGGAAAGTCTTAATTTTGTGAATTTGTTGGCCTTTCATCCTTGTCTTATCTTTTCTTTTAAATCTTTTAAAAGATTCCTATCTTTTAAAAGGCATCTAAGAGTCCACTCTTCACAGTGGCTACCATGATTTTGATCTTTCTTGGATAAGTGTCAGTATCATTCAAGTCAAAAATTAGAGGTAGAGGCCATCTAGTCCAACCTACTCATTTTACAGAGGAGGAAACTGAGTCCCCCAGTCAGGAAATGGTATGTCCAAGGTTGAGTACTAGGCAAGTGACCTCGCCAGAATTGCAACCCATTATGTTGGATCCAGACACTAGAATCAACTCTTTTTTCCAGACATGATGAGCTTGTCGGGATCTTAGACTCTTGGCATCACTGTACGTTCCAATAGGCTTTGGAGACATGGTGTGTGTTGCCAACTGGCCTCATTCAAAGGGTGTAATAAGAATGAATAAGCAAGATCTTCAATTCAATTTTAATTTTTATCTTCTCCATATGCCTCCTGGGTTTCATTAAAGTATAATTAATGTTCAGGAGGAGACTTAGGGTTTGTTTTGTTTTTAATTTGTTTTTGATGTCATACCGGGAAGACACCAGTAGGAGCTGAGGAGGGGATGAAGGCTACGTCAAAGTGTGTGATAAAAATGATGCATCTATTTATTTGAGGAAACTCCTGAGTTTCACCTGACTTGATTTAGCTCAATGTTTGCGATTTTCTTTTGGGTGGGTCCATTAATGGAGATTGGTGGAATGAAGAGAGCTCTTCCACAACATATCAGGGAACATAGGCTTTGGCCCCAAGCTCTTCATAAAGACGAGAAGAAACTTTGTCTCTTATTTGTGGTATAAGTTTTGGAGACCCTTACTCTTGGCCCAAAATATTCTTGGTCTCTCCTTTGATAGAAGTCATTAGATGTGGAGACAGATCCTTATAGACCATTGCTTGAGAAGTGGAAGGGGACCCCAGTGAGATCTAATCAAACTCTCATTTAACAGATGAAGAAACTGAGTCATAGAGAAGAAAGGGACTCAACCAAGGCCATTCTATAGGTCTTCTCCACCTAGATTCTTCTGCCCTTGTGGTCTGACTCTGCTTTGTAGTCTCTGTCAGCCATAAAGAGTTTGTGCCAGTTGGCTCCACATCTGGCTGGGGATGGAGGAGGAATGGTAGAGAAAGGTCACTGAGTTGGAACTAAAATTTCCAGCCTTTTCTGCCTCTGAGCAGGGGGAGGGAACAAATATCTGCTTGGCCACCAGACAGAGCCAGCTTACATCAGTTAATGATACTGAAGAATCATTTTGATGTCGTTTGTCTTCTCCAGGATTCGGTGATGCCTTCCCAAGAACCTCAAATAGATGATAAAAATGATGAAGTTGACCTTCCCTCCGAAGAAAATGATGGACGTAGGTATCTTTCCCTCCCTTCTTGAAAGCTGGCTCGTGTTCTCTTGGACCTTAAAATGATTTGATGTTTTTCTTGCATCCTTTCTCCTTAAAAAAAAAAAAAAATCTTTCTGGAGCCCGTGTACTCCCCTGGACCCAGGAAAGGGTGAATTTGTTCTCAGCATAGAGAGGAATGCTTGCTTGGGTTGGTGACTTGGAGATCAGATGTTAGCTAGTTATGGTTCTCTTGCCTGGAAATCTCCCCAAAACACAATGAAAGGATTCAGCTACTGGATTAGGGTCTCATCACCCTTTCTTTGGGCAGGGAGTCAGAGTGGGCATCATCTGAAACCCAGAGGTGGTTCTTAATGCCTTGGAGAAAACCTCTACCTTGGAGCAGGCGTCCAAGAGTTGTAGCCACCACCTGCTACCTTCCTGTCTGTTTGCAACCCAACCCTGGATGCTTGCCCACAAATCTGCCCATTTTAATGGAATGCATCAAGCTATCATATCTATTCAGTTCTTAGGTTCACCCAGTAGCCAATCAGGGAACTTAACTTTATGGATTCACCTTCCAGAGCTCACTGTTGACTGAAGGCCCTAAGCCAAGAGCCAACTTTTGATGGAGAATGTTGTTTAAACATTAATCTTAAAGCCAGGGGTCTTGAACGATTTCCATCTAATCCTGAAAATACTGTACTTCTCTCTTCATTTATTTTATCAGTCGCTTATATTCCCTCAACCCGGAAACATGACAGCCTTAAAGATGATTCTGAGGTGAGTCTATTTTTTTAAATCTCCTTAATATATCTTAGTGTAATTTGGCAATAACTTTATAATTTCTCTCCTGATCTAGGTGATCATGTGAACCATTCCTACCTAATTTTTTTAAATTTCTGATGTGTGTGTATGTGTAAAATTCTGTCTTAGAATTAATAGTGTATTTAAGAAGGGGGGGAAATACTATGTATGGGTTCCAGGGCAGAAAAGTGGTACGGGCTAGGCAACAGGGGTTAAGTGACTTGGCCACTATCACACACAGATAGGAAGTGTCAGGGGCCAGATTTGAACCCAGGATCTCTCATTTTGAGGTCTGGCTCTCCACTGAACCACTAGCCCTCCCTGCTTTGTGTTTTAAATACTTTCATCATTTTTTTATTTGATGTCACCTAGACGTCCCCCTGTATCCCTCCCTCCCTCCAGCTTTCCATAGAACTATTATCTTGGGCATTTGTGAGTTTAGTTTTTATTTCCATTCTTGAACTTCCTGTTACCGTGTCCTTCTCCCCTTACCTCTGGAGGGATGCCGGAAAATCTCCTCCTTTTAGAGCCTCATCCATGACCTGTGGCCGAAGTCTCCTTGACAGAGAAGTAGTGTGCATGGGTCAGGCCTCTCTCCTGTTTCTCAAGGACAGACCTGTGGCCTTGGGTGGAGAGGAGGGAGGCTGAGCTAACAGCTGGTGCTTGGCACGGCCGCCGTGTGATGCATTTCCCCAAAAGGACCAGATGCCATCCTGTCCGACCTCTGCTGAGTCGATGTTTCACAGCCCCTTTTCCCAAAAGACACCACAAAACGCCTTGAATGTGGGCCCCAGCTAGCCTGTATTAATAGCTGGAAGGGCCAGCTTAGCCAACCCCCTCAGCATACAGGTAAGGAAATTGAGGTTCAAAGAGAGAAACCCGCACCCAGGGTCCTGGAGTTAGAAGGGGCCTCAGAAGTTGTTTAATGCCAACCCCCTCATTCCACAGATGAGGAAACAGAGGCCCCAAGACTTCAACTGGTTTGCCCAACATTATACAGGTAATCCGTATTGGAGGCAGGATTTCCCTGCCTCCCACCCTTTTTGTAAACTTCCCCTTGGGCAGTGGTGGGGCACCTCAGCTCTTCTCGAGGGCTCCTCCTTGGCACATCCCTTTTTAAATAATCTCACCCATAAAATGGTCCTTTAGAAACACCACCTTCCTGTCCTCCCTCCTCTTCCATATGTTGGGCTGCCCCCGGGCCATCCCCCCCACTCACTGGAGTGATCATCTGAGCATGAGTGAGTCAATGGCTATCTGGCTGCCCTGGAATTTGACCAATGCACAATGGCTTCTCAGTTCTCTTGAACCCTTGAGAAAAGCAAAAGCAGAATGACCAGAATGGGTATTTTCGGGCTTCCTTCTCTGTTGGCCTTCCCTAAAGGAGCTTGGCAAGCGACCTCACTCCATTCTCACCCAGCTGAACAATCCCTTTCTTTCAAGAGTTTAGACTCATAGATTTAGAGCTGGGCGGGACCTTGAGGTCATCAAGTTTGTTTTATAAAGGAGGAAACTGAGGCCTGGAATGGTTGAGATTCTTGTGGCTCAGACATGTCTAATATCTCGGCATCACCTCAACAAATGCCCACAACAAATGTCTCTACATTAATCATTTCCAGGAGAGGGACACCGGCTCTTAATAGAATCTCTTCAATATTTTAAAAATTGCTCATAATGAAGTCCTGATAATACTTTAGCTAGAATTTGGGGAAGGGCTTTCCTGACGCAAATGAATCCTTTTATGAAACACCTCAGAGGGAAACAGAAGAGATGTTTGCCTAATAAACTTCAGTGGCAAAGCTGGAAAGCAAGGACCAAGCTCCAGGGTCCCCGTCCCTGGGTCTGCCTGGCAAAAATACATCATTCTTCAGGAGATGAGTCAGCCAACAGGGCCATTGCCTCTGCTTGACAAGGTCAGGATCTGACCAGTCTTCTCCATGTTACATACAAAGAAAGCAGGTTCTTCCTTTGGATGATGGGTATGGTCATTGAGTGGGCATCTTTCCTCTACACTGGTGCACTCTTTTTTTTTTTTTTTAATGTTTTTTTTTNCTGGTTCCACTGCAGAAGAGTGGTAAGGGCTTGGCAGTGGGGATTAAGCAACCTACCCAGGGTCACACAGCTAGGAAGTGTCTAAGGTCAGATTTTTTTTTTTTTAAACCCTGACCTTACATCTTAGAATCAATACTGTGTATTGGTTCTAAGGCAGAAGTATGGTAAGGGCTAGGCAAGGGTTAAGTGACTTGCCCAGGGTCATACAGCTAGGAAGCATGTGAGGCCAGATTTGAACCCAGGACTATCTCTAGGCCTGGCTCTCAATCCACTGAGCCACCCAGCTGCCACCTGAGGGCAGATTTAAACCCAGTCCCTCCTGTCTCCAGACCTGACTCTATTTAATGAACTACCTAGCTGCCCTCTAATAAACACTTGTTGATAATATATATATATATATATATATATATATATATATATATATATATATCCCTGACTACTCCCTCTTTCTCAAGTAGAATGTAAGACCTTTGAGGACAAAAACTAGAATTCAAAACACTTAGACCAGCACCTGATATATATACAAATGCTTATGATTGATTAATTGAGAATGGAATCTAATCAGGAGATGCTTTAATACTGAAAGAGCAAATATTTCTTCAAGGATTTTCATGAAATCAAATAGTCTGTATGCAGAGCTAATTAAAGAAGAGTCAGAGTGAGATCTGAGCTCCGCCAGCATGTCCACAATCAGTTTGGCTCTAGGCTTGAGGTTAAGGTGAACTAGGTTCAAATCCCATCTTAGACATTTAACAGCAGTTTTTTCTGTGCCTCAGTTTCTCCATCTGTAAAATGAAGGTGTTGTACAAAAATGCCTCTAAGTTCCCCTCTTGCTCTAAGTATTAACTTAAGCTCTCTGCCCTCTAGACAGTTTTCTAAGTTATCCAGTGATCCTGGCTGAGATAGTAGGCTTAAAAATCAGCAAGGCCTGAGTCCAAATCCTGGCTCTACCATTGACCAGCTGTGTGACCCTGCACTAGTCCTTTCTAAGCCTCAGGTGGCTTCCTAGGGTTTATTCTTCTAAGTATACATATTGGCAGAGAGCATTCCTCTCTTTGCCTAGAGAATTGCAGTCTTTAATTCTTCCTCCTGTCTTCCTTTGAGGATGGGTGACATGAGGGTGGGAATGAGGATTAAGGATGCTTGAATATAAAGAAATGAAATATTCCTAACAGAGCTTGGATGGAGTTGTGTACTCTCATGGGTACTGAGAAGCAAAACATCTCATTGTGATGAACGTTCTCTGGAGGAATTACTATCACTTTGTTCTCAGAACCTGCCAAATCTTCCCTTTATTGTTTTTGTTTTGTTTTGTTTTTAGGACATTAAGCCAGTTATCGATGGGATGGATGGAATTAAAATATCTCAGGGGCTCGGGCTGCAGGACTTCGATTTAATCAGAGTTATTGGACGGGGGAGTTATGCCAAAGTTCTCTTAGTGCGATTGAAAAAGAATGACCAGATTTATGCCATGAAGGTAGTCAAAAAGGAGTTGGTCCATGATGACGAAGTAAGTGAAACTTAATAGTTTAAAAAAAAAAATTGAAATGGGGTCTGGAAAGGGGACAAAGCACTGCATGAGGTGGCCACTAGAGGGCGCGTGTTCTAAACTTGATTTGTTGTGGACTTGAGAAACTTGTGGGAGGCAGGCAGCCTAGAGTGGTGCTAAGAGCATAGGATTTGAAGTCAGATTGATCAGAAGAGTTCTTTTCCAACCTCTAAAATTTGCTGACTGTTCTGCTAAGTGTCATCTGCTAAAACTCTGTGTTCTGAACTACTTATCTGGTAGGGAAAATTGATTGTGTGTGTTTGTGTCCATGTGTCTGTCTCCTATGCTATTGAGAACAGTGCTTGTTTATTTGGGGGTTTTCTTGCCAGTCCCTATCCCTATTCTCTGGTAGGTGCTTAATAAATGTTTGTTGCTTGAGTGATCTAAGACTTGGGAAAGATTTAGATATCTTGCAACTACTGACATGGTGCCAAGAAGGCAGCAATGGCTTAGAATGGAAGCTTCCTGAGGGCAAAGATCACTTCCAGCTAAAAGCAAATGGAAAAGGGAATAGATAAAACAGCTCATTATTCATATGTGGCCCACTCCACAGTGTGAAAGCTCTTATCACTGGGAAGTTCTTCCCAATAGCAAACATAAGTAGGCTTTTTTGTACCATTTACTTACTACTTCTTGATCTGCCTTGTGGAGCCAAATGAATAAATCTACTCTCTGTTCCAAGTACCCTTCTAATAATTGTTGTCCTATCCCCCTGTGTCTTCTCTTCTTTAGCCTAAATATCCCTGGTTCCTCCAGCCGAGCCTGATCTGGTCCTTTCACCATCCTGATTGTCTTCCTTTGGTTGCTTGTTATTGACATCCTTTTATAAAATATGGTGCCCAGATTTAAACACAACACTATAGAAATGGTCTATTACAAAGTATAATTCAACCAGATTACCTTCTTAGCCCCAAATACTATTCTCTCCTAATGTTGCCTCAGCTTGCATTATCTGTGTTGGCAACTATGTCCCCTTCAGTGACTTGCAGTCCACTAAAACCCCCAGATCTTTTTCTGTTCTTTCATAAATATAAATAATTATTGATTGCTGATCCTTCTTTTCTTCCTTCCTTCTTTCCTTCCTTCCTTCCTTCCTTCCTTCTTAAACCCTCACCTTCCGTCTTGGAGTCAATACTGTGTATTGGTTCCAAGGCAGAAGAGTGGTAAGGGCTAGGCAATGGGGGTTAAGTGACTTGTCTAGGGTCACACAGCTGGGAAGTGTCTGAGGTCAGATTTGAACCTAGGACCTCCCATCTCTAGGCCTGGCTCTCAATCCACTGAGCTACCCAGCTGCCCCCTTTGCTGATACTTTCAGCACTTTATTCTCACATGCCCTGTGCATCAGGCAACTCCTTTCTCTTTCTGTTTGTCTCAATTGTAAAAGACGGAGTTTGGATGAGAAGCCAGTGCTTTGTTTCCAACTAGATCCTAGATTTATGTAAAATCTGTGAAATCAAAAAACCCTTTCTGTCCTTTGGCATTGTTCAACCCTGACTTTTACTTGTTGTTAGCTTTGCTTTGACTTCTTTTTCATGATTTCTTCTCTACAAATGAGTTCATCTCCTCAACTCTTTGATAAAATGAAAGTTTCATTAACTAGCGGAAGCCTGCACAGAAAAAAGAAAAACCACCCCTGCCCTCTAGGGCCATTCTCGTCTTGAGGAAAATGTCAGCTTGAGAGGTCCAGTTCTCCCAACAATATCTAGTCTGGCTCCCACTCTCCTCATCCACTTCCCCTTTAGATCATAATCTCCTGAAGAGCAGGCACTGTCTCCTAACTTTCTTGAGTTCTCATAGCAGCTAGCACATCGCCTGAAACACAGTAGGCACTCAATAAATGTTGACTGACTTGATTGATCCCAGGGTCCATTGGGCTATAACCAATGTGCTATTTGTTCTCTTAACAGGACATCGACTGGGTGCAGACAGAGAAGCATGTATTTGAACAGGCCTCCAGTAACCCATTCCTTGTTGGCCTGCACTCCTGCTTCCAAACAACGAGTCGGTAAGCAGTCAGGGAGAGGGGGCTGCTCCTTCACTCTCTACTCCCAGGCATTTTGCCAAGTGCTTCTTCTAAGACAAGGATGGTGCTGGGTCTCTACCATGCCAATCACTACCTTTAGAACCTGTCAGGAAACAATAACTATCACAACAGCAATGGTAATGACCTCGTGTGTTATTGTTGTTGTTATTGTTATCATAACTAACATTTCTATAGCACCTACTATGTGCCAGGCAGTATGCCTAGTACTTATGATCTTCTTTGATCCTCTGAACAGCCATGGGAGGTAGGTGCAATCATTACTCCCATTTTACAGATGAAGAAATTAAGGCAAATAGGAGTTAAGTGACTTGCCCCCAGGGTCACATAGCTCGGAAGGATCTGAAGTTGAATTTGAACTCAGGTTTTCCTGTCACCAGACCCAGTGCTCTGCAATGTGGTACCACCCAAGAAAATTGGGTTTGGCTTTCCGTGGCTCCCCTTCTGACTTGTATCCAAGTTAGTAAGCATTTGCTAACCATCTGCCATGTGTCCAACTTTGGTTCTGTTAAATGAACAATCCTGGGGCAGCTGGGTAGCTCAGTGGATTGAGAGTCAGGCCTAGAGATGGGAGGTCCTGGGTTCAAATCTGGCCTCAGACACTTCCCAGATGTGTGACCCTGGGCAAGTCACTTGAACCCCTTTGCCCACCCTTATGAGACAATACACAGAAGTTAAGGGTTTAAAAAAAATTTTTTTTAAATTAATGAACAATCCTGCTCTCAGGAAGCCTGTGTTCTTTTGCAGGCATTGCTATATACTGATATATATGTATATGTGTGTGTATATATATATATATAATTTATTATTATATAAGTAATATATAATATATATAAAGACTATACAAAGTCTATTCAGTGGAAGGGATGCTCTAGTAACTAGGATGGAGCTAAGGAAGGGACTTATGCCCAGTGGTGGTATTAGAGTGAAGCCTCCTAGAGGAAGGATGGTATTCCAGGCCTGGGGGACAGCATGTGTAAAGTCATGGAGGTGGGAGATGAAGAACAGCAGGTGATCACGGCTGGCCAAAATACAGAGTTTGTTGAATGTGGAATATGTCTGCTAAGACAGTAGGGGCTTGATTGATTTCAAAAATAAGGAGGAATTCAGTGGGCTAACATTTATATAACAAATATTATGCTCCCTGATGCCATACACTGTGCTAAGTTTTTTTTTATTACTATATATTGGTTCCAGGACAGAAGAACAGTAAAGCCTAGACAATTGGGGGTTAAGTGACTTGACCAGAGTCACTATGATGTGTCTAAGGCCAGATTTGAACCCAAGATGACCTTTATCTAGACTTACCTCTCAAAAGCCACCTACCTGCCCTTCACCATACTATGTTCTTTACAAATAATATCTCATATTTTTGGTCCTCACAAAAACCTTAGGTGGTAGGTACTATTCCATCCCATTTTATAGGTGGGGAAACTGAGACAAGCAGTGATAAAGTGACTTGCCCAGGGTCACATAAGGTCAGTAAGTGTCTGAGGCCAGTTTGCTTCTTGCCAGAGGAAGGAAATGAACCAGGAAGGTCAGCTTTTTCTTTTTAGTAATGTTAATAAATGAAATCTATATCATGAGGTAATAGCAATGGAACTGAAAAGACTTTATTGCCATCATTTTGAAAGGGGTAAAAAAGAGGCCTATGCAAGGTCAGGTGACCCATGTAACAGGTGGCCAAACCAGGATTCAAGCGGTGATTCCAAGCTCTATCCTCTTTATATTGCGCCCTATTTGAAGACTGTCTTCTGTTGGCCGCTGGCCATTCACTGACAACCTTTGGATTTGTCTGAAAAAAAGTCATCTCGTGTGTTTAGTTCTGGATTTTAAAATAGCTCAGTGCATGAATTCTGCATCTCCTTTTTGCTTGTTCTCTTTTGTGACTTCAGCTCCCAAGTGGGCAGCAAGTTCATGATGAGGGTTGGTGATGGAGGTACAGGATCCGCTCCCTAGTAGATGTTCTCGACTCTTGTTAGTTCCTACAAATTATCTCCTCTTCCAGGTATATATCATTTAACAAAGCTTAATTCGTACCTCCAATTCTGCTGCCTGGAATGACCACTATACTGGGACGAAATCCCAGGGAGGGAGTTAACAAAATACCTACTAACCACAGTTGTTGATTGGCTCCTAATATTGTGTGACTTCCCTTCCCTATGGGTCTATTAGATGTGATATTATCAGTCTTCACAGGAAATAGCCAATCGTTGTTATAGAGATGAAGTTTTTCTAAAAGGCTACTTCAAGGGGCTCAGTGGATTGAGAGCCAGGCCCAGAGACAGGAAGGTTCAAATATGGCCTCAGACATTTCCTACCTGCATGACCCCAGGCAAGTCACTTGCCCTATTGTCTAGCCCTTACCACTCTTCTGCCTTAGAATCAATACTGATTCTAAGGTGGAAGGTATGGGTTTTTTTTTGTTTTTTTGTTTTTTTTTTAAAGGCTACTTCAATGTCAGGAGCCCTGGCTTTGGAGTCAGAGGATCTAGGCTTGAACCTTGACTTTGCTGTGTACTCTTTATTTGACCTAGGACAAGTGCCTCAGTTTTTGTCTCTATTGAATTACTTGACCTAAGGATCAAATAAGACAATATATGGAAAGTGCTTTGCCAGCCTTGTTGTTGAGTCATTTCAGTTATGTCTGACTCTTCATGACCTCATTTAGTATTTTTTTTAATCTTTTTTTATTGATCAATTAAGAAAACCTTTCCATGGTTACACGATTCATGCTCTTTCCCTCCCCTCCTTCCATCCCCCTTTCATAGCCCAAGTACAATTCCACTTGGTTTTACATGTGTCATTCATCAAGACCTAATTCCATATTTTTGATATTTGTACTAGGGTGATCAAATTTTAGAGTCTACATCCTCAATTGTATCCTCATCAACCCATGTGATCAAGCAGTTGTTTTTCTTCAGTGTTTCTACTCCCACAGTTCTTTCTCTGGATCCTTTAGGATTTTCTTGCTAGAGATATTGGAGTAGTTGGCTATTTCTTTCTCCATCTTATTTTCAGATGAGGAAACTAAGGCAAACCGGGTGCCTAGAGTCACATGCTAATAAGTGTTTGAGACTGGATTTGAACTTAGGAAGATGAGTCTTCCTGCTTCCAGACCCAACCTTCTATGCCCTATGGCACCACCTTGCCACAAGTCCTTAATAAGGACATTTTCAACACTTAACGTTCACAGTAACAATTATTCTTGTTCCCCATTCAATTTTGTAACCCATGCGATCACCATTCAGTGAGTTGAGAAAATGTGTTATATATCTAGAGCCAGAAGGGAACTCATTGGTTTTGTCCAGTCCCCTCATTTTATAGTTGAGAACATTGATGCCCAGAGATGGGAGTGACTTCCCCAAGGTAACACAGATAATAGGTGAGAATGGTGAAATTTGACCCGAAGGCTTCTGACTTCATAAGCAATTCAGTGTTTGGGCTGATTTTGCTTAGGAAGAAGAAGAATATGGTGTCTACTGGTTTACTGGTGGCTCCAAATGGCCAAGTACATCCTGCTGGCATCTGAACTCTGATACCTGGGGATGGAAGGGGACACAAGTGCTCTAATCTCCAAGAATTTGCATTTATTAAAGATCTGCTGTGTAGCAGTTGTCTAAAAGTGCTAAGGTTACAAAGAAAAGCTTAAAAACAGTCCCTGCCTTCAAGTAGCTTACAATCTATTAGAGGAGACAGTGTTTACATGTAGAAGATATACAAAGTGTCCGGAAAGTATTCGTGTACTTTTAAACTATTAAAGGGCAGCTAGGGTGGTACAGTAGATAGAGTGCCTGATCTGGACTCATCTTCCTGAGTTCAAATCTGGCCTCACACACACTTTCTAGCTGTGTGACCCTGGGCCAGTCACTTCACCCTGTCTGCCTCAGTTTCCTTATCTGTAAAATGAGCTGGAGAAGGAAATAGCAAACCACTCCAGTATCTTTGCCAAGAAAATCCCAAATGGGGTCACACAGAATCAAACAACAACAACAAAAATATATTAAAGGGAGGGGTAGCTGGGTAGCTCAGTAGATTGAGAGGCCTAGAGAGGGGAGGTCCTAGGTTCAAATCCAGCCTCAGACACTTCCCAGCTGGGTGACCCTGGGCAAGTCACTTGACCCCCATTGCCTACCCATACCACTCTTCTGCCTTGGAGCCAATACGCAGGAAGTTAAGGGTTTAAAAATAAATAAATAAATATATAAATATATATTAAAGCTTGGGGACACCTTGGTTGGAAATTAGTAGATGGAAACTAACTTTAGAAAGGCTTAAAACATTACCTTTTTAGGGCAATGACCAATCAACACTCCAAAGAACTGATGGTAAAAGTAAGGCCATGCTGGATTTGCCACCCAAGACTTGGGTTCAATTCTCAGCTCTTGCCTATTAATGCCTGTGTGAGTTCTTTTCTTTCTGGGTTTCTTCATCTGTAAAATGAAGAGGTTGGACTATATAGCCGATATGGTTCCATCCTGCTGTCAAGGTCAAGAATCCTATTATCCTGTGATTCCCTGGGGAGAGAAGTGGTGGACTGTGGGTGAGAAGTGGAGCCTGCAGAACCGAGCTTCATGGTTACAAGGAAGGGAGTCTACAGGGATTTACAGTGCTGGGGGTGGGTGGGGAGGGAGCATTAATAAAAATTTTTTTAAAAAAAGTTATAAAGGGGCCATTTCAATTTTAAATTTATAAGTAAATTTGTCATTGTCGGAATTTAAAATTCCAGCTTAGAAAGAACAACGGGTTTGAAATGACAATTAGCTGCACAGAATCATTTCATTCTTCACTCACCTGCCAGATGGTGACATCTCAAATGGCCTGTTCTCGCCCACCTTGTATCTACATTGCCTAAAATGGTGAAAACTTTGTTCAAAAGCAAAGAGAAAAGACATTTAGTTAGACCAGCTCCAAAGTGGTAGGGGCAGCTGGATGGTACAGTGGATAGAGCACTAAGCTTGGAGTCAGGAAAGACCTAAGTTCAAATTCAGTTTTATGTATTTACTAACTGTGTGACCCTGGACAAGTCACTTGATCCTGTTTTCCTCAGTTTCCTCATCTGTTAAATGATCTAAAGAAGGAAATGGCAATCCACTCCAGTATCTCTGCCAAGAAAACACCAAATGGGGTCACAAAGAATTGGACAAGTAGTCTTGGACAAGTCACATCACCCTGTTTGCCTCAGTTTCCTCATCTGTCAAATGAGCTGGAGAAGGAAATGGCAAACCACTCTGTATCTCTATCAAGAAAACTCCAAATAAGGTCAGGAAAAATTAGACATGAGTGAAATGACTGGACAACAAAATGAGCTTGCAGTAGCCTTATGAACAAGGGTCCAGGCCTGAGAAAAACCAGTGGAGCCAGCCCTCTCAGGTACTTGAAGGATGTGTGTGTGTGAGGCCATGGGGGTACTGATTGCCACCCTTTGGTTTTGAGAGGGTTGGCTTACATAGCCTCTGAGGGCCCTCCCAGGTCTTCATCAATCAATCAATCACTCAATCAATCAATGTCTTTATTTTAAAAAGAATTAAATCTTAGAATTGGTACTATCAGAAAAGAGGTACAGGCAGAAAAGAGGCATAGTGATGGGATTAAGTGACTTGCCCAGGGTCACACAACTATTTCTGAAGCTGAGGCTAGATTTGAATGATGCCAACTCCAGGCCTGGCTCTATCCACTGAGCTACCTAGCTCCCTTCCAACAAGTCTTTATTAGGCAGCTACTCTGTGTAAGGCACTCTGCTAAATGCCAGTAATACAAAGCCAACATGGAATTCTGCCCCCTAATTCTGCAAACACAGTCTAACAGGGGAAACAAAGTGCACATTTATAGTTCTGTATAAAACACATCCAGTGTGATAAGATTGAGATTCTGGGAGATGAAGGTGAAGAAAGGAATGCATTCCAAACAGGAAAGACAATCTAGGCAAAGGTTCAGAGGCTGGAGAAGGAGCCTAATGGATGAGCAAAAGAAAGAAGGCCCGCTTACCTGAACCAAAGTGCAAGTGACTAGGAGGGATATGTGTGTAATGGGGCTGAAAGCGTAGGTTGGCTCCATATTGGGAAGGACCTTAAATGCCAAAGAGAAGAGTTTCTTTTGGATTATGTGTTTCTTACTCGTTTTGACTGCGTCTTCCTGGGCAAGTCACATAACATCCCAGTGGCCCCCAAGGTTCAGGACAGGGAATTGATTGATGAAGGGAATTTTCTCATTAGGAACGTCTTTCACTGATGAAAGTATGAACCAAAAAACTCTCCCATTCGAGTCTTATTCCTGTGGATTCTTCTGTTTATGGGAGTGTTGAGCTCGTTGGAATGCGAGTGGATAGAGGGATCCAGGAGCACTGACCACACTGGAAAGGCTTTGAGTCTCCAGTGACCCACCAGTGTCTTCCTGGTGTGGAAAGGCTCCTGAGACCAAGTTGGCCAGAGCCAAAGAGGGCTGCATCTGTGGAGGGAACATTTACATGGAAGAAGGCATGTCGCCTTGAAGGATTGTGGGTATCGGGGTGACCCTGTGGCTATTCAGTGAGCAGCAGTATTCCCCAAACATCTCCCGAGTCAAATACTGGACAGTGATATTGTTGTTGGTTAGCCTTTTCAGTTGGCTTTGACTTTTATTTCAATTTATTTTAATTTTTCAATTAAAAAAATTTATTTAATTGATTTATTAAGAAAACTTGTCCATGGTTCCATGATTCATGTTCTTTCGCTCCCTTCCTCCCACCCCCCCTCCCATTGGCTTTGACTTTTGGTGACTGTATTCGTGGTTTTCTTGGCAGAGATCCTGGACTGGTTTGCCATTTCCTTCTCTAGTTCATTTTACAAATGAGGAAACTGAGGCAAACAGGGTTAAGCAAGTTGCCCAAAGACACACAGTTAGGAAGTGTCTGAGGCCGGATTTGAACTTGGGAAGATGAATCTTCATGATTCCAGGCCCTGTGCTCCATCCACCATGCCACCTAGCTGTCCCAGCCCTCAGGGTGAATGAATGCCTTTTCTACTGGTTTTGCCCAAAGTGGCCCACTAGCTTGTTATTATTGGATAATGGTCCATCTTCCATCTCCATGCCTCTGCAAGGTGGTCTCAAGAATCTCTAGTTTCCTTCAAAGCCTAGCTCAGAGACTGCCACCCCACCAGGCCCCTCAGTCTTGGAATCATTTTGCAATAATTGGTGGTATAGATGACAAAGACTATTTTAACTTCTGCCTTTATATCAGCAACACCAAGGACAGTGCCTGGCATATTTTAGGTCCATCATACATTGTTAATATTGAACAACATTTTAAAAATATGCTAACGTAGGAGTCTACCTCTTACAGTGGAAGTCCATGCACCCTACTCCTATGAGAGCTATTGGCTTTTCCCTTTGGAATAAGGATGGCCCCAACCATGGACAGTGGGATGCCAGCCCAATCCTATGGTTTGGGCAAGCTGCCTGTTAGCCCTCTTTGACCTCGCCTTCCTCCGCTGAAGGAAGAGCTTAGGTTCTCCCTGCTGAGAGGTGGGACTGATGATAGATTAAGCTTCTTTTACCTGGCCTGGGAGTCTGCCAGGATTCCTGCCTGTTCAAAGCATCCTGTATGATGAGAAGTCTATCTGACTTTTCCCTCATCCCCCCGGGGACTCCTGGGATTTCCTGTCATGGGTGAGGCTGAACTAGCCTTGTCAATCACCTGGTGATTTTCTTTTGGTTGGCTCGTGTTTCATTTCCAATTCTCAGGAATATCCTTGTTTCTGATCTTAACTTTGGCTGAAGGCTCTTTCTTAGATCACTGTATTCCTTTGATTTTTTAAAGTGTTTTCCTTGAACCCCTTTCCTGTGGGGATAGCTGCTCTCTATCCAATTCAGGAAACTGTCGGAAGTGATTGCTCTGTTAGTGCTGCTGTCTTCTCAATTAGATGATTTTGCTTTTATTTATTATTTATTTTAAAAGTAATTTTTATTATTTTTATTTCTTTCCAATAAAATGGGAACACCTTGACAGGGAGGAACCATCCCCAGGCTAACATTAGGAGCACACAGTAGGCACCTAATAAATACCAGTTGTCTCGATGCCTCATAGCTGGTAATTTAGAGGGACGTCTATGCCAAGCATGTGAAGACTTCTTCCCCCGATGGAATGGGCAGAAGAGAAGAACAATGTGTTCCAATGACCATGAAGTCTAGGCTGAAGCAAGCACTGTGGAGCGCTTAGAGCTTGGGTCAGACGTTGAAGAAGCCGAGGCCTTCACTGCAGCCTGGGCCATTGTCGGTCATCCTGACTTTCGTCTTCATCTTGTCTTCATCTTGCTCCTGGACTTGGATGACTGGAAGAGAGAGTGAGGCCAATGACCCACCCCATGATGTCATTGGTTCCTCTTCCAAAAGAATGGACAATCAGCTGGTCTTGGGCAAATTCCCAAGAGGAAGAGTGGTTCTTTCAAGGGTGAAGAGTCCATTCTTTATGAATCTCCCATGCCTTTCTCTTGGGAGGACCTCCACTGTGGAGTATTAGGGTGGAATTGAGGGACCTTCCCACCATTTTTCTGTAGTCTAATATGTATGCAGGAAGCCAGGCATTGTACTAAGGGCAAGAGATACAAAGAAAGTCAAAAGAGCTCTTCCCCTCCGTGACACTTTTCCTCATGGGGGATTGGCCTCAGTGTCTGAAAAACCATTTTTGTAATGAGGCCATGGTGGATAGAGTGGGAGCAGTGCCCATCAGAGATCCCCCAGCAGAGGAGTTTGGGTAACTGGTCCCCTGTAGCCCAGATAAGGCTATAGTGGTCTCCCTCTTTCCGCCAGCACAGATAAGCAGGAATAGGTGATGTTTCCACTGCTGGCATGTGGGAACTAGCCCTTGTTTCCCAGTGAGCCATGCCCTAGACCTTGGAGAAGGAAATCAGAAGAACCCCAGCAAGAGACACTTCTTAAAGGTTCAGGTGGTGCCTTGGTGCCTTTTCTCCAAATGTGATCAAATCACAAGTCCAGACACACCAAGAAATGGGGTGTGTCTTCCAAGTTCTCCATTCATCTGAATGATCTCATTAATAACTAGAAGAATCACTAACATTTGGGGAGCACTTACTATGTGCCAAGCACTGTGTCAGGTCCTGGGGGCACAAACAGTCCATCCAAAGGCATTAATTAAGTGCCTATTAAAAAAAAGGTAGCCTTTGCCAACCTGCAGCTTCCAGCCTAGCAGAGGGGATACTACCTGCTCCAAGATGAGTAAAGGCAGGAAATAGACTTCTTAAATCCAAAGGGATTTGGAAGTGGGACAGCATTAATACTTAGGGGCAGGGAGGATCAGGAGAGCCTTGAAGGGAGCTTTGGCTTCCAGAAGGTGGAAGTCGAGGAGGAAAGAGATGGAACATCACCGTCCTAGGGTGCCCCTGGGGTCTCGCCATTGGGAACCCCCTTCGAAGTGAATTGGTGAACTCCTGTTGGACCAAAAGCCAGTGTGACCTTTAATCATCAGCCCCAATCCCGAATGACTTGGGAGTGTTTCGGCAAATTAAATGCACATTCGAGGGCCAGAGATTTCAGAGATTTCCAGGATGCCCCTGTTCAGCCTCCCCTATTTCTCCATCGAGAATATTTGGGTGAAGATCTAGGCTGACCCAACCCACCGACATTCAAGTCTCTCGGACCAAAGGCTCAAGCCTTATCATTTGAGCCGTGGTGCCTGCAAGGGATGCTTGTCTCTACTACGTGCAATTCTACCTTAATCCCAAAACCTCTCTCCCTTCCAAGGAACACACTGGAGATGGAATGAATGCCAGCCAATCACTAGACCCCAGCGATTGTGGATTCGAATCACAGGCTTTCTTTTCCCTCTTGTCTGGAGAGGGTGGCTTAGGAAAACTTTCTGCTAAATGCTTTTTCTCTGTGGGTTTTTTTCCCTTCCCCTGCAATATGTTTTCCCCATTAGATCTAAGCGACTGCAGATTGAATTCTGCTGGAAACATGCGAGTTCCTTCTTCCCTGGGGGAGCTGCCTGCCGCTGATGAGATCTTCTCTCTTTCAGGTTATTCCTTGTCATCGAGTATGTGAATGGAGGGGATCTCATGTTTCATATGCAAAGGCAAAGAAAGCTTCCGGAGGAGCACGCCAGGTAGGTCCAAGGCAGCGCCTGGTCACTGGCATTGTCATTTACAACAATTGGAAAACCAGATGTTCTCTGGCTGTAATGGGAAAGGAGAATGCCTCGTGTCCCTGCCTATATTTGAGCAGAACTCTATAAAGTTGGTTCTCTGTGCACTTTACAAATATTATCTCATTGGAACTAGGTGCCGTTAGCCTCTTTTTTTACAGATGAGGAAACTGAGGCTTAGAGACCTTAACCTGGCCTGAGTCATTTAAAATAAGATTTGTACTGACCATGTTAGGGTTCTCTCTCTGAGTGGTGGTGGAGGGAGAAGTATGAACATTTTTAGTAGATACGATTTTCCAAAATATTTTTAAGATATACACAATTGGGGGCAGCTAGGTGGCTCAGTGGATAGAGCCAGGCCTAGAGATGGGAGGTCCTGGGATCAAATCTGGTCTCAGACACTTCCCAGCTGTGTGACCCTGGGCAAGTCACTTGACCCCCATTGCCCACCCTTACCACTCTTCTGCCTTGGAGCCAATACACAGTATTGATTCTAAGCTGGGAGGTCAGGGTTTAAAATATACACATATACAATTTATGATTTGCTCAGCATTGGACACTTGACTGAAACCACCAAGGCACATCCAAACCAGCCTATTCCTTGGCAAATAAGTTGCCTAACACTCAGAAGCCAAGTGATTTGTCCAGATTCTCTTCATAAGAATTTGAGAGACAGAATCTGAATCCACATCTTGTTAACACTGAGTCATTCCCTCTATCATCCTGTCCTGCAGGCTCTGTGAAAAATCAGTCAAACACTTCCTAAATGGGTGACCTTGAGCAAGTCACCTCACCCTAGCTGCCCTAGCCCTTACCTCTCTTCTTCCTTGAACTCATATTTATTATTATCAGTTCTAAGATAAAAGGTAAGGCTTTTAAAGAAAAGAAAAATCAGCCACACCTAATTGAGGGTACCAAGAAACCTGCTGGAGTGGTAGTCTGAGGAACTGGGTTTAGATCCCAGCTTTGCTATATACTGTCTGCATCACCTTGGGCAAGTCCTTTCCTTTCCTTTGATCTCAGTGACAGGGTTACAGATTGTTTCTTCAGTTCTTTCTAACTCTCTCATTTCCTACAAGTCATTAATTCAGTTTAATAAATGTACTTGGAATGCTTTTTATATCCAGGGCGCAGCACCATTTCCTGAGCTGGGATGGAATGATGCTGAATAAAGCTCAGAGGCATTGCCTTGGCTGCCATGTTCCCTAGAGGAGCTGAGTGACGTAGCCAGCGCCTCATTCATCTTTGCCACTGAGAGGGACTGATGGCAAGTTCAGACTGTACATTGGGTTAGAGACCTGAATCTGGCAGGTCGGCTTTGACTTTCCAATGCCAAGAAGAATGGATTAGTGAATGGGGAAACCCATCCATCTCAGCTGGTTATTCTGAGAAATAAGAAAAATGTCGGTCACCCCTCACGGGCTCCCAGCTCCCTCTTGGTTGTCTTTAGACAACCTTCTTTTGAATTGAATTGTCTTGTCACCTCCAGGAGCGATGAGACTTTGAGTCTTTTTTTTTCCCCCCTCCAAGGTTTTATGCTGCTGAAATATGTATTGCTCTAAACTTTCTCCACGAACGAGGAATTATCTACAGGGACTTAAAACTAGATAATGTCCTCTTAGATGCCGAAGGTCACATCAAATTAACAGATTATGGCATGTGCAAGGTAAGCGGCTGTGTCTGGGTGGATCTCTGCCTGCCTGGGTCTTCCGGGGTTCTTGCCTCGTGCTGTCCGTGGGGATGGTCTGACCGTGGCAGCTGGCTGCCTCCTCGTACCCACCTCTGGCTATCATGTGTGCCTCTGTTCACCTGGGCTTGTTTGTGCCTGTGTGGATCTATCTGTGCTTGTTTGTCTGGGTTTCAGCTCGTGTGCTTGCTGGCTTCCCTTTGCCTTCCCTTTTGGGAGAGGAGAGGTGGCAGGAGCACAGTGAGGGCCCAAAGAGTTTCTTTCTTAAATAATAAAGAAAGTATATTTTTTCTTAAAGAAAGAAGCTGTGTTGGGATAAATGAGAGGGAAGGGAGAGGTTTTCTTATCGAAGAAATTAATGATGTTGTCATCCTCTAGATTTTGCCTTTGAGCATCCTTGGCTCTCCAAAGCCAAAGAAAGGGTCCAAACATCATCTGTCCAATCCTGACCTGAATGAGAATCTCTGCAACTTCCTTGTTCCTAACTATTGCTTCGAGACTTCTAGGGAGGAAGCGTCCTGCAGCCTCCCAAGACAGCCCATTCCACATTAGCCCTCTTTCATTCACTTCAATCAATCAAAAGAAATTTTTGGATAAATTTGGATTTTTTCCAATTATTTACATCAACAATTTTTATCATTAGTTTTTCAAAATTATGAATTCCCAATTGTTTCCTTCCCTCTCTTCCTTTCTCTTGCCCTGAGATGGTAAGCAATTAATGAACAAACATTTTAAAAGAACTTACTCTGTGTGACCCTGGGCAAGTCACTTGACCCCCATTGCCTACCCTTACCAATCTTCCACCTATAAGTCAATACACAGAAGTTAAGGGTTTAAAAAAAATTAAAAAAAAGAACTTACTATGGGGGGGGGGGCAGCTCAGTGGATTGAGAATCGAGCCTAGAGACAGGAGGTCCTGTGTTCAAATTTGACCTCAGATACTTTGTAGCTGTGTGACCCTGGGCAAGTCACTTAACCCCCCATTGCCTAGGCCTCACCACTCTTAGAACCATTCAAAGTATTAATTCTAAGATGGTAGGTAAGAACTTTGTAAGTTCTTTTTTTTTTTTTTTAAGCTGAGTATAAAAAGAAAAGCACTAAAACCCCCAAAAGGAGTTCGCAGTCTAATGGAGAAGACAATATACAAACAACTGTTTGCAGGATAAATTCAATAGGGGGAAGGCTATAGAGTCAAGTAGGAAAGGGAAAGGTTTCCTATAGGAGGTGGTGTTTCATCGGCAACTTGAAGGAATCCAGGGAAGCCAGCAGGGGGGAAATGAGAAAGGAGAGCATTCCAAGCATGAGGTATGGCCAGAAAAAATGCCCAGTCAGGGGATGGGGCCAGTGTCACTGGATTTTAGAATACATGGGGACAAGTAAGCTGTAAGAAGACTGGAACCATTCTTCATCCATATTGGTTTTGTGAAGTCATGTGTAAGACTTACTTTTTCCCTAGTAAATTCCCTCTTACTACATTCTAACCTGTCATGACCTTTTTAGATTCTGATTGTCATCTAGTGTGTTAACTATCCCTCTCAGTTTTGTATCATTTGACATAATTTGATGTGTACTCCATCAATGCCTTTATTCTTTATTCTTTGGTAAAATTATGAAATAGCACCAGGCAACATACAGATCCCTGGGACCTTCCACTGGAGGTCTCCTGTTACACTGACCTCAAAGTGACTACTTCTAAGCCTGTTATTCAACGTGTTCTGAATATTTACTTGTATGATTATCTAACCTATATCATTCCATTATTTCCAAGAAATAGTAGGAGCTAAAGCTAAACTTTTTGATAAAGTTTTGTCAAAAGTTTTGCTAAAATGTAGGTGGAGAGGGAGGGAGGAGACAAACGAACAAATAAATAAATAAATGAAGTCTAGATATGCTGTATCCACAGCACTCTACTGGTTTAATAATCCTGCCCAACAAGGAAGTATGGTTAGACTGGCACAATTTTTTTTTTTTAAATCCTTCCCTTCCATCTTAGAATCAATACTGTGTTTTGGTTCCAAAAGAACCAAGAAGAAGAACGGTAAGAGCTAAGGAATGAGAGTTAAGTGACTTGCCCAGGGTCACACAACTAGGAAATGTTTGAGGCCACATTTCAATACAGGACCTCTAACCTCTAGGCCTGGCTCTCAAATCAACTGAGCCACATCGCTTCCCCCTACAATATATTCTTGATAAAGCCAGGCGGCCAGCCATCTTATTAATTATCCATTCTAGAATTTCCTGGGGAATTGATGTCAAACTCCCTGGGTCGATTATAGGCTCTATTTGTTTTTTGTCTTTTGGAAAATCAGAACATTTTTTTCTTTCTTCCATATTGTGCTCCCTCTCTCATTTTTCCATGATTTTTGAAATAATCACCTTCAGTGGCTCAACTATCACAGCTGTTGGCTTTTTCAGCACCAGAAAATAAGGATATAATTTATCTGGGCTGGGTGACTTACATTCACCAAGGTCAGTGAGGGATTCTCTAACTATCTCTTCACTTCGCTTGAGTATCAGTTCCCTATTAGTCACTCTTGTTCTGACATTTCTAATGTAAAGGTCATTCTCTTTGGCAGAAAAAAACAGCAGCAAAATAGGCTTGACTATCTTAGCCACCTGCCTCTCTGTTGTCACTTATCACTATCCCATCCACTCTTGTCTTCTTTGACCAATCCCTTTTTCCACCAATAGAGGTTTTCTGAAAAATTCTTTAAAAAATATTTTTATTGGTGCTTCTTTCCCTCACCATCCTCAGCTCATTCTTCTTCCTTTAAACCCTTTTGTAACTTTCTCCACCAAAACTGAGGCGTGCAGAGTAAACCTTCTTGCCTCTTCCACAGACTCCAGAAGGGGGAGGCAATGCTGTACTTCTCATCATTTCCACTCCAACCACTAGTTTCTCTGTTAGTGACCCTGGGAACCAGAGAGTCCTCTGGTTGACTCCTCAACCTTTTGAAGAATGAAAATAGCCCTAGCACAAGTTAAAAAGTAGCTTGTCATGGATTCCTGGGGAAATATTTGCATGGATTATTAAAGATGCCTAGCATGGGAGAAAAGGATTACAAAAAGCAAGCCTGGCTCCATCAAGAATGGGTCGTGCCAGTGTTCTTCCTTGAGCAGAGAGACTCTAGCGCTTGATGAATGAAGTCTCCCATCATTATTACCATCATGCCTCTTTGCCAGGCTACTGCTTTGTTTCCTGAACATCTCAAAGTTTCTTCCCATCTAGGAGGTTTGCAGTTACATTCATGATTAAATCACTTCTCTTTCTTCTTCTTCCATTGATCTTTTCACAAAGGCTCTCTCTCCACCATGCTTTCCTCTTCTAGTCCTAGATTTTGTCTTAACCTGAGGAAGGAAATTGCCTTTCTGAATGTGTAATCCCCCTGGACTCTCCCTCTATTTTTATCTTATCCAGTTTCTTTTTAAAAAAAGGCATACTCACATTCCAGTCTAAATGGGTTTCCTCCCATCACGATAGTCTCTGTGATGTCAAATTTGCCTCCTTGCAGTAAACCTCAGAATTTAGCTCTTAGCATTTACCTTTCTGTAAACATTGTCCAATCTTAAGGCAAAAGAGGGAATGGTGGGCTTCAATGACTGTTTTAGGAATCCAGCATTAGTGAACAGCTGGCAGTTTAGTTGGTACTAGATAAATGCTGAGGGTGAGTTCAAAATCCTGAATTTCACAGGCTAAGGATTCCAAAGTGTGTGTGTGTGTGTGTGTGTGTGTGTGTGTGTGTGTGTGTTGTATTATGTTGTGTTGTCTTATATGAATTGTATTCTGAATTGTAGGACTGGGGAGGGAAAGGTACATCTTATTCTCTAGAGGTTTGTTCACTAATCCCCAAAATGATTTGTCCCCGCAGGAAGGATTGGGCCCGGGTGACACAACAAGCACTTTCTGTGGGACACCAAATTATATTGCACCCGAAATCCTAAGGGGAGAAGAATACGGTAGGTTGAGATTTTCCATCTAGTCAATCCTGCTTGCCTAGGTATCTCAGAACCATGGGATAGCAGGGCTGGAAGGGGCCTCAGGGGCCGTGCACGTAACTCATCCCTAAGGGAGAATTCCCCTCAAATCCTTCTGAACAAATGACTGTCTAGGCTGGCCTCTATGCATATGGGGCTTTGAGGTCTGAGTCTTATTAAGTGGTCCTGGAGAATGGGCAGAATACAGCTAGTTAGCGTAACTCTCATCTTCCTGACTCCTGTCCCAGTTCTCTATCCATAGCCCCAAATTCCTTCTTGGATTCTTCCTTCCCATTAACCAGAACGTGGATGATCCAGCCCGAACCTCTCTTGGATACCCATTTTCTAGTAGTAGGTAACCCAGGGAAATAAATTCATCCTGGAAAGTCAGAGCCAAGAGAACCACACAGTGTCGAAGGCTATCAGATTTAGGCAGTCTTGTTCCTTTTGGCGTGTGGTTCTCTCCTGTATGCCACAGAGGGTGCTTCTCTGGGACAGGCCTAGGCGAGAAGGGAACGATGACTTGTCATGGCCGGCTGTTGAGAATCCCTTTGCTCAGGGCCTTATCCATCATCTACATTCCCTCGCCTCTGAGCGCACAAGTCAAGACATTTCTGCAGATACTTCTCAAGAACTTCCTATGTGTCCGGCATTGAGGATTAGAGTCCTTGCCCTCAAGAAGCTTATGGTCTATGGTGGAGTGGGGTAGTATGGAGTATGTCAGTGGCTGAGGCAGCATGTCAAGATGGGAAAAATAGTGACAACCATTGGGCATGGGGAGGAGGAAGATGAAGAGCAACTTCCTGAAGGGAGTGGCACCGGAGCTGTGCTTGAAGGAAGGCAGGTCGGGGAAGAGGGAGAGCATTCTGGGCACGGAACAGGGGAAGTGGAATTGCCACCTTCTCTGGAAATATGTCCTGCTTTAAACCCATTAGGAAAAGTGGTTTAGCCCTCCTAAACTGCTCTGACATTTATCATCTATTCCCTGAACTCAGCATTTGTCATATACAATCTAGTCTTCTCAGATGTAAGTGCTGATTACAGGACCCTGCTCCTATTCAGCTTGCATATCCTTCCCTGGGCCTAGCATAAATGCTAGGAATAATGGGCCCTCAATACAATGGAAGGAAGGGATTGGACTAGATGACCTTGTGAAACTCTTACCCCCTTCCCCTAGTTCTAACTCTTCTGGTCTTATGATCCAGAATCATGAATTGTTTGTTGTTGTTTTTATAACTTTTGTCATAAAGTCGATACTAAGTATAGGTTCCAAGGCAGAAGAGAGGTAAGGGCTAGGTAATGGGGATGAAATGACTTGTCTAGGGTCATGCAGCTAAGAAAAATCTGAAACTAGACTTGAACCCAGAACCTTCAGTCTCCAGGCCTGGCTCTCATCCACTGAGCCACCCAGCTGCCCTTCATGAATTGCTTTTAAGCTTTATTTCCAAAATAGGATTTGAACATAGATAATCATGGTCAGTTCCTGTCTCAAGGGGTCAGATCTTTTCCAGTTCCCAAGTCTCAGCTTCCTCCTTAAAATGAAGGGGTTGGACATCATCACTTTCCAGGTTCCTTCTAGCACTAGAACTGTGAACTTCTTCTAGCCTCAGAGTGCCTGTCATACCAATCTCCCAGGAATGGGAAAATGCATATTCCTCAGAAGTGAGGGACTTGAATTTGAGCCTTTGGACTCCATGCATCTCACACAATGCTTGGTGCGTATCAAATGCTTAATCAATTCTTACAGATTGATTTCAGGATGGATTTCCCTACTCTCACCCCCAAAGGAGAATGGAAGCTTTACTTCATGTTTTCCCCAGTATCCACTGGGATGGTGCCTCCCATATAATGGGCACTTCATCCATGATCGTTGGTTAGTTGGTTGATTAGTTCATTGGCTGATTTTGGTTGATGGGTTGCTTCCCTCTTTTACTGTCCCCAGGGTTCAGTGTGGACTGGTGGGCTCTTGGCGTCCTGATGTTTGAGATGATGGCAGGAAGATCGCCATTTGATATAATCACAGACAATCCGGACATGAACACTGAAGATTACCTCTTCCAAGGTACGTGTGGGACAGACAACAAGAAATGGGAGAGCGCTGCACCAGAAGATTTGGTCAGGCTTAGGAGCAGAGCAGGTTCTTGAGCTCCAAGAACCTCACTTATAATTTTTTTGTGTCCTCCATATCCAGTCTGCTGCTAAGGCCTGTCAATTCTATCTTGTAATAATCTCTCTCAAATATTATCTCTCTCGAAATTCCCCCTCCTCTCTCTGGCATTGCCACAGACACTCATCACCTCATGCCTGGACTGGTGCAATACCTCCTCTGTTCCTATCCATCTTCCAATAAACCATCAAAGTGATTTTTCCACGTCACTCCTCTACTCAATAAACTCTAGTGGCTCCCTATTCCTTCTAGGATTGAATATAAAATCCTTTCAAGGGCATTCAAAGCCCATTCTAACTTGCCCTCCTGCTTTTCCAGCCTTCTTATACCATATATCATTCTCCTCCACCTCCATCCACTACTTTCTCTTGCAGTCCAATGACATTGGTTTCTTTGTTGTTCTTGGAGCAAAACTCTCCATCTCCTGACTCCAGGCATTTCCCCTGGCTGTGCCCCAGGCCTTTCCCTTCTCAGCTCTGCTTCGTGGCTTCCTTTAAGTCTCAGCTAAAATCTTACCTTCTACAGGAAGCCTTCTCTTTTCCCCCTCTTGATTCTAATGCCTCCCCTCTGTTGATTATTCCCATTTATCCTATGTGTACTTGTTTGTATGTTGTCTTCTCTTTTAGCATGTGAACTCTTTGAGGACTGTCTTTTGCCCTTCCTTGTATCCGCAGGACCTGACACGTAACAGGCAATTTATCGTATTTTATTTTAAACTCCTACCTTCCATCTTAGAATCAACACTAGGTATTGGTCCTAAGGCAGAAGAGTGGTAAGGACTAGGCAATGGGGGTTAAGTGACTTGCCCAGGGTCACACAGCTAGGAAGCTCTGAGGCCAGATTTGACTTGCTCAGCTTTTCTCCCCAGAAAACCTTTCCTGTGCCATTTGCCTGCTTTTTTCCCAGGCTGAGCCCCTTACCTGCAATTTGCTGTCTCCTTCCCTGCACTTCTTAACTCACAGAACCTCAGCTTTCTTCAGAGCAGAGCTGTTGGGCCACCTCCAACACAAAACCCTTCCTGATTGTCCCAGTTACTAGTTCTGCACCCTGAGAAATTATTTTGTATGTACGTCTCTATAAGCGTGTCGTGTCCGTCTGTCCCCATCCCCAGGAGTATAGCATTCTAGCTCTCGAACTAGAGGGAATATCAGCTAGTCCATCTTCATTGGTGTTTCAGTGGGGAAACTGAGACCTTTGGAGGTTAAGTGCCTTTCCTGGGGCTATAAACATCAGAGACAGGATTTGAACCCAAGTTCTCTGACCCTAGAATCAGTGTTCTTTCCATTGTATTAGGAGATAAGTTTCTGGAGAGAGACCGTCCTGGCTCATTTTTATTTTTGTATCTCTGGTACCTAGAGTACAACCTGAACCATAGCAGACACCTTTAATAACATTTGTTCTATAGGAAAAAGGACAGAAATAAATTCTAATAGAATGAAAGCATCCTGAGGGCAAGCATTATGCTCCTTTCCCTTATCATAGTGCCTTATACTTAATATGTATTCTCTTTGGAGATAATGGCAGACACCAAACTGGCATCTTAAAGTTTTTTGGTTGTTCGATTGTTTTCAGTCATACTTGACTCCATTTTTTCTTGGCATAGATACTGCAATGGTTTACCATTTCCTTCTCTAGCTCATTTTATTTGGAAATTTTTATTTAATCAATTAATTTAGAATATTTTTCCATGGTTACATGATTCATGTTCTTTCCCTCCCTTCCGCCCACTCCCCTCTCATAGCCAACGAGCATTTCCACTGGATTTCACATTTGTCATTGATCAAGCCCTATTTCCATATTACTGATTTGCATTAGACCAGTGGTTCCCAAACCTTTTTTGGCCTACTGCCCCGTTTCCAGAAAAAAATATTACTTAGCCCCCTGGAAATTACTATTTATTGAACTCAGAATAGAATGTAATACAAAAAAAGTGTGGCCATCACCGCTCCCCTGGATCACTGCAGCACCCACCAGGGGGCGGTGGCGCCCACTTTGGGAATCACTGCACTAGAGTGATCATTTAGAGGGGGATAATATTTTTAATGTCACCTTCATTTCCAAACATTGCCTACTTCCTCCTCAGAGTAAACTCTTAAAACAGAGAATAAAAACAGAAAAAGAAAAATGAAATTCCAGAAAAATGACCCTAATGCATCAGCAGTGTCTGATATGGAATCCTAGACAGCCAACATCCTCCATTTCTGTAGTAAAAGTAGGGGCAGAGCTTTTCTCATGTCTTCCTCCTAGGGTGAATCTGGACTTTGTCATTAGCATTGTTTCTAAGTCTTGTGGTTGGTTTTCCCCATCTCATATCTGTAGTTGCTGTATATTCTTTTCCTGGCTCTGCATCAGCATGCCAGTCTTCTCATGCTTCTCTGAATTCTTCCTATTCCTCTGTGTTTCTCAGAGCATGCAGAGCAGTCATTAGACCTTCTTTCTTTTAGCCAGTCCCCAGGCGATGGGTGTCTCTCGCTTCTGGTCCTTTGAGATCGCAAAAAGTTCTACGTTGGAATATAGTGAGGTGTCTAGGGCTGATCTTCCTGTCTTTGACTTCCTGATGTAGGTAGGTGCCAGGCAGTAGGGTCCTCTGGTCAACAGAGATTCTTGGGCCTTCGTTAAATTCCGTTAAAGTTGCCTTTTTTCACATCTCCGTGTACAAATTGATCAACAGGCAGTCATAGAGCAGGTCTAGATTTTTTATTTTTTGGCTCATCAGTGAATGTTCATATAAGACAGAAAAGTGGGACATTTCTCAAGACTTTTTTTCCAATCTCCTCTAGTTATCCTTGAGAAGCCTATTCGAATCCCCAGATTTCTCTCTGTCAAAGCTTCCCACGTCTTAAAAGGATTTTTAAATAAGGTAAGTGTTCCAAGTTCTTTTACCACAGGAGGGACAATGGGGATTGGGGTTAACCTGGTATTTTCCTCTTGGCAATTTAACAGCAGGGAAAAACTATAATACCGACAGAAATCATGAAGGTCCCCAGGCATATTCCACATCCCCCATTTAATATTGGAGAAAATGAATGTCATTTTTTAGAACAATATTTTAATGACTTACCCTCGTTGCCTCCTCCCCTCGGCTTAGTGGCTCGCCAAACTCTAGCTCCAAGCTACCATTCTAGGCTTCCTCAACATGATTTCCTTCCAAGCATTCTCTGTGCCATCCATACTGGTAAACTAGCCAGTGTCAGAAATTGGCCTTCCATTTCTCATGTCCATCCCTTAGAAATCCCTTCAGCACTGACCATGGGCCATCTCCTACCTTAGCGCTGCTCCCCCTTCCCCCAGGATTCCCTCCGATTGTCAGCGCTCCCATTCTCTGTCAGTGATGCTGTATTTGTAGACAGCTTAAATTCTCCCCTTCTCCTCCCACCCCCAAAAAAGGAAGCTCCTGGAAGGAGGGGCTGGTTTGCATTTTGTCTTTGCAGTCCTCTCTCTGAATTATTCCATGACTGTGTTGACTGGATTGAATTGGATGATGACTTAATACTCTGTCCCTGCCGTCCTCCAAATGAAAACTAGACCTCCAACAAAACCAAGATCCAACTTAAAATATGGAGAGGAAACATTTTCTCAAAGCTGGGAAGGCTCCTTCTGATTTGGAAAAGGGAGCCCCCCTTTTTTTTTTCAAAAAATGATCCTGGGGTTGTTTCTTTGTTTTTAATTCCTTCCTTGTGCATTGAAAAAATAGCATGGGGGTGGGTGAGAGAGAAGCAGCAGCATTTATATAACACCTACTGTGTGCCAAGCATTTTCTCAGATTGCTGAGGCATGGGGGGAAGAGGAGTTGCATTTTCATTAAGTTCCTCTGGGCCGGTGGGAACATTTAGCTCATTTGACTTCGGGAGGGAGGGCTCATCAGTAAATTACAAGAGCAAATGTTGACTTGCCTTTCTCTCCCCATTTCAATTCTGACTTCTAGGATCCCAAAGAGAGGCTTGGTTGCCAACCACAAACGGGATTTTCAGATATCAAGTCTCATACGTTCTTCCGCAGCATAGACTGGGATCTGGTAAGAAACAACAACAAAACATCCCAAACCCCATGAATTCCCCAGTGTGATGAATGGAAGCGTGCTTTCTTTCTGTCCTGGGATGGATGGATGGATGGATGGATGGATGAAGGGAGAGAGGGAGAGAGAGAGAGAGAGAGAGAGAGCACGCAGAAATGTCTTCTCTTTTCATGGATCTTTTTCCTTTTGTTAATAGTGCTCTGATATCCAAAGAAAACATAGTAAAAGCCAGAAGTGAACCATTTGCCTGCCCCTTCCCAATCTCCCCCCCAAAAAAAAAGGACACATGGAGAGTATCGTTTGTTTTGTAGAATAGTGTAGAACCACTAACTAGAAGCATTAACTACGTCCCCCCAGCCTCTCCAATCAACTTTGTAAGACAGATTCAGACTCCGGGACACCAGCGGTGGGCAGAGGTCCAGGGACATTCAGAATCTACTGCTAGAGAGACTGCCATTGGTAGGACCAAAGGGAAGCAGCATCTCATGCAGTTACTTCCGTTTTTTAGCTAATTATTCTTACTAATTAGCTGCTAAACTTGATTGTTTCTAGCTACTAAAAGAGCCTAAATAAGTCCTGGTGTCTCTTTCATCTCAGTGCCCAGAGTGGGGCCTTGGGTGCCCCATCTTGGTTCTGTGCTACTCTCCGAGGGCAATCCTTGTTTGGAACCCTTTAGTAGAGAAGAACATCCTTCCTTGGCCATGGCTTAATTATAGCTGGCATCTGCTGGGGCGGCCACTGATAGGGTTCTTGCTGGAGGCATTATCAATTTGGCAAGGAAGGGAGTATATTTAAGCAGATCTGCATTCTGGGTGAGGCTGCATAAATGACCAGCAGGCCAGTGTTTCTGAGAAAGGCTCTCGCCGTTCTGAGCTGTTTTCTGGCTTACGTTGGCAGAAAAATGAGCCCCATGCCATTGTGTCACTCATTTAGGAGCTTTCTTGAAGGAATGGTTAGAAACAACCCCCGGCTGAAATAATGATATGACTTAGCAATCCCATAAACCCTGATGCCTCTTGGAAATGCATGAGAACCAAGAAAATGAAAGCAAACAGGACATATTCATGGTCCGTGTCCAGTGCAGTGTGAAAAATTGGCCAAGTTACTGGCATTTGGCCTCTGAATTATACTTTCATTTTAAGGGGGATTAAAAAAAAAAAGACCCTGCTGAGGAAGTCACTTGTTGGCAAATTCAGGCCTTAGCTTCATCTCCTGTGTCTACACCAGCAGCAGGAAGGGAAGAATGGAGGCAACTGAGAGAGCTTGAGACCGAAGGAAAATGCAGATCGGGAGGTGATTGGGAATTTTCCTAATGGACTTCTCTAGCTAGACTGTCTGTCTGTCTTAATAGAATTCCCTGGGTCACCCCAGGAGGGGCTCGAGGAGACAGGCTGGGTCTGTTTCTAAAGACTCTGAAAGAGCAGGGATAATGGACCCCAATTTGTAACTCCTGAAAACCAGATTATATCCGTGCTCCGATTAAAATAATTCTCTTCAATGGACCATTTCAGTAATGGAATCCGACATGCCATCTCCAAGGTTCGTGGAAATAGGTCTAATTGTGGGACATTTGAGGAGTTGCCAAGGTGACCTCGCTTGATTTGTAGGTCCTCTTCCTTGGGGGGGGGGGGGGGGACAGGGCAGAGCAGGAAGGGCAATCTGTGTGTTCCATCTAGGTGTGCGTAGTCAATGATTAAGTCTCTAATCTGGATTCTAAAGTCCTGGCAGAGCCACAAAACTGTATTGGAATAGATTACTTATTCTAACGACTTAAGCTTGAGCCCCCACCTCTCTATGGCTTTGCTGCATAATAAGAGTTTTACAGACCAGAACACCTGCTGCGTGCAGTTTTTTTGTTCTGATAGATACCGCCAGGTGGTGCCGTAGTTCATAGAGCACTGGAACTGGAGTCAGGGAGATCTGGATTCAAATCCAGCCTCACTCACCTGAGATTCTGCCTGCCTTAATTTCATCATCTGTAAATTGAGGATAATAATAGCATCTGCTTCCCAGGATCATTGGGAGAAGCAAATGAGGAGATATTTGGCACATAGCAGGTGGCTAATAAATCCTTGTTTCCTTCTGGCATCAAGTATAGTACTTGTAAAAAGAGCCCTAATGCAGGCATTGGGATCTGGGTTCAAATCCTGCCCCTGGTGGTTGCTGTCTGCCCGACTTTATATGGGTCGCTTAACCCTTCTTGGCTTCAGTTTGTTCATCTCTTAAGGGCTCTGGGGTTCTCTGGACTCCCCTCAAGTGCATGAATGATGGTCGCAAGGACATTCATCTCCCCCAAACCAGGATGCCCTTGGAGGAGCTCTTTAGCCTTGAAGAGGAAAGAGGCAATTTGCTGAGGAGCTGCATCTTCAGCTCAAATAAACTCTGGTGTCTTTGGCCATCAAGTCAGGGAGTATTATTTATTATTGAGCTCTGGAGGAACAAAGAAAATTAAAAAGCTGTCCTCCAGGAGCTTGTTGGCTTATGGGGGGGGGGGGGAGAGCAAGCCGTCAGAGGGATAAATAAATACTACAAGATAATATTCAGGAGGAATTGGAGATGACCTTAGAGGGAAGGAGCCGTAACTAAGGGAGATTAGCAAAGGCTTCTTTAAGAAGTTGGGATTTTAGGGGCAGCTGGGTAGCTCAGTGGATTTAGAGTCAGGCCTAGAGATGGGAGTTCCTGGGTTCAAATCCGGCCTCAGACGCTTCCCAGCTGTGTGACCCTGGGCAAGTCACTTGACCCCCATTGCCCACCCTTACCACTCTTCCACCTATAAGTCAATACACAGAAGTTAAGGGTTTTAAAAAAAAAAAAAAGAAGAAGTTGGGATTTTAGCCTGCATTCGAAGAAAGCCAGGGAATGCAGGAGGAAGAGTGTTTGAAGAATGGGCAACAATGAAAAAGAAGAGCAAGGAGACCTGTGTCACTGGATGGCAGAGTAGGTGAGGGAGACCTCAGGTTACAAAGGGATTACGATACCATGCACTCAGTAAAACAACATTCCATTATAGCCAAAAAAATTCGGGGGATAATTTTTTAATTTCATAATTGATTAAAATGTTGTTTTGGGGACAGCTGGGTGACTCATTGGATAGGTCCATAGTTCCTGGGTTCAAATGTGGCTTCAGACATTTCCTAGCTGTGAGACCCTGGGCAAGTCACTTAACCCCCATTGCCTAGCCCTAATCCCTCTTCTGTGTAATCTTTTGAAGTTACCATATATTAATTTTAATTTTTACACTGCCTTAGAACTGACACTTCTATTGATTTTAAGGCAGAAGATAAGGGTTTGGGTTGGGTTTTTTTTTCCTTTTAAAGAGATCGACAAATTCCCTTTGAGCTCAGTAACTCTTCACAGTTACTGAAGAAAAGCTCTTTAATAAATCCCAAAGTCATTTATCTGTGAATGGTTGGCATTTAGCGAGGGCTTTATCTCATCTGAGTGTCACAACAAACAGTCCTCAGAGTAACTGGTACTATGAGTATTGTTGTCTTCATTTTAGAAATGGAGAAACTGAGTCTCGTGTTGTGTGCTTTGCCCAGGACCGCACCAGCTAGTAAACGTCCGAGGCAGGATTCAAACTGTGGCTTCCCCAGAATCCCTCCCTCACATTTTATGGATAACTTGAAGTTTGTTTTTTAATTTAGTTTTTTTCTGGGTTATCTATGTATAACCACACAAAAATAATTTCCATATTATTCATTTATATATCACTTTAAGCTTTGCCTACACTTTTCCTTACGACAGCCCAGTGAGGATTCCGATTTTATAAATGAGAAAACGGAGTGACTTGTCAGGATCTGAACCCAGGGCTCTCCAGACCTTTGGGAACAATTTGCCATCTCTGCTGCTGATCAGGGGAGCTTCATGGGGAGGGATCGAAGCTTAGAGGCTTATTCCCAGGCCGGGCTCAAGGACCCCAAGCCACCGCTGCTTTCTCTATAAAAGGCTCTTTGTCGTGTGGGGTGGAAAGGGCTGTTTCTGCTCCAAATTGTGGGCAGAAATATTCCATAGTCTTAGAGAAACGGGAGAAGGCGCCAGTTCCTGGCCCAGGTAACCAGGGGGAAGGCACCAAGCCTCCAAGAATGCTCAGCCCGAGGCCCCGTGGAGTCAGCGGAAACGGCACCTTGCATCCTGAGTGAAAAGAGGGCTCAGAAGCAGAGCGAGCCTTTTTCATGCCACCAGACAGTGCCGTGAGCCCGAGAGCTCTGCTGATTTCTGGGAAACGAGATGAAAGGGAAGCAGCCAGCTCTGCGGAGACAGGGTGGGGTTTCTTATTCATTCCGTTTTGTTTTTTGGTTTTTATTGGGATTTTCCAGCCTGGCAGGGAGCTTTCAGGATGAAGCAGGTTAAAAGAAAATCTCCATCATGGCCAAGGATTCACATGTTCTCGTTTGGCCAGGACAGACTCCAGGCTGTGGGCACCCAGGGGTTTTGAAAGGCGGACTTTTCTTGTTGCTGTGGGCATGGTGGGGAAGGAGACAGAGCAGGCTGGTTTGGAAGCCTGCTGCCTTGCCCAATGTAGGGGGAAGGAAGAGAATTTAGAATCAGAGGTCCTGGATTCAAATCCTGGCTAAACCACTTTCTAGCTAGCTGTGTGGTTTTTCTTTTTTTTTTTTAAAAACCCTTAACTTCTGTGTATTGGCTCCTAGGTGGAAGAGTGGTAAGGGTGGGCAGTGGGGGTCAAGTGACTTGCCCAGGGTCACACAGCTGGGAAGTGTCTGAGGCTGGATTTGAACCTAGGACCTCCCATCTCTAGGCCTGACTCTCAATCCACTGAGCTACCCAGCTGCCCTCTAAGTGGTTTTTCTAGAGAAGTTTGGATTAGCTCACCTCCAAGGTCCCTTCCATCACTTTGATCTGCTTGCTGCCTTCACTAGAGGGCAGAGACTTTTTGTTTGGTGGCTTTGTCTCTACAGGACCTGGCATATAGTTGGTGCTAACTAAAAGCTTATTTGATTGATTAGCTGATTAGATTTTGTAAATGGGGAAGAGAGTGCTTACTCTGTTGAGTGCTCTGCTGAGCACTGGACACTCATTTGAGTCTCACAAGAACTCTAGGAGACAGGTTATGTAATTAGCCCCATCTTCCAGATGAGGTAACTGAGGCAAACAGAGGTGAAGCCCAGGGTCACACAGGTAGGACATGTCTGAGGCCAGATTTGAATTCAGATCTCCTTGACTCCCACCTGCACTCTTCTGCCTTGGAACCAATACACAGTGTTGATTCTAAGATGGAAGGTGAGGGTTAAAAAAAAAAAAGTAATCTTTAGATCTCCTAGAGCAGGGGTCGGCAACCTTTTTGGCCGTGAGAGCCATAAACGCCACATTTTTTAAAATGTAATTTCGTGAGAGCCATACAGTGCTCACAGTGCGGCTCCTATAACAGCGCCTGAAAAAAAATGGGCTTTATGGCTCCTGCAGAAAGAGCCATATCTGGCCCTCGAAAGAGCCAGATAAGGCTCAAGAGTCATACGTCGCCGACCCCTGAGCTAGAGGCATGCCTGAAGTCATATAAGCATAAATAGGAAAGGTAGGATTTGAATCTGTATCCTGTGACTCCAGAGCAGTGGGGTCATCATTCCAGTGTGTCTGACTGCCTCTCCTTCCGAATGCTTAATCCTGTTGGCTTCTGGGTCTGACTCCTCTAGGGATCTGTTTTGCCCGGCTTGGTCACAGTCTCCAAATCCCATTTATCCCCCCTTGGGATAATGGGGATGGGGGCTTTTAGGCAGTCGATTAGCAAGGCTTTGCAGGAGATGTCAAGGTCGCTGTCAAAGAGAGGAAACGTGGGCTCTGTTTTCTTGTGCTTTCTAGCAAAAACGGAAAAGACAACAGCGAATCCTCCCCGCCAAGCTTGGAGCTCCATCTGCTTTAGTTCTCTGGGGAATGAGTTTGCTAAAGAGGTCAAAAGATGGGAAATGCTGTGGATGGAGTATTCTCGTTCTCCCATTTCCTAATGGAAAGGAAAGGCTGAATGGAAGGGGGCAGCTGGATGACTTAGTGGATGGAGAGCCAGGGCTAGAGACGGGAGGTGTCCTGGGTTCTGATCTGGCCTCAGACACTTCCCAGCTGTGTGACCCTGGACAAGTCACTTGACCCCTATTGCCCACCTTTACCACTCTTCCACCTAGGAGCCAATACACAGAAGTTAAGGGTTAAAAAAAAAAATAAAGTGGGTCTTCCCATCTGGCGCATTCGTGGGCCCCGTCCCAGCACTCACTGATTAATATGGCAGCTTTACTCAGCACCATTTTCCTGATATGGGCTGATTTGCCTCTCCTGGGCATCCTGGCGGTTTTCCACTGCCAGGGCTCACCGTATTAGTGCTAGATTTATTGTGGGCACCAGATCTGAGCCAGATTGAGGCTCATGACTCCTGGCTCAGCCCCACACAGGAGCAGGCAACTCAGGAAGTGCCTATTATAGGCCAGATACTGTGCCTACGAGCTGGAGGACATGGAAAAAGAGACCTGAATCCCTGCCCTCAGGGCGCTTACTTTCTAATCTGGAAGATGCTTGATATAAGATGCACTGAGTAGATGGAGGGTGCCCATTGGGCGAGGGGACCAAGAAAGCCCTTCTACAGGAAGGTGGCATTGGAGCTGAGTCATAAGAAAGCCCAATGTCCCTTCCAGCTCTGGAATGATGTGAGAAAGTGATTTTAACTCTAGTTAAACTCTGCTAGTCTTTCTAACCACTATAAGGCATTGCTCCAGGACCACTTGTCTTGAGTAGAGATTGTTTCATCCTTTGTCCGTGTACATCAGCCCATGGTGCTTGATGAATGTTTATTGATCGATCAATTGGTTTTGGCTTGGTAGACCTATTGGAGCTTGTGTTGTGCATTCAGAGCTCTCCAGGACCTGGGGGCACCTGCATGCCAAGAGTTAGACAACTTTTGCAGAAATCAGGAAGCACATTCCTGGTGCTGTAGGAAGAACACTGGATTTAGAGACACACAGCGGGTTCCAATCCTACCTCTACATATTACCCATAGGACCTTTCCCTCTCTGGGTCTCGGTTTCTCTGTCAGTAATGGATTGGACTTAGCCCTAAAGCTACAACAGAATGGAGTGGGCTCTAGGTCTGAGCCTAGCATTCGCTCAGCTCACCTTAATCCTTATGTGTCTGAAAGACAGGAAGCTGCTGCCTTCCTAACAATCTCCGCCCAATAATGTATTTTGTAGAAATGGGTATAATTGCAATTAGGCGGTGATGAATTTCCACCAGATGTCGAGAAGGACGTTTAAATAGTGCTTACACTGTGGATGGAGGCTCGATGCCTAATTAGGTGTAGTCTTGTTCCGTTACACTTGGGCAGAGAAAATGAAGGTGAGAGGATTGTGAGGAATAGACATTTCTCTTGTGTACCCCCTTCCCCAGGGCTTAGGTGCTAGTCTTGGTGCTAGAGGGTAGTTTTTGTATTGGAGTCAGGAAGCCACAAGTTCAAATGCTGCTGAGGACACTTACTAGTTATGTAACCCCATCCCCCAATTTTCTGTGCCTCAGTTTCTTCATCTGTAAAGCAGGAATAGCAATCCTCACAATCACAGGAAAGCACTGGGCAGACCTTGATGATGGACAGAATTGTTTTTATGCCCTCGGCTAGAGCAGGGATGCTGGGATGCTCACAGGCAGCTTAACCACTCCTGCCTAGATGTGAAGCAGATCCACTGCAGTCCACGAGCACAGAGCCACCCT
The DNA here is from genome assembly GCF_016433145.1 of Gracilinanus agilis. Taxonomy (NCBI): domain Eukaryota; kingdom Metazoa; phylum Chordata; class Mammalia; order Didelphimorphia; family Didelphidae; genus Gracilinanus; species Gracilinanus agilis. Next base: position 32,389,891 of record NC_058132.1, read on the forward strand.
CACTCCTCGGGGGCAGGAAGCAGATTCTATTCCTCCCTCTAATGCGAGCCCTTTCTCTTGTGACCTTCGCCTTCTGTGCTCCTGACCTGTTTTGACCCTGGGGCAGCCTGACCCATGCAGTCTGGATTCGAGGTCTGTCAGAACCTCTGTGGGGCTGGATTCCAACTCGTAGCCAAGCCTTTCCCATTGATGCCCCCACTTTGCTATCAAAGTGGATGTTTCCTGACACTTGCAGTGGGAGAGTACTGGCTTTGGGGTCACTGGGCGTGGGTTCAAGTTCTTTTTCTGTTACTCCCTGGGTTACCCTAGGCAAGTCACTTAAGCTTCAGGCCTCAGTTTCCTCCTCTGGAAAAAGGAGGGGATTTGGGCTAATGGCCTCTAGGTGCCACCGTGCTAGGTCCGGATCAATCCATTTAACCTTTCTGGGCCCATTTCCTCTTCTGAAAATGAGAGGGACAGACTTACTAGCCTCGAAGGCTAGAGCGGGGGTGTGATTAACAGGAAACAGTCCCCCGTGTCCACTTGGATTCCTAATAGAATGAAAATTCGCTTTGGAATGTAAAAGCTACCAGTCAGGGGTTGTGGCCAGAGTTTCTAAGATGCACATCTCCATGAGGGTATACATGGATAGAGTGCTGGCTTTAGCGGCAAGAAGACTACTTAAAATCCACTCAGATTCTGTGTGTGACCCTGGGCAAGTCACTTAATCTTGAACAACAGCAAGGTATAAATTGGGAGGCTGTTTTTCTTGTCTTTTACCTCTCCCAGCGTGGGAGTGGGCTGGTTTGCTCTTCCTTCACCAACCCATCCCAGAGACCCGCTGGAGATCCACCTGTCTTGTCTCCTTGGCCATGGTGGGGCATCCTCAGGCTTCCGTAGGCCTCTGAGGCCAGTTGGCAGGCTTCTCACCCTCCAGGAGGCTGGTTTTGGGGAGGGGAGGAGAGAGGGGGGATCCACGGTGCCCCTGGGCATGGCTGCTCCTCACTGGCTCCCTGATTCCCCTGGGGCAGGCATCCTTGTGCCCGGGGAGCAGGTCACCCAGCCCTGTCTCCTCCCTCTCCCACACACTGACCTTTCCAGGCCACCTCTAGGCCAGCAGTGCTCATAGCAGCTTCAGCAGCACATTAACCAGAAACTGATGTCAGGCTTAACTTTGCAGGAAATGGAATTTGATTTGAGCACTAAGTTATGGCCACATGCACAGAATTCTTTCTCTTCCATCCATTCACCAGATGGGGAAAACACAAATTCAAACCCAGCCTCAGACGCTTACTGTACGATGGGGCAAGTCAATCCCTTACCTTCTGTCTGCCTCAGTCTTCCCTTATGCAAAGTGGGAGCAATTATGGGCCGACCTCCCAGATGGTGACAACAAAAGGAATGCACGATGTCCCTATTAGCTCTATCATTCCCTTTACGTGGCCATCATTTTAGAGGCCAGAAGCCCAGTCCAAGGAGAATGTCTCGGAAACTGTTCTGGGCGCTGGTGCCGGGCTCTCCACAGTTCTAGATCATCCTATCAGAGAAACTACGCAAGGTCAGGTTCTGCCCCGAAATCTCCTCCAGGGCTATCGAATGACAGTTCACATAAAGGCCAAGAAATGCCAGGATGTGCCCTGCAGTTCGATCCTCTTGGACTCTCGCTGACCCTGCAGCGCGTGACCAGATCCGAAAGCCTGGGTGGGACCCAGCGAGAGCCCGAGAGGCTATTTCAGCCTCTAGTTTATGGAGACTCGGGCCTGGAAATGGAGGGAGCAGGGACAAGTAGCCCAACGCTCTGGCAGCTCGTAGGACAAGCCAGCTTCCTAATCTCCCAGCAGTAGCTCCCAGGGTTGTCTCCCCCAAAGGGTGCATGTCTAGCCGCACGGGTCCCTCCTGCCTTTGGGAAACGCCAGGGTCTCCCCAGAGAAACGAGGATGTACTGTTATGGGGAGAGGACTGAGGATTCAGTTAGCCTGGCTCTGCCCCCAAGTGCCTGTCCAGCCCCATCCCTGGCACTTGCCACAGCCACCACTCCCTGACAGATCCCGTCTTCCTCTGGAGAGCCGGGATGGCACCAAGTGTTGGAGGCACTTCTAAACGTGTTCATTTTCCTGAAGAGTCTAGACTAGGTGACCTCCAAGACCTCTTCCAGAGCGACATCTAGTTTATGGTTCTTTGGCTCTTCCTGGAGAGCCAGGATCTTAGATTTGCTGCTAGAAGGGACCCTGGAGGCCAGGCAATCCAGCCCAGTAAGCCTGTAAAGTCCCCGAGGGCACAGGCTTGGTTTTTGTATCTCTAGCTATCAGCGCAGGGCAAGTACCTCATAGATGCTTCTGACTGATGGGAAAAGTAAAGCCCAGAGAAGTAAATCGGCTTCCTTAAAGTCAAATGAGCAATAAACAGGGTAGCTCCAAGATTTGAATCCAGGTCCTCAGACTCCAGATCCAGGGAACTTTCCATTCTGCAGGATTTCTCCCAAAGAGAAGAGCTTAGTGTTTCTCCCTAGCAACAGGGCTGAAAATAGGTTTCCTCCAGAGCTGGCAGAATCTTGGGAGAGCCGTGAAAGTGGGCGGGAAAGAAAGCGACTTCCAACCCCCATCTTCTGTGCCTTATGTGCTCTCCACCAGGGCAGCTGAAAGAGAAGAGACAGCCCTTTATCATGATGTTAAAGGAGTCAAGGGAGCAGACCCTGGCTTTAACCAGTATTTCCACTTTGAGAAGGGGCGGATGCTTCTTCTGTGGGGGAGGTGGGGTGGTGTTAAAGATGGCAACATCTGGTTGTCGTCCAGACCAAACTGGAAAGTCAGTGTTGATGGAGGAAGCTTTGGAGGCCAGCTGGAAGAGAGACCATCTCGTCCAATGAGACTGAGCAGGGCACAAGCCCAAAGTCCCACAGTAAGAGTTGAGCTCAGATCTCTCGACTCCAGACCAGGCCCCTCTCCCCCAAGGTACAGCCATTTACATTCCGCCAGCTAGTTCAGATCTCTGATGTGAGAGAGCATCCCCCTCCCAGAACTGATGCCAGTCAAAATTGGCAGGAGTGGGTCTCTCACCTGGAGCTCACTACCTTCCTGAAATCCCAGGTCTAGGCCTTCTCCTACCAAAAACCAATGTCTGGTATGGCGAGTTGCTGCATATCCTAAAGCAGGTGGCATTTCAAGTGGAAGAAAAGATGCCAAAACACAGGACGTGTATATATGTGAGGGCTGTGCTCTGGACAAGGACGCTTGTGCTCCCGTCTTTCCCCTTTGTGCCTTGGAGTTCACTGTAGTTCGTCTCTCCCTGAGGAAGTAATGATCCCCCCATCTCCTGATCAGGTCAGACCACACTAGAATGTTGTGTGGGCATGCTCTGGGCACCACAGAACAAAGGACCTGGGTAAGCTGGGGAGTGCCTTGCAATGAGTTGAGGAACAGCATCAAGGAATGCCCTAAGAACATGGACTTAAGGAACTGGGATATCCAGCCAGAAGGAAAGACTTAAGGAAGGCATGAATGGCTTTCTTCTGTGAATGAGGGATTTGATTGGTTCTCCAAGTTAGAACTAGGAGCGGTAAAAGACTGAAGTTGAAGAGAGGCAGGACCATCTGATCCAACCCATTTTATAGATGGGGAAACTGAGATTCAGAGGCCACATACATAGTAAAGACCTGAGCGGTGTTTGAACCTAAGGAAACACATGGCTCAAGCTAGCCCCAAAGGCATTAAGAGGTCAGCCCTTTTTCCCTCCTCCAGCCTTTCCTCCATGAGGAACTGTAGGACCTAGATTCAAGCTACATTTAATAAAGGCTTGAATAAAATTTGGCACAAAGGCCCTTTTTTTTGTCTTCATGATTATGGCTCTGTAGCACCATTGGGCAAGACCCTTTCCCTCTCCCCTTAGTGTCTTCCTTTATATAGTGAAGCATTTGGACTAGGTGAGTAGTTCTTAATCTGGAGCCTGTGAATGTTTTCCTTTGTTTACATAACTGTATTTCCATATGGTTGGGTTTCCTTTGTGATCTTACATGTCTTATGTATTTAAAAATCAGAGACAGGATTCGTCTATCCCTGGGCTTCCCCAAACCATCCAAGGATCTGAGTCACAGTTTCAAAGAACCGCTGGTCCCTTCCTTTCCCTCGGCCATTTTTGAACCACTCCTTTTGGAGCCGTGAGTGGTATGGGGAAGATGCATTTCTTGTACTGATGTTATAAATATGACACTATCTGATCTTTATTTTGTCCTTTTTCTAAGCTGGAGAAGAAGCAAGCCCTCCCTCCATTTCAGCCTCAGATAACCGATGATTATGGTCTGGATAACTTTGATACACAGTTCACCAGCGAACCTGTGCAGCTAACCCCAGATGACGAGTAAGTGCCTTAGAGTCTGAAGACTGGCTGAGGGGCTTTGGCAAGGCTAGGCACAAGGAGGCAGAGTAATGGCCACAGCGAAAAATTTATTAAATGTTTCCTTCCTGGGTACCACATTCAGAGTTTATCACCCGGGAAGGCCTTGAAACCCTGGTTCCCCAGGCCAGCCCAGCCAGCACCCCCTCTCTGCTGCCAAGTGGCCATCACGGTCTGCTCATGGCCACTAGAGAGGATGGGCTACTTGATTTCTAAGGTGGCCTATAGTACTAATGGGCTAGAGGCTCTGTACTTGGCTGGCCTCTTCATCATTATTCACAGCAGGCCTGGGAGAGCCCTGCTTGTAAGGCGATAAAGACTTGTGTTTTAGATTCCTCAGAGGAGTGATTACTTTTACCTCCTAGATGTGGTCCAGGCTGTTAAGAGCTTTCTTGGGCATCCCATCCTCTGACTTTTTGACCAATTGCTTCTCATGCTTCTCACTGACCAGGAGTGAAACTAGAGGGGAGGAAGGAGAAGGGGCCTAGGTGATAGATCTTTTCCTGCCTCTCAGTTATTTTGTGGGTCTTGGCAAGTCACTTCTCTTTCTCCATCTTTCATTCTTCCTTCCACTGTAAAAAAGAAAAGGCCAGAATTAGGTGCTCTCAAGTCCTTTCCTGTTCTAAGAATAGGCCAACGTTGCCTAGTTTGATACAATGAATATTTTGTATTCTCAGCCTTCTGGAATGAAATGCATGCACACCAGTGTCTGTGAGTGAGGCATCATCAGCCGGGAATAAAACACAAGACAATAATTGTGTCTTTTTTGCTTTTTCCTAAAGGGATGTAATAAAAAGAATAGACCAGTCAGAATTTGAAGGATTTGAATACATCAATCCCTTGTTGCTTTCTACAGAAGAGTCAGTATGAAGAAATGGCATCTCCATTGTGGACAAATAATGTGAATGAACTTTTAAATTTATCCCTAACTACAGTATATGCATGCAAGGCTGGGGAACTGTAAGGTTTTGAGTGGAGACCAATGATTTTTTAAAAAATTGCTGCTGAAAATCAAAGAAGAGAATAGATTTTGGTGGGTGTCTTCCTCTAAGTAATACTGGTTTTTCAGTTTGGGGCACTGACGCGACTGGCTTCTTTTCTGAGGGAATGTGCACATGTGCCTGCTTCACTGAAGAATCTCATGTTCGTTACATCCTCGGGAAAGGAATGTTCAAACGACTTTGAAGGTGCACACTTTCTACAGAACAAAACTTGATGCAATGGCCAACAAATTCAAGAAAATTCGTGTAATATCCTGAAGAATAAAATGTTACAGTGGTGTTGAACCTCATTTCCGATGCCTTTTTTCCCACAAGTGGCACCTGTCAGATACACTATCTAAATAAAAGAGGAGTTGTGTTTTATTAGCAATCAAAACATAAGTTTGGGTACAGAAGTTTAAGTGCCTAAATGGATAAACTGCAACGAAGAATTTTTACAAATTCGGAGCCTTTTCTAAATCCTGGTAAGTTCTTGTTGTTAATATTTAACAGGTATTTTCATACAGAGCATGTAATTAACAGCTGGAGTGTCTATTGCTGAAAACACACCTTTATTTTAGAAATGTCCTTTGGGCTTCGAAGGAGCAATGCTAATCTCAATTAGTCACTCTCTTGATGGATAAAATTGGATGATATAGATTTTTAAAATGATGCTTGCCAAAGCACCATTAGACCAAAAAAAATATACATATATATATATATTTAAGAAACTAAATTTGCACAACATAGATTTCTGGAAAATCCTTAAGCAGTGCCTACATGTCTTGTGTTATGTATTAGATTTTTGGAAAATATTTTTATCAGTAATATGATATTCCGAATTAGAAAATAGGGGAAAAAAGTATAATGGAGCTAGCCTTAAAAGTTTAAATAATAAATCTAGAGTATCCATAAACATAACCCATTTTCCTGATAAAGCACACCTCCTACTTCTAATAATCTCTCTGCTTCGAGAATATGTATGTTACTAAATAATCATTCTGCTTACAAGAAGGGATTGCTTGATGAAACTCAACCATAGGTTTTCTATATGTTAAGATGGCGAGGGGGAGTGGGAACCACTTGATAAATTAGACCATTTGAAAGATGTCCATTAAATCCCTTCTCTTTTGGAAATCATCAAAACTAAAAAGTGTGTGTGTGTGTGTGTGTGTGTGGGTAGTTTGGGTTGGGGGGGGGGGGGGGTTAGGGGAGGTGATGTTAGTTTTGCAGTGGTTAACATGATGCATTCTTGTCCAGCTGTGGAGAAGTCATGTCACTTCGTGTGTTTAAGGCCTCCTAAGTGTCCACGGCCATAGGAAACGTTCCAAAGGCTTGTAAGGACCGAGCTGCCTATGCTGCAGGTGACTACCCAAGGCTGTGTAGGTCTTCGAGCTAGCTTTTTGTTCCATGAATTGGTTGGCTTGGATTTGGGAGGGGGAAGGGAACAGTGCAGGAAGAACAGACACCGGCGCAGGCGAAGATGCAGGCTCCACTCGAACTCTCTTCCACTTTCTCTGCATTAACATGTAGGTTTCTCAGGGTACAGCATCACACTCGATGCTGAACACGACATCTCTCGGACTCACATCCAAGTCATGAGGTGCTAGGATGAGACTGCCAAAACACTCCCAAATTCCCAACCAAGCCTTTGGGGCCATGATGGCATCTGTCTGAGCTTGGGCTCTCCGCGATGGCCCAGAGCTAACCACTTGCCTCTAAAGACCTGAAATGAAGGGAGGGTAGGAGCCAGCCTTTACCTTCTTGAGCAGCCCAGAGGATTTTCCCAATTGGCTCATCCCCCACTCCTCTACCTGGGTGTTACTTCCATCCTATCCCTCCATTTTCCAACTGAACACAGATTAGTTACGCCACTGAGTGACTAAGAGCAGGGCAGCTCTGATAGGGTGGCTCTGAGGAGGTGGGATCCTCCCTTTGGTGTGACTCCAGACCTGTGAAAAGGCTTGTTTGTCTGTGGACCTCACCCAGAAACTTCTAGTGGCATCTGTGCTGCTGTGGGTGGGACAAGAGAGACCTGTTGGCTCCAAGCACGGCACCGGTGCCCTGGTTTATTACAGTCAAAGGCATTTACAACATTGCTATGTTGCCAAATAGTTTGCTGGTTCTGAGTTTGGTTGTTCACGTGCAAGTGTATGAATAACATTCTTGTTTGTGATGAAGGGGACATTTTTATATAAAGTACTTGTTTTATATATTAAAGAAACTGAAGGATGTAATTAAATGTGTGGTTTGAGGGGGGGGAAAAGTCCTAATATATTACAAATGGATCCGGTAATGAGATGGTCTTTAGTTGTCATATCTGAAATAGTAAATGAAAACTCTAGCTAATTTAATGATTGTAAAGCAGTAAATATGTTCTTGTAGTTTTGTATAATTACTTAGTTCAGATCTTTGCTGGCCCGTTTTCCTTGTGCAGAAGATGGTACGCTAACCCCTAACAGCTGAGATCATTTCTATTCTTGCACACCTATTAAAGACTTTAATGAAAAAGCCTAATAGATTGTTATTATTTTCCTTAAAACCAATTTATTTCCCAAAAAGGGCATATTTTAAAAAAATGTTTTAAAATTAAAGATATGCTAGAGATAGCTAGAAATAACCTCTATATACCTAAGTTTTTCATAGTTTTACCTTTTTTTTTTTTTTTTTCTGTTCCTGATTCACAGCTAACTTTCCTTGGGATTAGGACTTGGCACACTGTGACAAAGGGTCAGAAGAGAAGAGGAAAAGGTTAAATAATACTCTACTATTTACTCTATGCTAAAAATAGAAGTTATAGCCATTCTATGTATTTTGTAGGAAAAAGATCAGGTGAGGCTAAAAATTAAGGCTCTTCCCCAAAACCTGACCTGGAAGAAAATGAATTTTAAAAGGCATTTAAATCAATTGTAACCATTCTTTTGGGGTTCTCACCTGTTCCCTTAAATTTTCCATTATTCCCAAATGATCACTCTAGGCAAGCAATCATAAGCTCCTTGCAGGTTTCATAAAAAAGTGTTAAAGGTTTTTATTATTTTGGAAAGCTCCCAGATCATCAAGACAAATCTTGTGTCCCTAGGAAAAACATCCTAATTGAAGAATAAGGAGATCAGCGGGGCAGCTGGGTGGTTCAGTGGATTGAAAGCCAGGCCCAGAGATGGGAGGTCCTGGGTTCCGATCTGGCCACAGATACTTCCCAGCCATGTGACCCTGGGCAAGTCACTTGATCCCCATTGCCCAGCCCTTATCCATAACTCTTCTGCCTTAGAACCAATACACAGTGTTGATTCCAAAACAGAAGGTATGGGTTTAAAAAAAAATTTTTTTTTTTTAAAGAATAAGATCATGGAATTTTAAGTGGTTATCACAAAAAGGCGAGTCTTGGCTACAAAATCCCAGTGTGACAGAAGGTTCCTCGAGTTTATTTGGTTCTTCAGGACAGTCCAGACCAGCCTGCCCAATCACCCAATGAGCTAAGTCCCCAGGCAAGGCAAGCACCATCAGCCCTTTCTGACCCAGGAGGCTCAGGGAGGCCCCAGGACCTGGCCAGCTCCACCCACAGCTGGGGAGTGTGGACGCCTGGATTTTCTGACTCCATAACCAGAGCCCACATGGCCACACCCTGCTGCAGCTCATTTCCTTGTCTGGACCAGAGTAATGGAGCACATCCTTCAGTGGCTGTTCTTATGACTAGGGTAGACTTATTTTACCTGTAAATCTTTGTCAAAAAGAAAATTCTGTGCAGTGCCTCTAGTTTAAAGAGGTCTGCAGTGTGATGGAAATTAAAAGTTATTCAAAACTAAAAGTGAAATTTTTATTGGCTACTTTTAAATGACAGAGTCAAGAAGTCCTCTTAGCCAAGATGCTGCCTCCTCAGGATGTCCAGTGATTAACTCGGGTACAAATGCCTTGGGAAGGGCTCTCCAGTGCAGTGCCCTCCATTCCAGGGAGGGTATGCTTACAGACAGGGCAAGGGGTGCCTGGGGCCATTTCTTGTCATCTCATACTCAGCTGTAGATGAGGTCATTCCTACTTTATAAATGCATTTCTTGTGGACTCTGGCCACTAAGTTTACCATATGACATCTTCAATACTCTCTGACAAGCATTTAGCCAGATGACTATCGATATCCAGCTGCGACAGCCTGCAGAAGGGGAGAAAACACAAGAGTGGTTACAGAGAGTACAATCCAGACAGCCAAGAGTAACTGGCTCCACAGGGAGTTAGAGGCAACTTAGGGAGATACTTCCTAAAAAGGGGGAAATAAAAAGCTCAGGATTACACCCCTGGGCCAGGGCCTTTCCAATGTTATTAAAAATAGAGCCCCTCCTTGTAGCAAGACTTGGGCCTCCAGTCAGTGAGAGCCTGCCTATTCAATACAGACCTGAGCCACTTCAGCATACACTACAACACTGTCTTGTCACCAGAGGGAAAGTCAAAGGCTGGAGACCTCCTCGTCCCTCAGTTTTCAAACAGGTCAATGAAGTGTTTCCTGAAGCACAAAGGACACACCTCATCTTTTCCCAATTTGGTCATTTCTTAAGAATGTTGCCAAATAAAATTAGTTTTATGTGTCTCCCTTCCAGAGTATGAAAAGGCTCTCTGTATTCCTGCATGAATGTTTCCATGGTACTCCAGCTAGAAGACCTCTGGAAAACTGGCTGTGTTCTAGGTCTGTCCTACAGGTTAATAAGATCAAAAGCTTTGGGGTACAGTGTGTAACCTGCACATGCAACAATGTGCTCCTATTCACAAATGACCAGATGTGTGTTCCTCTTCTGAGGGAGAAATAAGAGGCCAGGAAGCCCAGTGTGCAGGCTCCTGTGGACCTCACTGCTTACTACCTGAAGGGGCCTCTGAATCTTAATGACTCTTGTCTGGCTGCAAAGAGGCAGATTTCTGCATTTGGGTCATAACAGAAGCATGACTAACAGCATAATGAAGTCTCTCCCACCAGCTTTCAAGGGGAGAAAATTCCTCTGCCTTATCACTGCCCTTCAATTCCCTCAGACTGTCAGCATCTCAGACTCCTACCCAACACTATTTCTGCCCCTTGTTGCTGCTGCTGCTGCTGCTGCTGCTGCTGATTCAGCCTGAATTGCTGACAAGCACTGGCCATCATTACCCATCTCTGTGTCTATAAATAAAGGAAAACCTGATCTTTCAGGTTCTTTCTCCCTCCTTTATACCTCAACTGCACCTGTTCAACACTGCCTTTGCAACTACTTCAATGACCCCCAAAAGCTTGCAGCAATGGAAACTAAGCATTCAGGAACTCAGAAGGGGCTTGCAACATCCACTTCTGTACTAAAGCCCTGATGCTCCTTAAACCTGAAGAACTTGGACCTCTGCCTTAGGCAGCCCAGAAGCCAGTGAGGAGACACTTTGGGAACAAGGATCCCAGGCCAAAGTTCACACAAATAAGTTAAGTACATAAGTAAAGAAGATGGCTTACAGAGATAGGATGGTTTGCTAAAAATATTTTCTATTCAAACCATAGTTTTAATTTTGGGAAATGCTCCTGACAATCTCCTCTCTCAAGCTGATAAGAGGTGATGGGGGTAGGGGTAGGGGTTGTCTTCTAATGTTAACCTGGAAAATTCTGAAGCTCTGGTTAAAAATGGTGCCATCTTCCCATCCTACCATGTATTTTTAATCCTCCATTTGCCTTTAAAAAATAAATTACTACATGATGCTATTTACCCTCCTCTATAAAAAAATAAAATCTTAGTGTTTTCTTAGAAAAGTCATTCTCCTACAAAAGCACTATTAAACTGTAAGGAAAGCTCAGGTATTTCTACTCCACAATCAGTCTTTTCCCCCTAATGACTGATAAAAACCTAACAATCCTGGCAGCTTTTCCTTCCAGGGTTAGTGAAGCAAATCTCTAAGGATCCTATAAAGGTTAGCAATTACTGAAAGGAGCCTACCCTCAAGATCCACTTTTAAAATTGAACACATAGCAGAATACATGTACAATCTCCTTTCCTACTTCCACCCATTCTTCCCTTGATGCACTTGGTGGGATGGACTAAATGGGTTGAGCAGAAGATCAGCTCAGCAATAATGTCAGCATAACTTGGGGGCTGTTGACTAAGACAATGGCTGCCATTTAATAAGCCCCAAAGACAGTAGGTTAACAATTTCTTCTGTGAATGGATCCTGCTAATGATACAAAATACTTTTTCTAGCAACGGTTAAGAGACAAGACAGTCATTGTATACATCTGTTAAAACTAATGCTCATGGCAGGCGTGGTTGGTTTTGCCAAAACACACAACGTGAGCTTAGCAGTACCTCCTTGGCCGCCAAAGGCCCTCTCATCACTTAGGAGGCACAATAGGCCTCCTGTCTGGGCCACAGAGAACCACACAGCCAACGGGGGTGGACTCAACTGCACTTTCTTTCCATAGAGAGAAAAACAAAGTGGATGTTTTCACATCTGAAGTCCTCATCCATCTGACTTCAGCACTGAGTTACACGTACCATGAATTTATACACACACCATCATTCCTAATGCAGTTATGAGCACATAATGTATGTAGCTCAATGACAAAACAGAACTTGACCATTGCTTACTGCCTCCCACCCCTCAAATCAAGGTCCTTATTAACAAGTTATTTCAGCAACTACTTTAAATCAGGAAGTTGAATATTTATCCCTTCCTCTTCCAAGGACATACTTTTTTAAACCCTTACTTAGGGGGCAGCTGGGTAGCTCAGTGGATTGAGAGTTAGATGTAGAGATGGGAGATCCTGGGTTCAAATCTGGCCTCAGATACTTCCTAGCTGTGTGACCCTGGGCAAGTCACTTAACCCCCATAGCCTAGCCCTTACACTTACACAGTATTGACTCCAAGAAGGTTTACAAAAAAAACTTACTTAACATCATAGTATCAATTCTAAGACAAAAGAATGACAATCGGGGGATTAAGTGTCTTACCCAGGGTTACAGAATAGCTAGGAAACATCTGAGGCCAGATTGGAACCCAGGCTCTCCTAACTCCCAAACTTGGCACTCTATCCACTGTGCCACAAAGCAGCTTCTAAAATTTCCAACAGTCTATTTTCTATACCTTCAATTTTTTGAGCCTTTTCCTGACACGTGTGAATTAGTAAAAACTTATTCTGTCGTCACCTGCCTCTCTATCCAGGTTGGACCCCCTGGTAAGCCATCTAAACAATGTTCTCAATGCTAGCCTAGAACGCCTCTTCCTGCCCTCCCGATTCTTAGGCATGATAACACATCTGTGATCTGATTAGTCCCCTCCACCTGGGATGCTAAGCTCTGCTAGAAAACAGTCAGGTTACATGGATTCAGATACAATGCAGACATCCATCCCCTGCCCCCAAGCATGACTCCATATAATCAAACCCTTATCTCTAGTTGTCTCTAAGGCATATGTGGATCCTGCCCTCTGCTCTCTGAAAGGAGCTTATTGTACTGAATCCAGACAAGTAGAATATTACATTCCAGTATTAGAATCTTTAATCACCATGTAAAACAGGAAACTTTCCCTAAACAGTGCATTAAAAACCAACTAAAAGCCTATTATCCAAGAACTATGATAGACATAGTCTATACACTTGGGTCTCCATATCTTCAGTCCCTCTTCTGTTTTCGTAACTCCAAATGTGCCCACTTCTAACACCATAATAATGATAGCCAACATCTATATGGCACCTCCTGTATGCCAGGTTCTGTGAGCCAAGTGCTTTTCAATTATTACAATATTTGATCCTTCTGAGAGTAGATGCTGTTATTACTGTGGATAAGGAAACTGAGGCAAACAGAACCCCAGGTCACAGAGCTAGGAAGTGTCTGAGGTCAGGTCATGCTGACTCCAGGTCCAGCGTTCTATCCACTGCACACGTCCTCCTATCCACAACTGGGAATTGTGTCTGTAGCAAGGCAACTGCCTTAACTGTGTGTCCTGCCTGCTGGCTGCACCAGCCATGAGGTTTATGAGAATTCTCGGGTTCTCCAATTTCTTTACCCTCTAACTGTGTGCCTATAAGCAAAGAATAAAGACCCCTGGGCCCAGGAGCTAAGCTAGGGAGTGGGCATCGTGGGCAGGTATCTGCAGCCCTCTTGGGGAGGTGGCAGCTCTCAGGAGAACTTTGGCAAAAGTGGGCTCAATCCCACAAAGAAAGAAAAGACACTAACTTGAAAATTTTAAGAAAAACCAGAGTTTTAGCTCCAGCAATAATGACAAAGTATTTTGAATTTTTCCAGCATCCCAAACAACACCCGGAACATATTAGGGCAAATATTTATGGGGTTATTTAAACAAGGAAATACTCATTTAAAACACAATCCTCACTCAGAGGTAGATGCTCATCTTTATGGTTGGGGATTTCTGTACTTAACTCAACTCCCATTAAATCAACCATGGGAGCTAAGTGAAATTCCCAATGTTACCAAATGAGAAGACATTTCCTGTCCTAAGGAATTCTGGAGTGTTTCTGTGTGGTCATAAAGCTGCAGCTGTGCTCCCGCCCAGGGGTGCCCGGACTGCAGTGGTGGGTGAACAGCCCCATGTACTCATCCTGGCCCAGGCAAACTCCAACGGCCCAGCAGCAATGTGTGCACTCTGAAGCTGGGAACAGCCAGGAAAGAGCCGTTAACCTTCCCAGCTGGGTAGAAATCAGCATCATCAATTAATTTTGCAGGCGCTCCCTATATAAAATTACTTTACAAGGCCATGGCTAAGCCATGGTGGCGCCACATTTCGATGACTTCTACACAGTAAAAATGGCTGCAGACCTTCATCCTCTCTGGGTTCTCTAAACTGATATCCCAGGGACAACACTGGCCTGGAGGATGTCACTGCCCTTCCTTGGAACCCCCAGGAGGGCCCCCTGAACCCTCAGACTCCAGACTGGCTCTGCAGAGGATCTCACTAAGGGGCTCACCCTGGACATGAAAAGAAACAAGGACTTACTTTCCAGTAAATGGGATCTGGCACATTGGACAGCCATCGAGTTCCACCATCCTCTGGCTTGTGGCAGCAGTGGCAGTGGCCTCTTTTTCCGCTCCCACACCTTCCAGGTAAAGGCTGTACCCAGGCTTTTTCCAAGAGGGAGGGCTTGGGCCCTCAGCAAAGGTCTGGGGAGACCCTGGGGAGGAGGCATCCCTCTCAGCCCGAAGTCTCTGTTTTTTCTTAAGCTGGGAAAGCTGTGGAAGTCTGCTCTTCGAAGCCCTTATGCTGCTGTCTCTCGGCTCCAAAGGCCTTTTTACCCCAGCTCCACTGCTGGGCCTTGGTTCCCAGTTCTCAGGGCCCACAGTAGATGCTTCCTGGGGGGAAGGCCCATTGCTCTGTTGGCCTTCTCCCTGCTCATGTTCACAGGGAACCAGACGAGGCTTCTCCTTTGTGAAATAAGAATCTGGATTTTTAAATTGATCCCCAATGAATTGAAAAGCAGAGGGGAAAGGTATCCACTTAAATTCTTCTGTTCCAACTGTAAAGATGGCTGGTTCCTGGGCGTTCTCATTTCTGGTATTCTGTAAAAGGGAGTTTTGTTTTTTCATCCCAGTTCTAGAGCTGGAGGGGACTCAAGACCACCTTGCCCAACCCTCTCACTTTGCAAATACAAAAACTAAGGCCCAGAAAGGGTAAGTGATTTGTCCCTGAGTCACCCAAGAGACAAGTGGCAGAGGCAGCATTTGAACCCAGATCACTTGCCACCAAGCCAGCATCTTTTCCTCTTTATATAAAACTCCTTTTAGATCAAATGAGAATGGCTAAACTTTTTTCCCCTTGAAAAACATAGTGTAAAAAGCAATTCTCACGACCATAGACTTTAGTGTTGGAAAAGAAAACAGAGATCACCCAGTCTAATCTTCTCACTCAACAGATAGGGAAACTGAGACCCATCAAGAAGCAGTGACTCCTCTGAGGTCACACAAATAGCAAATGTCAGAGCCAAGACTCAAACCCAAGGCTCCTGTCTCCAAGCACAGGGCTCTTTCCCCTATAGGATGAGCCAATGACTTGATCTCCCTTTGCTCAAAGGAGGTACTCTTTTCCCCAGGGTCTGGTCTCCAGAGAGGACAAATGAAAACTTCATGTGCTGCCTGACTCTTCAGCCTGGGTCACTGCCAAGAGAAAGCTTCTATGCCAACGACAGGTTTGCCAGTCCTGATCATGAGGAAAATACAGTGTCCCAGAAAACCTCAGGCCCCTTTTCTGTGTCCTGTGCCTGCTGAAAAGGATTTTAGTCTTTATAATAATTAACCCAAAGCACATAATCCACTGCCCAAAGGAATCAAAACACTCCTATTGGTCTACCTTTCATCCGACAACATACTATAAGGACAAGTTCT
Organism: Gracilinanus agilis; assembly: GCF_016433145.1. NCBI lineage: Eukaryota > Metazoa > Chordata > Mammalia > Didelphimorphia > Didelphidae > Gracilinanus > Gracilinanus agilis. Next base: position 32,405,564 of record NC_058132.1, read on the forward strand.
TGAAGAAACAGGGACTGTGGCCTCCTGATTCCTGGAAGGGAATCCCTCATTAAGAGTGGCCCAACTGCCAGAAAAGTCATCAAGTCTTTATGTTCTCTGCCCTCCTCCTACCATAGCTGGAGCACTGGGATCAGTTCTAGGGGGTCACTGTTTAAGAACATTAAAAAACTAGAAGGTTTCCAGTTAAGGGCTATCAGGATGGTGAAGGGCCTTGAAACCAGGCCATGTAGGGGCTTATACAAACTGGGAAAGAAATTTGAGAGATGGAGGAGGAAGGGACAAGATAACTGTCCTCATTTATTGGTCACACTGCCCTGTAGATGAGTGATTAGACTTATTCTAATTTTGCCCCAGAGGCTGGAAGTAGGAGGAAGTTGCAAGGAGGCAAATTGAGACTTGATGTCAGGAGAAATTTCCTTCAGGAATTCAATGAGAGGTATCTCAAAAGGGAATGGGCTGACTGAAGAAGCTGGGTTTTCCCCTGGTTGTGGTCTTAAAAGGCTGAATAACCATTCTCCCAACTGGTTATAGTGAAGATCCCTTTGGAGGGGCCCTGGTGGGGGTGACAATGTATGACCAGAGGGCTTCAAGTATCTGAAAGGCTGTCCCACCTGCCCCTGAAGGGAGACCCAGGAGCCATGAATGGATTGAGCTACAGAGAGACCAGTCCCTTCAGTCTGACATGAGAAAAAAGTTCCTACAAATAGATGCTGTCTAACAGTGAAATGATCTGCCTTAACATAGATGATGAGCTTCCCATCTTCAGGGGATGCTAACACTCCTTTAAGGACAGAGACTGCCTCATTTTGTCTTCCTCCCTGCAGTACCTGGCATGTAGGCGGCCATATTTGTTGGCTGCCTACTCTCTGAGGTTCCTTCCAACTCTCAAAATTCAGTGATACCACAAAACAGAAATGTAAATAACAGGGGGGAAATGTCCCTTATTCTCCAACAAACAATATTATATCCATACCAGAAGAGTTTTTGGGGGGAGGTATAAAGAGTTGTTTTTTTTTTTAAGAAATGGCCTAAAAATGATGGTAATCAGGGAGGGCAGGCTTCTTGTCAGTGGTGGGAAAGGCTTCATTCATTCTGAATCAATAGAATCGCCACCCCCCAAACAGAGTACTTGGGGTACAGCACTTTCTGCACACTACATAATCTCAATGAAGGATTTGTTAGTTTAGCAACATTTTTTAAAGGTCGTGTTTTCCCCTACTTTTAAAAATCTAATTTTAAAAGGCAACTGGTGCCATTTTAATAGACTCTGCCATAAAAATCTACATCCTGACTATTAATATGGTGAGGTATATACTCTACCTTGTCAAAGAATGCTGGTAAAGCTGGCATTTCCTGGTTGGCCTCATTCAGATTGGAGTTCACACTTCTCAACACCAGTGTTCTCCACAATTCTTCAGATTCACTTAACCCTTCTTGGTCCAACCAAGAGCAGTGGTTTGAAGTTCTGTGAATACAAAATAAGGAAGAGACCATTGTACTTGCCATGAAGATCCATTCCACAAAATGGTCTGAAAAAACCATGTGCAGGGATTCCCAAGGTGGACGAACTTGTAAAAATGGGTATGAGGAATAGCGTTTTTCTTTGACCAAGAAAATGTCACATGTAAGAAAAGGAGCATTGTGGGTATAGTGGTAAGAATGTTCCCTGGGGAATCCAAGGATCTAAAGTTGGAATTCCAGCTTGGTGACCTCTGGGGCCCCTTCCAGTTCTCAATCTATAATTCCATGTTAATGCTAAGTATGAGTAGGAAACACACTGTAATGACTTCTCAAAGCTGCAGAAGTTTGACTAAGTACCAGAAATAGGCCTCTAGAGACAAATGCCACCCCCAACCCCTACCCCCATAAGGCTTGGGGAGTTGACTGTAAACAAATCCTAGTAAGATTATTACTGGGTCAAGGGTAAAGGTTTGGGATTGATCAGGACAAGAGAACTGCCTCACCCAAAAGACTAAAACTTCAGGCATCCTCCTGAACTCATCAGGAGGTGCTAGAGGTGATCTAGTTCCTGTGGCCTCAGCATCTTTACGTCTCTTCTACTCATTGACTCCCTCCTTTCCAGCAGGCTTCAAAAGGCCAACTCAAGGAAATCAAGGTGTTTTCCACATCCAGTCCCTAAACCCCCTCCCAGGTTTTGGAGGTGTTACCCCCCTGACAGACCACAACTTGACAGTTAAGCAAGGAGCAGAGAATAGTTTATTAAGTAAAGATGATAATTACTTGAATTTCTATTGACCCTCCAGGATTTAGAGTACCTTCCTCACAGCAACCCTGAGGTAGAAAGTTCTCACTCTCATTTTAGAAATGAGGCCAATGAAACCCAGAGGTAAAAGACTTGCCCAAGGCCACTCAGTTAGTCAGATATTAGAGCCAAGAACCAAACCCAGGGCTTCTCCCCTTTGATGATGGAGGCTTCATACTTCCAAGGGGCTAGATGTGGGTTTGCCTAGTTTCTCAGTCATGCTGTGAAGCATTTCTCCACCACTATTGCCACCTTATTGCATCACCATGCTCATGGACCTGGTGTTTTCAGGTTCAGTGAATTCTCTCCCTTAACAACCTTCTATGTTCCCAGGTACAAGGCAACAGAAACCCCATTTTTAAAGGACGGATCAGTGACTTTTATGAGTTAGACTAGTGATGGTGAACCTTTTAGAGATGGAGTACCAGCCCTCCCCCCCAACAAACCATAGTACTGTGCCCCTCCCTCCACTGAATACCAAGCATGCCCCCCACCTTACCCCACATAGGGGAGGGAGAAAGTGCTCCCATTGGGATACTGGGTAGAGGGGCAGTTGATGTGAAAAGTTTGTCAGTCATGGTCGAGTGGGGGAAGGGAGCAGCTCTGCTCAAGTCCCTCTGCTTTTCTAGTAACTAACTGGGGGAGGGAGAAAGAAGGTGGCCTCGTGCCCACAGAGAATGCTCTGCATGCCACTTTTGGCACCTGTGCCATAGGTTCACCATCACTGGGTTAAACCAACAGTGTTAGAGCAGAAAGTGACCTCAAAGATCAAAGAGTACATTTTATAGATGAAGAAACCTAGTCCAAAGGAGATGAAATTATTTTCCCAAGATCCCAAAGGTCATGACAAAAAGGCACAACCTAGATTTTCTGTCTCCAAATTCAAAGGGGGAGGAGAGCCCATGGGATCACCTGGGTCAGTCTCTGCCCAACAAACATGGGCATTCTAATCCTGGATTCTAATTCTGGGCTGAAACTTTAATTGCCACTACTGAGGCAGCTAGGCCTAGAATTAGGGATTCAAATCCAGCCTAAGACACTTGATAGCTATATGACAAGTCTGGACAAGTCACTTTACTGGTTTGCCTCAGTTTCCTCAGATATAAAATGGGGGTGATAATAATTAATAGTAACTACTTCACAGGATTGTGAGGACCAAATTAGATATTTGTAAAGCTAGCATAGTGCACCTCCCGTCTTCCGTCTGCTATGGATGGATCTTGTATATAACAATTTGTTTATCTGTTTGTTTCCATTAGAAAATAAGATCCTTGAGTGGTAGAGACTGGGTTTGCTTTTCTTTTTATCTCCAGCAATTATATTGCCTGCCACCTAGTAAGCACCATTTAAATGCTTGTTCTCTTACCATACTTTGCCCATTTTGGAGAAATCTAGGACAGTCTAGTTTAGCCTTCATATCCAGAAAGGAAGAGTTCAAATCAACAAGGCTGGGGTGGGAGAAAGGAGTGTGTGAGTACGTGTGTGTGTGTGATTTAAGGTTTAAAAACCATTCAAAATACATTGACCATGTGAAGACTTAAAGCTGTATATGTGTATATTTAAACACCATTTAAAATATTAACTCACTTGAGCTTCACAGCCCTGTTAAGACTTAAAGGTGCTACAAATGACCTTTAGCAAGACATCTGATCTCTTTGTAAAACTGGGCGGGCAGGAGGCAGAGGTATTAAACTAAATGATTCCTTAATATCCTAACTGTAATAGGCCAAAGAGGGGCAGAGTCTAGGCCCCAATTCTCCTGACTCTGCTCTAATACATTTCCTTCCTCTCCTAATAAATGCTCCAACAAGCATGGCTAGTCAAGCCAGTCCTGGAACATACAAAGGCTGCACTAGGTAAGGGGATTCTACTGAAAGCCTGAAAATTTTGATGCTAAAGAAGGTCCAGTTAATGGGGAAAGTGGGAAAATGCAGAAGGCTAGGCCAAAGAAAGGGTGGAATGGGACAGAAATGAAGAAAGCTATAAGTTAGAGCCTGCAGATCCTTGGTCCTGTATTCAAATGTGGTCTCAAACACATCCCAGTTGTGGTGACTCTGGGCTAGTTACTTACCCCAACTGCTTAGGCTTTATCATTCCTTAGCCTTGGAACCCCTATCAATTCTAAGATAAAAGGTAAGGTTTTTTAAAAAATGAAGAAAGCCCAGGGGCAAGGGGTGAAAATAAAGGTGAGGAGAATGGGGGTAGGGTGAAAGAATGAAGATGGCCCTATAAATGGAGAATAAAGAATCCAGTTAATGGGGAAGGAAGAAGTAATGATGAAAGCCTGGATAATGGAGGGTGGGATTGGCCATGAAAGTCCAATTAATGGGGGAGTGGAGAGGGGTTGGAAGACCAGTTAACTAGGAGGAAGAAAAGTAAGAAGACAAGGTCAATGGGGGAGGGGGCTATAACGAAGACCTGGATAATGGAGGGTTGTGGTGAACATGAAGACTCAATAAAAGTGTTGCCTATATAATGGTGGGGAGGGTTGGAGACAGAAGACCTGGTTAATAAAGAGGGGAAAGAAGGTCCAGTCAATGGACGTAACGACTAAGACTTAGACAATGGGGAAAATATTGAATGCCCAGTTAACTGGAAGAAAAGAATGAAGAAAACTCGATAAATGGTGGCGAGAGGGGGAATAACGAAGGCCCGGTTAACGGGTGGATACCAAACGCCCACTTAACAAGGCTTCCGCTCCCCTCCCTAGGCAGGGCCTCACCTGCCCTTCTGCCCCGCTCCACCAGACCCGGAGCAGGAGGAAGAGGGGGGCGCCGGCGGCTTTTTCCGCGTCAGCCTCAGCCTAAGCCCACGGCCCCCTACCGCCGCCGAACTTCCAGCTAGAGCCATGGCTGCCAGGGATACCAACCAGCCCGCCCAGGGATACTTCAAAGAACTGCGCTTGCGCATACGCATGCGCATGTGACTGGAAAGGCGTGGTGGGGGTGGGGCACCTGCCTGGTGGTGCGTGCGTGTACGTGTGTACGTGTTTGCGCGTATGCGTGCGTACGTACGTGCGCGCGCATGCAGGCTGCACAGGCCCTGCCCGTGGGGGGGAAGGGGCGGAGCCTGGAGAAGATGGTGCCCCGCCCTTCCCATCCAGCATCCTCCCCTCCTCCCTCACCTGGAGCTGTTACCTTCCCCTCCTGACCTAAAACTGTTCCTTTCCACCACTTCCTCTCTTTCGGAGTTGTAATTGCTACCCAAAGCTGTCTTTCACCCCATCCCCCCTGACCCAAGGCTGATGTTTCTCCCTCCCCAATATCCAGGCGCTGTCCCTCCTCCCCCACAGCTATTAGTTATCTCCCCTCACCGGGAGCTGTTACTGCCTTCCCTCCCAGGGGTCCTTTATCTTCCCCCTCCCCCAACACCCAGATCTATTTTCTCCCTCCCC